>NC_090932.1:120023181-120326211 GCF_040938575.1 Ambystoma mexicanum | reverse complement strand
CTCAATGTTATTTGTTATTACCCACGGTAGTAAGATAGGTGTATGTTATTAGAACACATTGCACATAGGGCCTGATACGAAGGCAGTCAAGGGGGGGTATAGTGATCCACACCCCCAATGGGAGGTTGTCAGATTGTCAAAGTTTGTCTGAAGACTGCAGCTTGGTTGCCCAAGGGGGGGAACACGACGGTTAGGGGTTTGGGGTTTTCAGACTGACACACTGACCTAGTGTGGAGACAAACTTTTACAGGGAATCCAGTCATGCCACTGGAGCTACTGACACGTGCCCTCAATCAGCTGCACTATCCTACACACACATCAAAGGAATATTTAGCTGCAGATTTGAGAGAGCAGTGGTTTGTTCCTAATTTAAAGTAAAGGGTGTCAGAATGTATAACAAATTGTGCAACATATCAATAATATACTGCGGGACACACAGTAAAAACAGTGAAAGCAACATTGCCTTGCCTATCAGAGCCCTTTTTACCATTTGCATATCGACTATGACGATATGGGAAATAGTTGAAGCCAAATCACTATTTGATCGTTGTGGTCTGCACCCTTTTCCCATTGGCTTGAAGCAGGTCCATGTTCCCTTCTGCAAGCCTTTCTCAGGCTCTCTTTTCCAATAGCCTTACTTTCAATCAATCAAATTAACTTTATTTGGCCATTAGGCCATCAAAGCACATCCTAAGCAAACAAACATGTCTATGGTACTATACAACAGATCAACAATCAAAGGAAAGACAAAAATACCCTTGTTGGGGCATGGAGAAAATCTCTCTTATCAGTTCAGCTCCTCAGGTCCAGTACCTTTTTTAACTCCCATATCTCCGAGGGCCCAGAGAGATAAGGTTCGCCCCTGATAGGAATTCATTGCTTGTGTAATTTCCATGGGCACCTACAATTTCAGGATTGGGGAATAGACTTGCTACAATCCCACTTCTTGGGGCCCGCCGTACCAATCACAATGTTTCAGTGCATCTCTGGCCCCACGTTCATCCTTGAAGATCAGTTTGACGGAATCTATGGAATTGTTGCTGGTCAATCAAGAACACCCCACCATGGCGTACTTAGTCACAGAAGCACACTTCCCAACAAAGTGAAGCCAGTGAAGGCATTTATTCAAGAGGGCATTCCTCAGTTTCTCGTCTGTCTAAGGGCAGTTTAGGCACCCTATGAAGAAACACAATGGATATTCTTGGTCCCCCGCAGATATTATGCTTAGGCAGGTATCTCCAGGGGTGAGCATTACATGCACTGATTGCTCCCACACCAAGGCGCTCAATGCCCAAATTACTAGTGGCATTGTCCACCAGGTTGTGGGCTACATACCCAGGCTAGGGGCCTTAGGGGGCTCTCTGGGGGCATTTGGTTCTGATGGCTGGTCAGCCTGGGGTTGCCTCATCATAGTTGGAACATTTGGGATGCCAGGAGCAATGGTCAAGCTAGGACACAAGGGATGTGGCCCCACATCTGTGATGGAGCCTATGGACATATCCCCATCCCCAATAAACCCTCTCCATCCCTCAGCACCCCCCCTTCCACAGGGCCTCAATCAACACCAATAGCAGTTTTTTTATGACTTCCAGTTCGGAGAGCATTCATTCACAGGAACAGCCCCTGGTGGTATTATGCACTGTATGTGCTTTGTCGAAGAGGGACAAATTCCCTTGAGTTAGAGGCTTGGACACCCAGAGGAGAGTTACATGAAGAAAGCATCTGGCCCTCCAGTGAACAGCTGACAAAGATTCACTCCAGATGCTACTGTGGAGCTGGAGGGGTGCTTTTCCTCACAGGTTCCTTCACGAGCCAGGCCATTAAGTCCATTAAGTCCATGGCAGGGGGAACAAAAGGGGTACAAAAGTTGATGGGAGGGGGGCAACATCAGTACCCAATACCATCCCCAGATCAGGGGCCAGGCAGTTGGATCCAGGAGCAGGCCTTGATAGCAAACCAGGAAGGGCAATTGAAGCCATATGGGTATCCAGTAAATCACAGACCCCAATGAGTTTAGCTATGCCCAAGGTCATTTTCTTGGTTCCACCGCCTAATTTCTCTAAGATATCAGCAGCGGGCATGTAGTCTAGTCTCTGTGCTGTGGTGGGCAGATTTACATTAGGCACTTGTATATCTTGGTTCATGCTTAAGAGGTTTCCCCCTTGGGTCAAGTCGATGGGGGTGCTGAGGACAGGGCTTTGAAGGGTTTTGTGTAATCACGGAAAGTGCTTCCCTTTAGGACTAGTAATACTGCTAGGTTTCTCACAGATTGTCTCCCTCATTACCCTCTCTAAGTCGCAAAAAGTGTCAACAGTCGGTGAATCCGTAGTTGAATCAGGCATCCTGCCACAGACTTTTCTCCTCCACTTCTCTGGGGCACTCGACGCCTCTCCCCCTTTCTTCGCACCACCTTGAACTTACGATTTGATTTGGAATCCTTGTGTCCTTGCAGATTAGAGAGGAGAACAGACTAGCAGAGAAAAAGAGGGGGGAAGGAGATAGAAGTTCCTCCACCTCCTCCATTGCGCCAATACCAGTCATTCTTCAGCAATATCAAGACCAACCCTCAGGGGCAGAAGCGCAACAGGGCTCAGCGCTCACAAACGTTTCTCATCTCAGTTACATTTAGGTGGAACCTTCCACTATGTTGCCCTGCTCTCACGGAACACCCTGCCAGAGTGCAACACTCTCGCTACTGAAGTGGGAGAATGGAAGACCAGGCTCCCGTCCTTCGCCTCTCGCGCTTGGCCTAGAGGGTCACGACCCAAACACCCGCCACGAGAAGAGTTTGTCCATTTACCAGACGACCAGATACCCTGGTACAGGAACATACGGATGTGTCCATCTGCCTGCCCAGCAGCCCGCACTGGCCATGCCGACACCTGCGGCACGGATCAGCTAGACTAAAATCTACACGTCGTTAGAGATGCCATGATGACCTAGACAACGGGAAGCACATCTGTACAAATGTACACACTGGACATTCCCACACCAACCTACACGAAGAATATACTCAGTGCTATGACGTAGGCGACAGGCATATTCATGGACGTACATCTTTATTATTTTTGCATAGGCTTTCAGAATGCAGAAACGCAAGACGCGTCATGAACTCTTCTACTAGCTTGCTCACGCTTCTCTTGAAACCAGTTACCGCCATGAGAAGTATAATGAAGACAATACTGGTCATGAAATTATATGCTCCTATAACCTAAAGCACCTGTGCACCAAACGGACAACTTATGCACCAGGCCCAAGTAGGCCTCAAACAAGAGCTCCCGTGGACATTAACAAGGCAAGAGTCAGTTGCTGATCCTGCAGAATGAGCTCGGCGAAGCAACCAGCCAAGGTCGCAATGTTGCAAACCTACGTTCTAAGAGCAAATCATCAAAGGCACGATGTTGCAACCTCGTACTCCGCGCACCAACGTTAAAGTCACACCGACAAATTAAACCAGACGCGCAGTAGAAAAACAATATTAATTGTGCAGAATTCTGCCTCTTTCACGGTCCCTCCCCACGTGACCAAGCCGAACCTGACGTGATGCCAAACCCAGGAGAACAGAGGCGTCTGGATCCCTCGCTACGAGACACTGGCAGATACACTTGAAAGGCTCAATGGACATCTGCAACAGTGGGAGCGGTCCCCCGTCCAGCTATGAATAAGTCCTCACATTGTCTGCATGTACCCATAGTGAAACATTGTTGCAACTTATAGGTACACCGAGAGCTGGGAACGACGATGGTCCCAGGCTGGGAAGCTCACGGGCGCACCAATCAGAACATGGGGCTCTTATCACTGACGCCAGCAAATTTAGCCAATCCTCAGGAGTCTTCATGTAACAATTCTCATGTATCTAATTGTAGGGACAACCCAGATATACCACCTGACTACACCTTGTCCACTAATATCATTCTCTATATGTGTGCTATACTAACCCTACCACTCGAACACCCAATTAAGAGTGGCGATAGGTTTTTTGTTAACTTTCTGAAGTGACGCAAGTAGCGCGCCATAATACAGTAAAAAGGGCCTGCAAGCCCCACGATTGTGTGTGTGTCAGGACGAACGCGTACGCTCCTTGACCCATCCCTGCCGTTTTGTCTAATAAACAGCAGAGTCACCTTGCTCCTTGTGTGCGTCTCATACTCTATCTCATCTCATCTGGGATATACACGGGAGGAGTTGGGGCCTCCCTGCCTGGAGGTCCGCGGACGGCCCGGCCGACCCCGGCAGAATTTCCCCCCGACAAGTTGGAGGCACTGCTGAGATCTGTTTAAGATCGACTTTTTATTTTTACTTTTTCCAGGCACTCCCGTTGCGAGGAGGCCCGGCGGCGCGGCCCCCTCTGCCGTTGCCCCCTTCTGAGGACTACAGGACCATCGCGGAGCTGCGAGAAGACCGGACAGCGCAATCCGGATATTGGCCCTCGGGAGCCGGTTGAGAAGTATCCCGCCCGCGGTTGGCGAGTGTCCAGACGTGGTCCAGACGAGGGGAGGTGGCGAGCCGCTTGGAGGGGTGCACGCAGTCGAGCGGCCCTGCATCGAGAGAACTTGGTGAGCATGACACGCACAACGAGCAATGCGAAATTGTGAGGGAGGGGGAGGAAGTAAATAAGGGAGGAGGGAGGTATTGTACAGATGCGCGGCGAAGGTTTAACAACTGAGTGTTGCTAATGGAATGAATGGTGGCGAGACGAGTGCGAGAGCAGTCGGCTACGTCACGCGAAAGGGGGGGGCGGAGCACGAAAACATCACGTGTGGCCGCTCGTAGACACTGATTGGCCTAAATCGCGACTAACGTGTAGGGGTGAGTGTGTGTGGTTTCCTACGATTTGACATTTATTGATCAATGAGTAGATGAGGTTCCCTATTGTTCGAGCAAGAAACTCGATAGGTAGATGACGAGGTTCCCTATTGTTCGAGCAAGAAACTCGATAGGTAGATGACGTTTCCCTGTAGGCGGTAGCTAGTTGCATAGTTGCCCAATACGGAAGATAATTGGCTGGTTAAGCCCTCCTGTTGAGGGGCGTATCACACGCGAGGCGACGCAGCGTGCGCAGTCCGATTATATTATTGATGTGATTACCTTGTTCCAGGAGAGACAGGAAGACAGCTGTAGGGTTAGCGGGGGTAGATTGCAAGTGTATTTTGAAACTCATAATGAGAATGTACCAGTAGCGTAAAGACATCGGTGACGTCACCAGTAGGGATTTAATAGGATATCGCGAGCACAAGGAACCTTGGGTTTGAGAGTGGTGGGGAAGAGAAACATGATAAGGGAGCGGATACGGAGATAAACGATAAACGAGTGGATCGGAAGAGGAGAAGGGGAGAGGGGCGTGGCTGCGCACGGAGAACGCCGGCCAGGGCAAGTGTAAAAGGGGGAGGAGAACGAGGAATCAGGACGACTGTATAAGATCGTCGTAAGGGGTACGCAGCCACAGGGGGCTGCGTGCGCCTCGGCCGCAGGGGGCCGTAGGGGAAGGAATATACAATATAAAATTATACATATATATATATTTGTGTTTTATTATTATTTTTTTTTTTTTTTAATTATTATTATTGCATAATTTGTCAAAGGATTGTCGTAAGTCCCCACACTTACGGGGCCAGGTAAACAATATAAGGTTGTAAATTGTAAACTGATAGTGAAGGGAAGAGTAACAAGTGGGGCACCACTATGTCATACGGGACAGGGTCGGAAGGGTGGGGGAACACCCTCACTACCCCACTACAACACATATGCACCACACTGCCACCCCATAGGGAGAAATTAATTAAGTACAGCATAGAGTGGACCCAGGGGACGGATAACAAAATGTTAACACCATGGCCACCTAATGGTAGTTTCGATCCATATGCCCAACATTCACTGCTAAACCATCTGCACAATACATACAAGGGGAAGAAGTTGGCGAGCCATGTGGAGGTGTTTAACTTATGGAGGATGTTCCAGGGGTCCCGACCAGGACCAAATGGAATGTTCACTATGGGGGAAACACCGGAAGTAAAGGAGATTAAGAAAGAAGGAACGGATGGGGAAAAGGGGTGTGAAAGGACAAAAAATACGGGGAATGAAGGAGAGGGAGGAGAAAAGATTGATAAATTAGACAACATAAAAAAGGAACCGAGCAACGAGATACCCATAACACCGGGAGTGAAAACAGAGGGAGAAGGGTTGTACCCTTTAAGAGAATTAGGAGAAATAGAAGGACAGTTAAGGGCGGCTGAAGGATACTCGAACCCGGCATACAGCCCTCCACCATATGTGGCTCATAGGAAGATGCCAGTGGGGGAGGGGAGGATTGGAGAAGAGCAGATTGTAGAGATAGGACATGATGAGTGGGTAGCTGCACAGATATTATTAAAATTACGGGGTTCACTAACGGGAGAAGAGAGGGAGGCAGTAAAGAGAACAGACGAGGATAGTACAAGGGAGAGTGAGATGAAGGGGGAGGAGCTATTACGACAAAGAGAAGAGATTTTAGAGGAAAAATTGGCAAAGCTAAGGGATGAGCAGAATGAATTAATAAAACAGCTTCAGAAGGAGGAAAAAGAGAGAGTGAGGAAAAGGAAAGAGGGTAAAGACGAATTGGACAAATTAAGGGAACGAAATGAGGAGCAAAGGATAGAAGCTGAAAGGGTAAAAGCAGCAGCAGACAGGGTGTCAAGAGTAGTGTTGAGAGAAAAAAAGAAGGAAGAAGAAGATAAAGAAAGGGAAATGGAAATATGGAGGAGGAGGGTACTATCAGAGGCAGCTAAGAAATATGAAGAGGGGAAAGCAATAGAAAGAGAAAGGGTGAAATGGGAAAGGAAGAAAGAGGATGAAAGAATATTGGAACAGATGAGCAACGAAGTGATGGAGGAACTAAAAAGGAAAAGAGAGGAAAATAGTAGGGAGATGGAGGAGAGGAGTGAAGGGGAAAGAGAAGGGAGTAATAGGGAGAGTGAAAAATGGGGGGACGTATATAGAAGTAGAGAAGTAGCAACAACATCGACACCAAGGGGAGCAGTTGGTAACAAAGGAAGAGGAGAAATGGAGCTAATAGACTTAGAAACAGTAACAGTAAAAGGGAAAAAGGCAGAGTGGGGGATACCATTTATGACTGATTTTTGCAGTGAGGAGGAAGAAGGAGTAGAGAGGGGAGGAAGAAAGAGTGAAAGGGAAAGCTTAGATAAGCTGTACCTCACTAGAACAAACATAGACTCGCCATGGATCAGTAAGAGAAGGGAGGAGCTGGAACGAAGTGAGGAGAGGGTGCAACAACTAGTGGAAAAACAAACCCATGAAGCCACACCATCGCCATCTCCATCACGCCCTCCCCCATCGCACCCTACATGCTCAACCGCCACACGCTCGCTGCGCACAATAAAGCTTGCGCCCTTCATGGACGAATTGACTCCCTATGCATGTCGGCTTAGAGACCTCCCTAGCCGCAGGCAAGACAGACAAATAAACATACCCATATTAAACACAGGAAATGACGAAAAAAGGGGAAAGGACGGAGAGGGAGGTAGGAGCAGGGGTAGTAAGGAAGAATTTGAAGTGGTAAAGGAAACGGGGGAAGAGGAGGGGTGTGAGGACTCAATATTATGGAGCGTAAAGGGTGACACAAGACACAACTTAATGCCACTGTTGGAGAGAGGAGGGGTTAGACCGCAGTATGTACCTTGGAAGCATACGGATAAAGAAAATATAAAATGTAGGCTCCCATCACTAAGTGGAGGTGCGGGTAAGTGGATATATGAAATGGAAAAACACACCGCAGGACAGAAACTAGCAGTAGGAGATGTGAAGGGCCTGTTAATATCAATATTAGGGAATAGAGCGGACGACATCTGGAAGAGAGCGGGATTCCATGGGGTAACAATAACGAACACATCGCATGATGGGGCGCCATTTGCAAACTGCAGACATGCGCTATGGCAGGCACTGAGAGTACAGTACCCAGACACATCAGACATAGGAGCAATTACTTCCCGTAAGATGCATGAGAATGAGGATCCTGTTGATTATATCCAGGATATTCAAGAGAAGTGGCGCATGGAAACTAGAGAACAATGGGATAAAACACCAGCCATATTTTATCATATACTAGTACAAGGGCTCCCAGAAGGAGTTCAGAAACAACTAAAGAAAGTAGTGGGAATGGAAGCAAAACCATGGCCAGAAATACAGCTGACTATAGTACATCACTGCAGGATATGGCAAGGAAAAATGAAACAAAAGGAAGAGGACAGGAAAACAGAAGAGGCCAAACTAGTACAGAAAAAACTTACTAAATACACAATGGAAGGGGCACTAATAACTACGCCCACACCAATGGCCCAAAGCCCCACACAAGTAGTGGCTGCACAAGATCCAGCTCAAATAGCACCTCCACAAAGTATACTACAGCAAGTGCCGCCACTGCAATTACACGCACCAAACGTGGGAGGAGGGTACCCAATGCAAGGAGCTGGGTATTATAGTTATAACAGGGGGAGAGGAGGATTTATGAGAGGGAGAGGATACGGATATAATACCCAACAGCAGGTGGGGGGACTTGGAAATTCCTACCCCACAGGGCAACCGGTATACCAGGACAACACAGGGAGCTTCCCATGGCAGAGCAGGGAACCACCCATGTGTTGGAGTTGTGGATTACTAGGACACATGTCACGTACGTGTAGGGTCAGGCCAGGAACACCAGCATGGAATGAACAGGCACAACCTAGGCCATCACAAGAACAGCAGGGCATACAACAACAACAAATAACGCAACAACAGCCACAAACATATTCACTGCCACAACAACAAATATAACAACAACAGCCACTGCCACAACAACAAGTAGCGCTAACACAACAACCCCAAACTGAACAAACGCAATTGGGTAGGGTGACGGTCTTGGGACACAACCCTTACACAGGGAATGGCCAATCATTGTACCCCCAATAGGACAGCCCACAGACGGCCTTGGTGTGTCCCATCCTGTCAGTAACACCTAATAGTGCGGAGGAGCCACGCATAGAGGTAACGATAGGTGACAAAAAATTATCATTCCTTGTTGACACCGGGGCAACCCGGTCTTGCATAAGGGAAGGTAAATTTAAGATGTCAGGCGAAGCCATGAACACCCAAGGATTTTCTGGGGCTAAAGGGTTGGTTCCTTTTACTGATAACGTTCCCTTATCTATCGGAGATTATGATCTGTCAGTTCCACTTTTGTATTATAGTGCCTCACCAGTAAATATACTGGGGAGGGACATAATGAATAGGTTAAATATGACAATATCCTTTACAGAGGATGGTATAATTTGCTCTACTCCAGGGATTAACATGCTAGCAGCTCGACAGATTATGCAAGCATACTGCGGACAGACAGCGATTAGGGCGGAACCAGTAGATGGCGAGCTATTCCAGTATGGAACAGACATGGCATTTGCATGGATGCCAGGGATAGAAGGGAAAATATGGAGGAGGCCAGCAGCTTATCTGTTCCGACCAGAAACACCTGTTAATGAACAAGAAGGAAAGGTGTTTGTAATGGACATTGAGAGCATTATTGCAACAGCTGAGTATATTGCTGTGCACGCCCAAGACAAAGAAGGAAGAGCATGGAGGGCAGTGATAGCACTAGCAGAAGGATGTAGGTTGACCCAGGTGTCAGATGAGGAGCTGTTCTCAGAAGAAAAGGAGGCGGGGGAAATGGTGTTCATGATGAGTGTAGAAATATGGCTAAGAGTGGCTCACAAACAAATAGCGCAGAAAATTGCGATGGCACTTGAGGCACCTGCATGCACCCCAGTCCCTTTCTTTAAGGAGGATATGTCAAAGGTGCCCAAATCATTATGGACCATTAGCCCTTATGACGTAGGATGCATAAAAAGCATAGGGGGTGTACGGATAAAATTGAAAAAAGGTGCCATACTACCAAGAGTAAAGCAGTACCCATTGTCAAAAGAGGCAGATGAGGGCATATATGAAACTATAACGGCCCTTATAAACAATGGCATATTGGTCCCCTCAGAATCACCATGTAACACGGCTGTGTACCCAGTGCGCAAGGCTAAAGGGGGGTCTTGGCGCTTCATACAGGACCTCAGGCCCTTGAACAACATAGTAGAAGCAGAATATCCAGTAACAGCAAACCCGGCCACAATATTGTGTGGCATTCCAGCAGAAGCATCACGATTTACAGTAATAGACCTTAAAAATGCATTTTTCTCAATACCATTACACCCCGACTCACAAGATTTGACAAGTTTCACTTACCGAAATACAAAATGGAAACATACCAGGTTACCACAGGGGTATTGTGAATCACCCTCAATTTTCAATAGAGTAATACAGATGGATTTGGGTAACGTTGAGGTGGAAAGCACAGTGTTACAGTATGTGGATGACATAATAATTTGCAGTATAAACGAAAGTAAATGCAGAGAGGACTCCTTAAAAATGTTGACTATATTGGCTGAAAAGGGTTACAAGGTAGACATGGAAAAAATACAATACTGTCAGGAACAGGTACTTTACATTGGCCAACTGATATCCCAACATGGAAGAAAGATTGCACCACAAAGAGCACAGGCCATCTCAAGCACTCCCATGCCACAGACTGTGAGAGAACTGCAGCAATTTCTGGGGCTGTGGAACTACTGTAGAGCATGGGTATTTGATTACAGTTCATACATAGGACCCCTGCTTGAGGGTTTGAAGGAAGCAAATAAAGGGGAGAAAAAGTTGGGGTGGACTATGGAAATGAGGGAGGCATTTGACGAATTGAAGGACGCGATATCAACAGCTCCAGTACTGGCATCCCCAGACTATGAGCGACGCTTTTTTATATTTTCACATTGCGACTCAGCAGTAATGAAAGCAGTATTGGCCCAAAAAACAAGCATGGGCTATAAACCAGTAGCATTTTACAGCGGTCACTTAGACCCCGTGATGTTAGGCCACTCCCCTTGCGAACAAGGTCTCGCTGCAGCTGCCTTTGCAGTAGAAAAAGCATCAGCAATAACCATGGGGTGTCCAACTACACTGTTTGTGGAACATGCACTATTTGCAATATTGAATAAACCCAAGTCCACACTAACGACACAAAGGGCATCAGGTTATGAGATCATTTTGTCTAGGGCTGAACTAGCGATTGTTAGATGTAGCACTGTTAACCCTGCAAGATTCCTAGCAGAAATAATTGAGGAGGGAGATTACGCCCACGACTGCACCCAACTAAATGAAATATATTCATGCACTAGAAAAGTTGAAGAAAATGCACTAGAGGGAGGTGAGCTTTTGTTTATTGATGGGTCATCAACTATTGATCAAGGAGATGGGATACGGAGGACTGGGGCAGCAGTGGTAAAAATGATGGAGGCGCCGGTGTGTGTGTTCTATGAAGTGTGTACAGTTACCACAGCATTACTCTGCTCAAGCCGCTGAACTAGTTGCACTAATATTGGCATTAAAGGAAAGTTTTAACAAACGTGTAACAATATATTCCGACAGTGCATATGTTACATCCACTGTCCACTCAGGGCTATCAAAATGGAGAAGAAGAGGGTTTAGGAGAGCTGATGGCACTCCAGTGCAACATGCCCTCCTGTTGGCTGAATTAATTGAAGTAATAAACGACCCCCAAGAGCTAGCCCTAGTAAAATGCACCGCACACACCAATGGTGAAGACCACGTCTCAAAAGGGAATGCAGCAGCAGACGCACATGCGAAATATGCTGCATACTTTGGCGAGATATGGAACCCCACAGACTCACAGAGAGGGAGAGGGAGGGGTATGGCTAGGGAGATGTTAATAAAAGAAGGGTACACCCATCTCCCAGCCACACAGATTATGGAATTACAAGCGGCTGCACCAATGGCCGAAAAGGAAATATGGGTAAAAAGAGGATGTACAATGTCACCAACCGACGCACTATGGCGCCAGGGTGGTACTGGGAAAGTTGTAATACCGTTGGCACTTTTAAATACCGCCCTGAGCCAATTACATCACCCAGCCCATACAGGCAAGGAAATAATTGCAGCACGAATTAGAGAAGATTGGTTCTGTCCCGAGTTAAATTCTCATGTGTCAAATTTTATCAGCAATTGTCTCACATGCCAACAGTTTACGGCCGGTCATACCCTAAAAGTGATAAGAGGTACCATACCCCGGCCAGAAGGACCTTTACGGCACCTTCACATTGACTATGTTGATATGATCAACATATGTCAAGGTAATAGGTATATGATTGTAGTAGTATGCCCATTTTCTAGGTGGATTGAAGCAGGGCCCTGTTCACACCCAGATGCATTTAGAGCAGCCAAATTCCTAGTAAGGGAGGTCTTCCCCAGGTGGGGAGTGTGTGAGGTGTTAAGATCAGACAATGGCCCGCATTTCGCAAACGAAATGTTCCAACATATCACAGCCCTGCTGAGCATAAAGCACAAATTTGCATGTGCATATCACCCACAGGCTAACGGTGTATGTGAACGCCTGAATGGCTTATTGAAGGAGGAAATTGCAAAGATACAACAAACAACAAAGAAAAGTTGGTTGTATTGCCTTCCGTTAGCCCTATTTGAACTAAGGAACAGGCCAGGGTCCGACCACCACCTCACCCCACACGAGGTGGTTACTGGACGTCAAATGCGCCTTCCCCTAACGCCAACGTCAAGGGCATTCACTGACCACGAAAGTTCAGCTAGTGTACTAGGTGATGAAATGTATCAATATGTGTCGTCTTTGATTACTAGTGTTGTGTTTGTGTCTCAACAGCTCGAGCGCACGCGGGGCGGGTCCACCAGAAATCAAGAAGAAGGCGCCAGTACAGAATTAGAAAAAGAGAACTTGTGCAAACTTGCCAAAGGTGACCACGTGCTACTTCGCAATTTCAATAGGAAGTGGAACGACAAAAGGTTCACCGGCCCACATCTGGTAGAAGACGTATCACCAAGAGCAGTAAAACTAAAGGACAAGCGTGCCTGGAACCACCTACATGATGTAAAGATATATAAACTGCAGACCCGCCCCAGCGCCAACGACAGGTCCATTGGAAGAACAGCAACAACATCCCCGACGGCGGAAGGAAGTTCTACCACAGACAACGACCCAATTGTTCCCTTACCTTGTCACTACCCAGCTACCCCAGAGACAACAACTGACGAAGAAAGGGGTGATCCCTACACTGCCCACCCCATGGTCACACGTTCAAAGAGTAAAAATACTTCCGCCATCTGAGCGCAAAAAACCCCCCCCGCCCATTGACTCCCAAGGACAGTTGTAACTTAAACTGAAAGCCACTGGCCGCACAAATACACATGTAAACACGTGAATGTTCTCTTTTTCTCTCGCACATACAGGAACTGCGTATTATTGTATAATTGCAATTTAAACTGAATGTTCTCTCGCACAAATACACATGTAAACACGTGAATGTTCTCTTTTTTCTCTCGCACATACAGGAACTGCGTATTATTGTATTGTTAAGTAGAGAGCTAATTAACAAGTCCACTGTCCAGGCGTAGATGGTACTCCCAGACGATAATTACCCAGAAGAATTGTCACACCAATTTGTATACCAAATAAAAAGGCCAACATACCTAAAAAGAAGAAGGGTACGTGTCTACTACACAGCCTTCCTCCTGGCCATAGAATATTACATGCCCCACCTCCGCCCATACTTGCCGGTCCTAAGAGACCGATCACTTAGAGTAGCGTGGGAGCAGCTCTTCGCCTGGGCACTGAATGACTATTTGATAGGGAGAGCTTAAATAAAACAAAACTAACATCTAAAAACGAGCATTTCTGAGAATTTTTAGGCGGGCAACTTTAACGTCGCAAGAATACGCTGCCAGGACTGCAGCAAGGTAAGAGCAAAATGCCGGTGAGATTAGCAGTTGTAATAAAAATAATAGGGATTTTGATGATCACCGGATTTTTGGCTGCCTCTGTCTGGCAGTACAGCTGTGCTATCAATTTTATTGCTGCACCCAAACCTAATATACCCCCGTTCCTTGCTGCAACAGGTGTTACGTCAGGTGGTAGTAGTAACATTGCACCCAAGCAAAATAGAGTTAAACGCAGCACATACTCAGACAATAAAGGTATTGATAATTATGTACAAGATTCAGCACACGTCACAAACAACATATGGTACCAACACATGACCCGCATTGGTAAGCAGACAACTGAGGATAGCTGCTACGTCTGCTCATTAATACCATACGCCATGAGTGCTTCACGAACATTTGTTGCCACAGAAATAAATGAGAAGATAGCGCAGTGCATAATATACTTGGCACTGTTCCAGACGAAAGGAAGATTCCAAGGAACTGTAGTGCACATGACATGGAAAACACGAGACTCATACCCATATGAAAACAACTTCCTCAAGACCTACTTGAGTTATCACAAGACCAGTTTACATGCTGAAGCATTCAAATATATAACAAGTGGCCCTGCAAAAGGAGAAACACAGAAAGTAACACTGCAGTATCTACCATGTGATTGGTACGCCACTGAAGTTCCGGGTAAACAAGGATGCTGGGAGAGGCCGCTACTGACGATAACAGGAAAGGTGTATCTGGACAACAGCTGGGAGATAGGAGTGATTGGCAGCAACATGGTAACAAAAGAAACTATCTCAACCATCGAGACACACAATCACCGATGTTGGACGACGTGGATCAAGTATGTACCAATGCTCACGTGGGTAGAAGAAGATGAAGACCCAATAACGATACTACCGTTGACTGCGCCCAAGGTATGCTACCAGCATAAAGGAGAGGTGGACGTAGGATATAACACCAATTGTGCAAGTGTGACGGAGTTACCTGAGGGGGGAGCGGGAACAGCAGTAATAATGGACCATTATTGGGCCTGTGGAAAAAAGGCATACCATACGCTGCCTCCCCTGTGGAATGGTGTGTGCACAATGGTACACGTCAATGTGCCATCACTAGTGGTACCTAAGAAGCACGTCAATGTGGCGAAATTTCCTAGAATGGATGAAGGGGATAAGAGAAGAAAGAGATCTGCACCACTTCAGGAGGAGCAAGGGAACAGGACCAACAGCAATGATACTGTCCTAAATAGAAGAAAAAGACAAGGAGAGCCGCTGACAGGAAATTACCTGTGGGGAAGGTCGGAAACGGCACTAACATCAATACCGCCAGAACACAGACTATTTAGCAGAGCAGCAATGTTCTTCTCCTCAATAATACACCCGGGACTACAGGCTTACGTAAACGCAAAATGGCTCCAAATAACTAGATGGGAACTAATGATGACCATCAATTCTACAGTAAATGGGTTCAACGCAATAAAAGAGGAGCTGCGAGCTGTAAGGATGGTAGCACTCCAGAACAGATATGTATTGGACCTTCTCACAGCAATGGAAGGAGGAGTTTGTGCAAAGATAGGACAATCATGCTGCACGTTCATACCTGCCAATGATGCTGACAATGGTACACTGACAGAAGCAGTTTCGCAATTGGCCCAGATGCACTCCAAAATGATGGATGAAAGCAACGGTGTGAACAAGGATAAGAGCTGGTTTTCACTATTATGGTCATGGATGCCATCTTGGCTGTCAGATGGACTGAAAATAATAGTGGGCTGTACTATATTGGCTGGAGCTACCCTGATCATAATTAGATTTTGGAAGGCACGGAAGGCACGCACTACTGACGAGTTGCTGGAAATGGTGGGAATGCACCCCTTGATGCCAGCAGATGACGGCCAGCATACAGGTGTAATAATACAGGAGAGGGAGAAGCTGCGCACCCAAATAATCACCAACCATCTAGACCCACCATCAGTGAAGATCGAGAACCCAAGAAACCCCAGGAGCTATATAGGAAGATGGGTATACTGTACTCCTGGAGGTACCTGTGAATATATGTATTGGTCCTTTGAAGATCATGTAAACCACTATGGACATCTCCGAGGAATAACTAAGATATGGCGAGTAAGAGGAGATAACGAGATTGATATGTTTGTGGTCGACAAGTCGACCAGAGGGGGGACTGAAGTGGGAGAATGGAAGACCAGGCTCCCGTCCTTCGCCTCTCGCGCTTGGCCTAGAGGGTCACGACCCAAACACCCGCCACGAGAAGAGTTTGTCCATTTACCAGACGACCAGATACCCTGGTACAGGAACATACGGATGTGTCCATCTGCCTGCCCAGCAGCCCGCACTGGCCATGCCGACACCTGCGGCACGGATCAGCTAGACTAAAATCTACACGTCGTTAGAGATGCCATGACGACCTAGACAACGGGAAGCACATCTGTACAAATGTACACACTGGACATTCCCACACCAACCTACACGAAGAATATACTCAGTGCTATGACGTAGGCGACAGGCATATTCACGGACGTACATCTTTATTATTTTTGCATAGGCTTTCAGAATGCAGAAACGCAAGACGCGTCATGAACTCTTCTACTAGCTTGCTCACGCTTCTCTTGAAACCAGTTACCGCCATGAGAAGTATAATGAAGACAATACTGGTCATGAAATTATATGCTCCTATAACCTAAAGCACCTGTGCACCAAACGGACAACTTATGCACCAGGCCCAAGTAGGCCTCAAACAAGAGCTCCCGTGGACATTAACAAGGCAAGAGTCAGTTGCTGATCCTGCAGAATGAGCTCGGCGAAGCAACCAGCCAAGGTCGCAATGTTGCAAACCTACGTTCTAAGAGCAAATCATCAAAGGCACGATGTTGCAACCTCGTACTCCGCGCACCAACGTTAAAGTCACACCGACAAATTAAACCAGACGCGCAGTAGAAAAACAATATTAATTGTGCAGAATTCTGCCTCTTTCACGGTCCCTCCCCACGTGACCAAGCCGAACCTGACGAGATGCCAAACCCAGGAGAACAGAGGCGTCTGGATCCCTCGCTACGAGACACTGGCAGATACACTTGAAAGGCTCAATGGACATCTGCAACAGTGGGAGCGGTCCCCCGTCCAGCTATGAATAAGTCCTCACATTGTCTGCATGTACCCATAGTGAAACATTGTTGCAACTTACAGGTACACCGAGAGCTGGGAACGACGATGGTCCCAGGCTGGGAAGCTCACGGGCGCACCAATCAGAATATGGGGCTCTTATCACTGACGCCAGCAAATTTAGCCAATCCTCAGGAGTCTTCATGTAACAATTCTCATGTATCTAATTGTAGGGACAACCCAGATATACCACCTGACTACACCTTGTCCACTAATATCATTCTCTATATGTGTGCTATACTAACCCTACCACTCGAACACCCAATTAAGAGTGGCGATAGGTTTTTTGTTAACTTTCTGAAGTGACGCAAGTAGCGCGTCATAATACAGTAAAAAGGGCCTGCGAGCCCCACGATTGTGTGTGTGTCAGGACGAACGCGTACGCTCCTTGACCCATCCCTGCCGTTTTGTCTAATAAACAGCAGAGTCACCTTGCTCCTTGTGTGCGTCTCATACTCTATCTCATCTCATCTGGGATATACACGGGAGGAGTTGGGGCCTCCCTGCCTGGAGGTCCGCGGACGGCCCGGCCGACCCCGGCAGAATTTCCCCCCGACACTCCCTTTCACCCTCGGGGACTTCAGCCCTGGCGTACCTCATAGCAACAGTTATGGGGGGGGGGGGCATCAGCTAGTGCTTCGGCACTGGGATGGATGGTGTCCCTCCTGGGACCAACAGCACGAACACCCTTGCACCCTTACACCCTCACGGGCTCCAGCCCTGGGCGGCCTCGTAGCAACAGTTATGGGAGAGGGGGTGTCGCCTAGCGCTCCAGCGCTGGAATCAATGGTGTCCCTCCTGATACAAACCACACAACACCCTCACACCCTTGCGGGCTTCTGGCCTGGCGGGCCTCGTAGTGACAGTTATGGGAGAGTGGGCATGGCCTAGTGCACCGGCACTGTGATGGCTGGTGTCCCTCCTGGGACCCTCGTGGGTTTCAGCCGTGGCGGGTCTCTTAGCAGCAGTTATGGGAGAGGGGCGTGGCCTAGTGTTCCAGCGCTGGGATGGATGGTGTCCCTCCCGGGACCAACAGCACGACACCCTTGTGCCCTTTCACACTTGCGGGTTTCAGCACTGGCAGGCCTCGTAGCAACAGTTATGGGAGAGGGGGCGTCACCTAGCACTCCGGCAACAGGATAGATGGTGCCTCTCCTGGGACCAACAGCACAACACCCTCACGCCCTTACACCCTTGTGAGCTAGCCTTATTTATCAAAGTTCTGTCTTCTGCCAAAGGATATACCTCCCTTCCTCTGGTCTTCTCACAACTTGTGCTAAAAGGATCTCTTCTCCCCATTGGGCTTTTCATGACATTTCAAGGGGTTTCTGCCCCTTGATTTCTTGTGTCTGAGCCAAAGGATCTCTTCCCCTGGACTTCTCATAACTTGGCCCAAAGGATCTCTTCCCCTGGACTTCCCGGTCTTGGCCCAAAGGATTGCTTCCCCTGGACTTCTCATGTCTTCTGCCAAAGGATCTCTTCCCCAGGACTTCTCGTGACTTGTGCCAACAATCTCTATCCCTAGACTTCTCGTGACTTGGGCCAAAGGATCTCTTCCCTTGGACTTCTTGTCTCATTGTGTGGGGCCCAGACCCCTTTCTCGGCTCTGTAACATGGATTTCTTAAGCCCGGTTCACTAAACTGCCGAGCATTGTCTTGTATGTAAAACATGTTATCAATGTACGGGTTCCCAACCCCACTTTTACCTTTGTAATGTCTCTAAACTAGCCCTGGTTCACTATCCTGCCAGGCCTCTCTGTGTCTTTTTGGGGTGCTCTTTCACCCCCTGCAATCTCAACTGGTATCTCTTGTCAGTTCCACTGGGACAAGGAAGATGGCAGTGCACTTCCTCCTAACCACAGTCTCTGGGGCCTCCCTGCACCTTCCCAGTCTTCCTCTGTGTTCCTTTGCACATGGTCCGTGAGAGTTCCGGTCCTCGGCAACACCGGTAAGCTTCTGTTTCATCCTATGGGCTTCACAAGTCTTCCTTCAGTGGCTCAACCAAGCCCGTTTTTCAACACATATCAGATCTCGCCTGGACCACTCGGCTGGCTTGGTTTCTGCCACTGGATGCCGAGTTTCTCAAAAACTAGATAGGTTGTGGCTCTTCTCCACCATCTCAGTCCCCACCTTCTTGCTCCAGGCATTAAGGTCTGCCGCACGTCCTCTCAACTTCCCAGTGTGAAGTTCATCTTGGCAGGACTGACTTCGAGGAGAGTCCTTCATCGGTTTGTATGTCGGATTGCTTTTCTAGCTTCCAAAAGCTAGTATGTTTGTATCGGTTCTACAAAGAGCTCTTCATTAGATTGCTCTTCCTCATGGCAGTACGTTTGAAGTTATCCATAGTCATCCATATTCACTCTTCCCTCACTCTTCCTTGTCACAGTATCATCTGCCTGATATGCATAATTGATATGGATAAGGACATTAGTGGACGAAAGAGAAGACAGAGTCTGAGCCATGTTTGTGTGGCTTGGTGAAATATGTCTGGCAGCATGAAAGTATGGATACTGCATTCTCCCTTGACAGTCCTCATTTCTACCACAGAGAGGGTCCCCACCCATGGGATCCTCCCACTGAGCACCAGGTGGACCGTCGGGTAGCGGTCTCAACTCCCTGGCCCCATGGGAAGGGCCCCACTCATGGGGAGAAGTGGAAACATTGCAGGATTCCTCATAGGGGTTGGAACTGGGTGGGGTTGTAGATAATGGATTAGCCAATGGTAGACTCCAATGTATAGGGATCTATAGGGGCTATGATTAGTGTAGCCAATTATTATGTTAGAAAATAAAACAAGCATCATTTTTTGTAACTATGCCGATTTGGTGGTTTCGCACCTTATCGTCCTCATCCCGATGTGGGTTTGTTGAGTTTTTTGTATCTTGCTTGACTCCCCGCCAACACTTTGTTTTCAAAAAAGGGAATAAAACAGTTTTTTCCTGCAATTGGCACACTTCCTTATTTTTATTAATGGATTTGCTTTGCGGGCATTAATACACCCTGTAGTTACATCAGTAAAAGGAGATGCTGGTGTAAGACTCTGTATAGCTGTTCAATTTGGCTATGCATACTGTGCCTTTGTGTCTTGCTACAGGCTGTGGCTGTTCTCCTGACTTCCTCGGCAGGAGCATGGGTCTGTGTAGTTGGTCCAGTTGTACTTCTGGCATTGGCCAGTCATGCTGGTTGAGGATGGGTAACTGTGCACCTGTCACCATGGTGTGTATGAAGAGGAAGTCTTTCAGCAGTACTGAAGTGTTCAGTGGAATTACGTCTTGGGTTAAGCATTTTACTTGGTGCAGACATATGAGGGTTTGCTTCATAGTGTCAGTGGCTTTTGCAGTGATGCGCCTGGTGTGGGCGTGGGCCCTTTTGAAGAGCCTTGCCTCTTTTAATGTCAGGCTTTTGTCTGGCATAGTTGTTATCCTCTGACACCTGAGAGTGGAGGAAGAAGATTATGTTACTTGACTACAGGACTCTATTCAAGGTGGAGGTAGGCACCTGTGTTGTGTTTAGAGAAGTGTGTTGTACTGTGAGGTGGGTGTAGTGGCCTACACATGTGTGTGTTTATACAATTGACTAACATTGATCTTGTAGTGATCCTTACACATTTGCTTTGACATTTAATTGAACTCCAAGAGGCCTGCATCATACCATCATCTTGAGAATTGTTCAGAATGAGTGCCAAGCCATAATAATGCATCACCCACCAGCTGTGTCTATTTGGCTGTTTTAGCCTTTCCCTCTGTAGTAGTTGAATGCGCCAGTGGCTATATTTTGATGGTCATGTGTGTGCCGTCAATGGCACCATTTACCATGGGGAACTTTGCCATATCATAGAAGGCCCCCTTTGCAGCTTGGCTCAGAATCCAGTGACGTACACCTCCGGGCCGCGTGGAAAGTTAGCATAGAATGCCAGATGTGGAATGTCTCCAGTGGCTCATTAGCATTGAGTTTTCTGTTTTTGTACATGGTAGAGCATGTCAAGTCATGCCCTATCATATGCATAAGGTTTTGCACAAGGTCTTCACTGATGGCATTTCACTTTGTGCGTTTGTGTTGGTGTAGCATGCCAGTGTTCTGCCTTTCTGAAACTTTGGTGCCCCTGCACCCTCTTCTTTTGGGAGCATTCTGACTGATCCATCTTTCCCATTTTATGATGCTGCAGGGTTGCTCATACTTGTAGCATGGTGATGTTAGATCTGTGGTGGTTGGGGCCATGCAAGGTGGTTTTATTTCTACTCATTTGCGTTCAAAAGTGGGGGAAACATTCTTGAAGGTGTTTTGGTGAATTGTGTCATGTCATATGATACCCAAAAACATTATGGTACTTACATGCATAGGGCCACATTACAAGTACACTGGTCCAGGTAACAAAACTGTGGTAAGGTGGTAATAATTCTGTTACCACCTCACTACTGCACCACCGTGCTGCGGGTTTGGCGGTAGGGTGGAAGATTTACTGCACAGTGATTCTGCAAGTGGGGAATCCACCAAAAATCTGCAATGAGTCTTATGAACTCCAAAAATGGGGAATTATCACCACTTGTAAACCTATGGTAACTCCATGGAACCAAGTGCGGTAACGGCAATCGAGCTTGGTGGTAATTCAGCAGATTTAATACCACATTTGTAATGAAGCCCATATTGTTTGACATTTGTGTGGAGGGCAACTGACAATAGCAATATTACTGCTTGATATCACTAATTTATCTCAGTTTCTTTTCCTATCAGTGTAAATGCGGTAATCCTGCCTGATCATGATTACAGTTTGGAACTTTGGATAGTACTAAGTGTGTGAAGTGTTGTACAGTGTTTTCTGTTTTGTGTAATCACTTTCGGCTGAGGGCATATACATGTTGAAAAGGCGTACGTGACTGGAATCTGAGCCCGTAGATGTTTGCCACTATTTCCTAATAGCCTACAGGTTTCTGCGTCTTTGATTCAGTAATTATTGTAAGAGGCCACATTTCCTGGATTTATACTTTGGCATATGCTCACAGATTTGGTTATGGGGACTATAAGAATGCATGTGTTTGGCAACAATGATAATAAATTGGTATTCCTGACCTGGAATTTGATTTGTCCTGCTCTAGCTTAGGCATTGGCCCCTATTATTAGTTTGCCGTTATCCTGGTGGTAATACTGCCAGGATACAGGAAAATGTTAATACCATTGCCAGCATCTGCTCTGCAGATTACAGGTGCCGGCAATGATGAATAAATCCCCATTCCCTGGAGTCCAAAGGTATTAACGGTGGCAGTAATACCGGCTGTTTTTTTAGAGTAATCGTAATTGTAATTCTTTATTTGTAAAGCGCATATACACAAGTGAAGTGCTTTAAAGCACTTCAAGGCAGGAAGGGAACAAGGGAATACAGTCATCATTCTTAGGCCTTGAAGATTCCAAATGATCTAAACAACAATGACTAGCCTACTAGGCCAGAGGTATATCAACTAGTGAAGTGCTCGACAAAGGGTGAGGGGAGAAAAATGGGGGTGAGAGTTAAAGGAACATACTGATCAATAAACTACAGTACTGGTCTGACAAACATTACAGTCAAGGACATGTAGGTGCACAGAACAGGAAGTGCGAGGGAGAGGAGTGAAGGGGAACAAGTGCGTCCTGTCCAGCGGGCAAGGGTTAACTGCAGAGTGGTTGCTCCTATCATGGAACATAGTGGAGTAGTGCCAGGCAGAGTGCAGGGCCCGGAGGCAAGTGCAGGACTGGCGGGGGATCCTGGAACCTGTGAGGTTCTGGAAGTGCGCCAGGCAACCAGTCAGCTAACTGACCAGGTTGGGGAAGGGAAGGAGGGAGGGAAGCGAGCGAAGAGAAGGAGGTTAGGTGGGCAGAGGGAGAGAGAAAGAGGAAGAGAAGAGGAAGGCCTTGAGGAGTTTCCGGAAATTGAGGCGGTCCGGCTCAAGACGGATAGAGATAGGTCCTGACTTAAGTCCAGCTCTTGGCTGGAAGTAAATCAGGCTACCCTACCAGCAAACTAGTAGTTTGATGGTGCAGGAAAAGTAGCAGTAATGGAATTACAAGCAATTTTTTCCTGCACCGCCAAACTTGTAATGAGGCCATTGTCTGTTGCTCCAATGGGACCCTCATTTTGGACAACTATGCAGCCATTATACTGATTTATATTGAATGCTTCTTAAGCTAGATCAGTTGTCATCCTCTTAGGGGCTCTTTGGATCTGCAGGAGGGAGCCATTGGTGCCCTCATGTCCTTCACATTACTTATTTTGAATGGACAGCTGAAACAAGGCAACTTGAAAAGACATGCTTCATTTTGCGTTTGCCGGTATCCTGGCAGTAGACCCGGCAGGATACCGGCAAATGTTAAAGTTTCTGGCACTTGGTCCAGTGGCATTGCCGTCAGATTGCGAGTGCTGGAATGATGGTGTAAATCCCCATTCATGGAGTCGCACAGGGCTCCATGAGATTTGCTGGTGCCGGTACAAGGGCGTGTTTGCCGGTGGGGCACCTGTCTTACCTACAGCTTTTATATGGAGATAACCCAGGTGGACCACCGGCAAACCTGTAGTCGGGGGCGCTCCGGTAAAGTGCCGGATTCATGAATACCAGCACTTCTTAACCAGACCAACCGATTTGGATTGAGGCCCAATATCTGTTATTTTGCACACGTCTTTTTTCATGAGTTGTTTGAGCTTGTTCTACAGATTGCCTTTTACCATAAGGAAAGGTAAAAAGAGGCAGTAAACAGTCAGCTTACTGGAGCTTCAGTGTTGATGGGGCTCCATTCTTGGCACTTTCCTCTTTGCCCTTTACAGCTCCTTCCTTGGTCAATGTGGCTCTTCCATTTTGGGGATGACATGTCAAAAGTTCCATTCATCCCCTACTTTCATTACTTATCTTTCTAAGTGCATTTCTGCATGCTCTCACACATTGGACATTTGGGACAATGAACTGTGCCCAGACCAGGCACTCACATTTTAAAATGACTATTATGGGCTGTTTACAAGGGTCGCCCACCTTTAACATACATAGAATCTTCTGAAAAAGAGATAAGCAAAACATAGGATTGCATTTCTCCTGAAATCTCTCGTATGTTGCCTTTACCAATCTCAGGGTGTTTGGTCGGGCTTTTGACTCTCAGCTGTCACCGTTCCAAAGTCTCAGAGGAGTTAGCTTACTTACCCTTAATGATACAAGCTCCAGGATGTAGTAAGCCCTTCCTCTGCCCCTTTGAGCCTATATGCAGGCTTTCTGGGTTTCTGTACCCCAAGTCAGTCCTTGATGTTGTGCATGTCCCTTCGGGTTCTCTTACAGATGGAATTGGGGTCAGTCAAGCTACAGGCAGACGTACCAATCCCTTCTAGGCATCCATCCTGACTCCTTCCTACCCCCCTCTCTAAACCATTTCTAGGCTCCCTACAGTGCTCAGAACCTCCTCCCATCTGTTAGCCCTGCCAATGGCATGGCCTGACTCTCTGGAACCTCGTACCTCTACCTGAGTAGCCTCTTCACCCCTCTTTCAATACGTTAATACAGTCCTCATCTCTTTTCTCTAGTGATTGTTCTTCCATTCCTCATCAACCACGGGCCAATATAACACACTCTTGTCATCTGCAGTCAGATTGTCCTCAGTCTCATCTTTCTAACCTACCTCCTCCTCCTGCTGATATTTCACTGTCTCCTTTTTAACACCATGACCTATTATCGTTCCCACCTTCCTCTCTGTTTTTTACTTCCTCCCTCAGCCTTCTATGTCTACTCTTTACTTTAACTCCATTGCAGGTTTTGTTTCCTCCCACATTTCCCTGTACCTACTACTGTATTCCACTCCACTCCTGGGTTTGCATTCTCACTCCTTTCCCTACTACTGCCTTCCAATCCACTCCAGGTTTCACATCCTCCCTGTATCCCTCCTTTCACACCCTTTTAACTCTCACCACTTTCTTCTCTTCTCGTCTTCCCTCTTGTTCCCACTTCTCCAGATCCCCTCTGCAGCAATCTCCAGTCTCCAAAATCTGTACAGCACCTCTCCTCTCCAGCAGTCATCCCTCTCCAGCCATCTGTTTCTCTACTTGTGGTGCCCCCAGGGTTCTAACCTCTCTCCCTGGCTGCTCAACCGGTGTCCGGTCAAATGGTCGAAAATAAAAGATCGAATGACCATTTGATCGAAGTAAAATGGTCGGAAAAAAAAAGGTCGAATTTATTTATTTATTTATTTATATATTTGTTTTTAGTTTTGGTTGGTTAAAAAATATTTTTAATAAAGAAAAAGGGGGGTTGGGGGCGAACCCCCCATAAAATAAAATAAAATAAAAAAAACAAAATTCGACCTTTTTTTTCCGACCATTTTACTTCGATCAAATGGTCATTCGATCATTTGGTTTTCGACCAAATGACTGGTAACCTTGCTCAACCAAAACCTGGTACTCCTTGCCCACTGCATCGCCGCTCTCTGTCCCAACTTTCAGTGCAATGCAGATGACACCCAGCTCATTTTCAGACTGCCCTCGGCCGCCTCCTCTCCTTCCCTCATATCTGACTGTCTGCTATCCAAGAGTGGTATGCCGCCAATGACCTCTGCCTTAATGCCAGTAAGACTGAGATTCTCCTAATCGGAACCCCGCTCCTTCTTTTCCTCTAGCTCTCTAGCCGGCCTCTCTTGGCCCTCTTCCTGCTCCCACCTGCAAGGCTAAAAACCTTGGGGTCATCTTCGACTCCACACTCTCCTTCTCCCCTTACATCTCTGACGTCTCTAAGAAGTCACACTACCAGCTGCACCTCCTCATAGGTATTCTTCCTTTCCTCTCCTTCCCCCAGAAGCTCACTGTCTCCAGAGCTCTGGTTCTTTCTAGGCTGGACTATTGCAACAGCCTCTTTCTAAATCTGCCTGCTTCTACTCTCCGCCCTCTGCAACTTATCCAGAACAGGACTGCGAGACTTGTCCTTGGCCTCAAGCCCAGGGATCGTATCTCTCCAGGACTGAAATCTCTGCACTGGCTCCCAGTGGCTGCGAGGATTAAGTTCAAAACCACCTGGATCGTCCTCAAGCCTTTCTGGGGCCTGGGGCCTAAATACCTTCAACTCTCTCTCCCTAAATATCTTCCTTCTCGAGCTCTCCGCTCATCCGCCTCCAACTCCCTCAGAGTCAGTCGCTTCTCTAAGCAACGAGTTGCTGGTAGATCTCTTTCTTCGGCTGGGGCCTCCCTCTGGAATAGCCTCCCTGCCTCCCTTAAACTTGAGGAGAACCATCTCCATTCCGGAAGCACCACAAAACTTTTCTCTTTGCCTCTGCTTTTTCTCCTCCTCTCCTCTCCTCTGCTGACCTCCTTGGTGTTACCGGAATTGCACCGGCTACCTGGACACCTTCTGATCTCAGACCCAGCTCCCTCCCCCGCCAGCACCACACACCTGCACTGCCCACCTGGCAACCCCCGCACTTGGGTACTGTTTCTGTATTCCTACAGTCCCCCTACCAGCCCTTGGCACCTGATGTCTGCACTTACCCATGCACTTGCCACATGATAGATGCGTTACAAATGCCACAACATATCATATCTCCAAACAGGAGTCACCACCTCCTGTTAGCCACCAAACTGCACTGCGCTCCCCAGCTTATGTAGTAACATGCCCCCTCTCACTGATTGAACTTGGGCAAATGGTCTGCAGCTCTGAGCCTAAAGGGTGTGGATGTTGGGATTGGCTAGGTTGTCTCACTTCCTGATGGTCGGATGGATCCGAAGAGGCTTTGGTCATGATCAGCGGAGGCGGCAGACAATCTGAAGTGATGTTATCGGGAAAATCATCAGACTGGACCTTCGATTTCTATCTCCAAAAAGACGTATGACCATATGTGGACTACTCGGGGTTAAACAATATAAAAGTGAAGGAGAATATTTTTTTATTCCATATGTATGGTAAATAACAGGGAATCCAATTTGCAGATGGGAGAAAATGCACCATTTGCACTATGCAAGTTCAAAATATCTGACTCGCATGAAAAGAATAAACCATAAGATGCAGGTCCAAGGGTGGACTGACCTATAGGGAACTCTGGAGATTTCCCGGTGGGCCTCTGCACCCTGGGCCTCTTTTCTGTGATATTTGCAAATTTTCTCATAGGAAAAGCATTGGGCTTGCTGAAAATTAGTCATATGGGGCCACTTTGAAGTTTATTTCCAGGGCCTCTTTTGGTCCCCAGTAATTGTTTCCAGGGCCTTTTTTTAGCTCCCAGTCCATCCCTGTGCAGGTCCCTCGACGTTAGGATTTACCATGAAGCATTTTTTTTTTTAAACCAAAACTTTTTTTATGTGAAAGTTCTGTCAAACTGACAGGTACGTGAAGCCCTTTCAGTGAAACACAATTAAAGAAACTGACATTTGCTTCTGTCTATCTGCCCAATGTCTGTTCCGCACAAATTCTGGATGACCAACTTTTTATGTAAGGTGTGTCCCTCATTTCCATTTTTCAGACCATCAGACAAACCCATGTTGCACTCGTTAAGATGCATATCATTGTTTGCATAAATTACACACATACAGGGCACAGTTTGCTCAAAGACATGCACTGTTACAAATGACTAGATTCACTGTTTGTGAATTTACGAGTTTGGTGGTGCGATAAAAAACAGCGCTAACAGAGTTAGCACTGCATTACTGCTGCATTACCACACAGCCAAACTACAGGTTCGGAGGTAATGCAGAGGAAACACCTACAGCAGAATGCTGGAAGTAATTCCTCTGCCTTACTGCCCAAAACCGCTCTATTATCGCAACTAGTTTCCGATCCAGACAAATGAGTTCATAATCCAGCAAAAGTCAAGCAGAAACTGTGGACAGGCGATTGGATCAAAACCCAAAATGAGACGGATGCGTTCAAGTTACCATCTGCGGTAAAACGAGCTGACAAACCCAGAAATCAGTTGGCCAGATATCTCATTCAATTTCCGAACACTTGTTAAAGGAATTACTTCTTGCGTTTCAGACTCAACCTACTACCAACTAATCAACTGCTCAACCTCTACAAACAGTTAACTATTTGTGGATGTCACTTTTGTAAGAAAGCAGGAGAACCTGAAACGCTGAAACACTTAACCTTATTTTGCACGGCGTTGACTGATTCACGAACATTTTACTTTGGAAAATGGATCACAACGCCTTGCAAGTCTGATGAAGAAGTATGGTGGGCCTTCTTTGTAGAGGGAAATAACTATCCAATCATCTTTTGCCTAATTCAGTTTCTAGATAAGGCAGAGATCGATGTGTATCAAAAGATGTAGTGGAACTGTGTACTCTGCTGGCCTGCCCTGCTCCCCACAAACCCCACCATCATGCCCCCTCCCACGCACTATACAAACCCCAAGCAAATGAGCCTGCTGTTGAAGTGAACATTCAGTGCAGTGCACGGAAAATACAAGTTTCAACAGCTTCCTACACTTTTATTTTAAAATGAAACCATTCCGGAACGGTTTCTTTTTAAAATAAAAGTGTAGGAAGAGTAAAACTTAATTTAATGAAGTAGAGGAGAACTGCTACCAACCGCTCCCGCCCACTTCGACCACTGAGATAAGGCCTCCAATGAACCGGAAAAGACTCCTGCATAAAACTGAATACTGATGCATATTCACGTCATGTTCTTCAGTAAATTCATCTGAGGCGTATTATATCAAAGGTGTCTAATAAACCATAAGTTTCAATAAAATTAAAAAAGTCAAATCAGCAATATTACTGCCGGTGTAATTACCGCTGGTGGTAATACTACCGAAATCCCCGCGAAGTTCTATACACTCCAATTAATGGGGACTTCCCCCGCCTACCACCACTTGTCATCCGGTGGTAATACCACCAATGGTAACCACCAGACAAGTGGTCTAAAGGCAATACTGTTTGGTGGTATCTCAGTGGTATTATCGCCGTGATACCACCAAACTGGTAATGACGCTGAATGTATTCATTTTTTCTGGCCGCAAATGAGTTTTTTTCACATGACATCATTTCATCCACACATTTCCATAAATGACTGACAGAGGCATATCTATGTGTCATGCCATCATGCAATACACCATGTTGGTAAACTGCTGTAAGCTATCATTTTAAAAACATGAGTATTACAATAGGATACTCACAGCTGTCCACGTCTCCTTTTCCAGTCCTTTTATAATTATAATATTTTTTTAATAATTGGTTTAATACCATAAATGTGTTTCCAAGTGCGTGATCGGGGTTCGAACCTATGTTGCACAGCAACCTGTTGCCCATTTGGCATTCGTTCGTCTCGTCTGACAAGTTTGTCAGTGTTGTAAAGCAGACGATTTAAGATTAACAGAGACAAAAACAAACCAAAGCCTTTTAAAGGTACAATTTGGAAGTCATGGAATATGGTTATTGCAACCCTGCCCTTTAAATATGATCTATTTTAATTCTGTCTTCTGGCTTTGCGCGTGTTATTTCTCAAAAGTATGAACCGGTCTGACTTGTTTTAGGATTTCTAAGTGTTGATGCTTCTCGAATGCTTATATATAAGTACCTGCATTGTTAAAGCTGTACGTCAGCTTCTCCGAATTCTCCCTAGGAATCTTGTAGAGATTGGTGCTACAAAAACAACTCAAGAACTGACTGTTTACTCCCACATCAATTTCATCCTAACCATGCTTCAGTATGCAATGTCCTCATTCCTAGACTTCTCACAATTCACTGCTATAAAGCAAAGGTAATTTCTGTGAGTGGTTGTACCTTCAGGGTGGCACACTGATTTTAAATTGCATTATCAATGAAATACAGAAGGCATCAGGGTGATCTCTCTCATACCAACTCCATTGTCTGGTCCTAACAAAATCATAGATTAAGGGTTCTTGGATGACTGATAATGAAATCAGAAAACAAGGATATTGAAAGGGGTTAAATCCATACAGTATTCCAATAAAATCACAATCTCTACAGATGTACTGCAGTCGTTTGAGCACCAAGCCGTCAGATGCACCTGGGAATCAATGGGCAGCATGAATGGAAGTCATGCATAGACCCCTATTTTAATGGTTACATTTCCATAAGTAACCATGGCACCTACAATGCGAATTCCTCTTAAAGAGATGTTTCTCCTAAAATGTTCCGGAGCGATGCACTTCGTAAGTCAATGCAGACTTCACTCAAAAAAGCATGTGATGATCTTCATTTTACATACAACAGGGCTGCCTACTCAGGAGTGTGATGGATCGCCATTTGGGAAATGTGTAGAAGACCTGGCTTTTTAGATTTGTATTAAATTAATACAATATATATTGCATCTCTGGGAGGATAATCTGCCAGTCAGAATCCCCTTTCATAAACTCCATTCCAAAAGCAAAGTATGCACCTTTGCCCTGCTGAAATACATCATCTGCTCTCCAGTAGTACAGAGCATATTCAGAGGTCACATGTGCCCATTTGACAGCTGCAGTGACAGCCAAGTCTCTGCAGCGCCGGGGCTGCATTTGAGATATGTGCCCCCGTTCCAAAAACTATATAACATTGAGTATGCTGCCCTGGTGGCATGTGCATTCTTAAATATAAGTCCTACCTGAGATTAAATTAGGATAGCTAGTATATCTCAAAGTTAGCCAACCCACATCAATTTGATATCACACATGTATCATCCCTGTCAGATCAGTCCAACTGTGAAAGGTGTTTGTGCATTCTCCCCAGAGAGCCTATGCTTGCTGTTGGTAGAAAAACTGTAGCCTTGCGGGATGCCTCTCTATTTTGTGAGGGCAGGCAACACCTTCCCCATAGAGACATACACTCCACAGAAAGCTGTCCTGAAAAACAGGAACCCAAGGGCACACACATTCACAAAGGTTGTAGCCTCACATCAGGGTGCTACACAGTGAAAGGGCTTTTGATCCAATTGAGAATGGACGGGGGTTGGGTTTTTGTAGAGAGAGGGCGCTCTTTACAGTTGAAGGAAGGTTCCACCATCGTATGTCTCTCTGCCTATATCTGTCTTTCTTTTCCCATGCACTTCCTTTACCACAAAGCACTTTGGGTGCAATGTCAGAATGCACAATCCAATGATTCCAAGAACATGGATTTGATCCCTAAAGCAGTCTAACTTTAATTCAATCACCTGACTGGTGGTCAGCATCTCCCAGTGTTATCCAACCCACATTCATTTGGTGTCACACATGTGTCAGCCCTGCGAGCCAAGTACACCTGTGGAAGGTTTGTGTGTATTCTCCCCCAGACAGGTTGTCCTTGCTGTTGCTAGCATGACTGCAGGTTTGGGAGTTGCCTCTCTTTGTTCGTATGGGAGGGCAGGTAATGCAATCCCAACAGAGAAAGTCACTCAACAGAATGCTGTTCTTGGAACAGGAACTAAAGGGCACACCCATTCACAAACGTTGTAGCCTCTCATCAGGGTGCTGCATGCCAAAACAGCCTTGTATCACTTGAGCAGGGAATGGGGTGGGATTAGTGTAGACAGAGGGAGCACTTTACAGCTGGAGTAAGGTTCTTCAATCTTGGTTCTCTCTACCTCTGTCTTTCGTTCCTGCCCCCCCCCACTTCCTTTAGCACACAGCCCTTTGGGTATGATATCAGAAGACAAAGACCAGATAGTCCAAAAACAGTGCTTGGACCCCTAAGGCAAGCTAGCTTTAGTCCAATAACCTGTGGGTGTTTGTCTCTCATATAAGGGGTATCCCACTCTTTCTTTCTTTGATTAACTCTTGAACACAAATCTGTTGAATCTGTCCTCTCACCATCCAAAGAGACCATTTTGGGAGAACAGACATTGGGACAAAACATGCCTCTCTTCCAGCCAAAAGGGTAACCAAGACCACACTGTGTTGAGGGACAGCTGCCATTGTGGGCCACCCTCCCCTGAGTGTGGTGCATGAGAACAAGGTCTACAACTTATCCTTGAGTCTATAGATTGGGACTCACAGCAACCGAGAGTCAAGGTTCCTAGGATCCCTATGTTTTCACCATTGAACCAATTTGAACCATGATTCAAGCTTGTTCAGCTGCATCAAACCTTCGGGACCCTCCGGAGCTGCCTTTGAACTGCTCAACTGCACACTCAATCCTGTTTGACATTGCACAGTGCTTGTTGAGCATGTCATTGTCTCGGATGTACGTGATTATTTAGAATACGAACATTTTGAAGATGAAAATGTCAAATTCTAAATGTTCATATTTGAAAATAAGCACCCCACAATGAAATGGTCTTTGGAGACCCCGCTCCCCCACCCCCTTACTTACCTTATGGCAGCACATTTCTCTGTGTGCCACCAAGTCCCAGCAGCGCCAGTTCCCTTCACTTCCGTGGATGGAAACCAGGGCTGCAGGAGCAGGATGCGTTTTTTTTTATACTCTATGTTGATTTGGATGCGGGGGATACCCCTGCCACTCCCAATTCCATAATAGCGAACAAGGGTGCGAGGGACACCCCCGCAACTCATGCTTTCCTTGTTCGCTATAATCAAAACCGAATGGTTGAAATATTTGGCATTTTTGGCTATATGTAATTTTGGTACAGCAGAAATTCAATCATTTCAACAATTTCTTTTTTAAATGAGATTATTGTGTGATAAAACTATCTCGCCTCAAACTACACCTTCAAATGACCACTCAGCTTGCCAGCATCTTTGATGCCTATATTCATCGTCAGTCATTCTGACCCTGGTGGATCCACAATCCTCAATCATTAGATACTGCATGGAACCGCTTGCGGACTGTGCGTCGAGTCTCCAGTACCTTTACCATCAAATTGACTGTCAAATAGACCCTGGTGGCCCTCACAGTCTGCAGCCCCTCAAATGCTCCATCAAACTGATCCTGTATTACACCTCACTGATGATGATTAATGAGGCCAATACATGTCTGCATTGTTAGAGATCTTGTACAGAAGGGTGTGACTAAGCAGTTCAGACAGGAATGCCCTTTTGGGGTGGGACAGAACCCGATTTGCATATGATATTTTCTCTTTCTGTAATGGCGTGGCAGGCAAAGAACGGTAGTCAGGAGGGCTGGCCAAAGCGATGCCAGAGGTTAAGATACATTCTAAACCTTACAGCCTTCACATCATTTATTTTGCACAGCTACCTTGTGTGGGATGGTTATGCCCAGAGGTGGGTCCCACGCCTCAGAAGACTAGAGACCCAAATTACATCTCACTGATGATGAACAATGAGGTGCAAACATGTCAGTGGTTCTGTGTGGTCTCGTGCAGAAGGGATGTGCCAAGCAGTTTGGGCTGGACTTCTCTATTGAGACAAAGCCTGATTTGCATATAGTCTTTCCTTTTCTGTGATGAATTGACAGGCAAAGAGCAATGGTCTGGAGGGTAGCCCAGAGCAATGCCAGAGGTTCAGATAAACCTTGCAGCCATCACATCTTTTGTTTTGCTGGGGTTGGTGTGAGCCACTATAGTAGACTTCAGGGAGAAACAACCAGGGATTCTTGCCACTGCCCGCATTGCCTAATAGTAAAAGCCTCAGTTGACTACTGAGTACAGCATCTGAGGAACTCAGATTGAGGTTTGAGGTGACACTCAGACTGCTTAACTACATAACAAGGATTTTTTTTCTTTTTTTGATTTAATTGTGTTACAACTTTTACAAAACAGTGTCAGATCACAATTTTCCTGTTTCCTGTTTCCCTTTTCCTCTTTCAAAATGCGGCTTCATACTCGTTCATCCAGAGTGTAAGTGTCCCGTTTTAGAACGTCTTAGACATCTTAGACGTCTTTCCCGCTTCTATTTCCAAAATTCACTGGACGTTCGTGTCCTTTTATTATTGTGGTTAATTATATCGGTGGGTAGACCTTCTTGATGAACAGGACGGCCACAATGACCCAGGACGTTTTCTGCCCACTCATCAAGGCTGACCATCTATGTTCGTCATCCAAAGTTTGAAAGGTGCAAAAGAGAGGTGTGAGAAACTGCTTTCTTAGTTCGAACGGCCCTGCACAGCTGATTATCAAGGATGTTGAAATGGTTGCCTGGTGGCTTCACATCTCAGGCAGCCGTTTTTTCTGTACCTAATGTTGCCTCCTCTCATAACCCTTTGCGCCTAGCTTATGGTAATGATTGGAATCTCCAGACTGCTCCCTTCCTCCTTCTGCCAAATTCCACATTATTGTGGCACACATAATCAAGTGTGTGTGTGTGTGTGTGTGTGTGTGTCTGTGTGTGTGTGTATACAGAGAGATAGAGTATGTGCATGTGTGTGTGTGTGTGTGGGTGAATGAGAGATAGAAAGGGAGCAACAGAGAAAGAGAAACCGAAAGAGAAAGCAATGTGAGAAAGTGAAACAGGACAGTGGTAGGAGCATGGCTAGGATATATGTTTACAAGCCCTTTTTTATGAGTGTCTATGAAGTATGCCCATTGACGTCCCTCTACCTTTTTGATGCCTTGTTTTGTCATCTTATGATATGTTAAGTGTGGTTTCAGGTGTGTCTGCCCGTCGAGGTCTTTGACTCCTGTCCACACTGGCATGCTCAAAATGTAAACTCCAACACCCAAAACACATACCTACTAAGTCGCCCACACTATGCAATTGAATACTCCTCCCAACATACATGCAGCTTTCAGAATAGTACACCTCTGCAACCACATAAAGCTTTGCTGCAAACATAATGCCTCTATGCTCTTGACACAGCACACTTAGAAACTGACCTACATGCACAGCTCAGGCTACTTTCAGTCTGTTTGAAACAACACAACAGCATTTGCATTTCCCCTCTGTCCCGACCACCCTTACTCACCCAACTCTCTTTCAGATTCACTAGAACACCTGCAGACCACGCACCTGGCAGCAGAGCACAGTATCCATCCCATTAACCTAGGGCAACATCAAATAAACTATATATTTCAACATCTGGCCCTTGCGCAGTTGGTGGAATGCATTTTTTATTTTATTTATTTGTTTTAAGTGAGTTGGCAATTCCTTGACTTTCAAACGGTACTATTCCCAACAGTCTTTGAGTAACCCTACCAACAACTGGTCCTTCTTAAAGACTCATTAAGAGCATGGGGTATTAAAAAGCAACTGGGGCAATAGGGTATTATCCATATTGTACCCACTACTTTAGATTCCACGCGTCACTGTACGGAGGGCAAATGCAGGAATGCAGAAACCTCCAAATCGGCAGGGAAATCCAGGCACCATCTGTGAAAATGCATGACAAAAGGTCATGGAGATCACTGCGTGGATGCAATTACAGAATAAATTCGTGCAATGTCCTCTAATTAAACGTCAGCAGTGTGCAGAGAGGGATTGTGGTGCCCCCAGAATCACCGATCTCTGGTCTGATGTGGTATTTGTTGTGCTATTCTCTTGGATATTCACAGATGCTCAGAAATAGCATGTTATTTGTTAAACACAATAATGCCTGTAAGTTAAGCAAACACACATTGCTCTACAGTGCTTATTCCCCCTCCTGGATGGTTGACTACCAGTATGAATCATGCCATGACAGATGAACTCAGGCAATTCATTTTTACAGGAGTGTAACCATTCAGCAGGGAGAATTGATAAGCGCCTCTTGCACCAGTATGACAGGGATCTATCCATTGGCACTGGCTCTTTGGTGTTCCTGGATGTTACACCATTTCGGAGCAATGGATTGACAACAACACTGAAGAACAGCCCACACAAAGAGGAGCTCAGTTGAAATTGACTCCAATCCGGAGGTTGGTCATTTCGTTTTGGGCTTAGAAAGCATTGGAAGTTCTGAAGATTAAACACGAGTGCAGATATTGATTTGCTCTTTGATGACTTTAAATAAGCAGGGAAGTGTTGAGCAATTGGTGATGACTACCTAATGGCACATCGTATTCTTTACTCTTTCAATGTATGCCTGATTTTCCCCTTTCTCACCTTTATTACGTTTTTCTAAGCCTTGTCTGTTATCCTCAGCATGCCCGTGATGTAGCCCTACTAATATAGGGACATGGTATAGTCCGTATCATTTCAGTAAAACTATGATACGATGACAGCAGCAAAGGTTTTTCTCCCAGATTTTTCAATTTTGCAAAGGAATGTAGACGGTGGTTTACTCTCTTCCTAAATATCTTCCTTCTCGAGCTCTTCGCTCATCTGCCTCCAACTCTCTTAGGGTCAGTCGCTTCTCCAAGCAACGAGTTGGTGGCAGAGCACTCTCTTCGGCAGAGGCCTCCCTCTGGAACAGCCTTCCTGCCTCCCTGAAACTCGTGGAGAACCATCTCCGGTTCCTGAAACACCTCAAAACCTTCCTCTTTGCTTCTGCTTTCTCTCCTCCCCTCCCTTGCTGAATTCCTTGCTGTAATTGCACTGGTTACCTGGCCACCATTTCTGATCTCTGGCCCAGGCCCCGTCAATTACCCACCTGCACTGCCTCCCTGGCAACCCCTGCACTTGGGGACCGTTTTTCTGTATCCCTTCAGTCCCCCTACCAGCACTTACGTCTGCACTTCCTTGCACTGCCACTAGCTGGCTGTTTTATGTGTCTTATTTATCCCACTTCCCATGTACTGCACTTCCCCTCTCCCTTCCCCCTGCGCACTTTTCCTTTCCCCCTTCCCTTGCACTTGCGCGATCTGAATGACACCTGGCCTAGTAGGATCGTTGTCTGTCCTCCCTTTGTTCCCCCCCTTTGCCTCGTCGCGCCTTGAAACATTTGTGTATAGGCGCGGTATGAATTCCATATCACATCATATCATATACTGATTTACTAAACAGAAATAATTTTTCCAAGTACTCTACAGTAAATGAAGTAGTGCAACTTATTGTAAAAGAGATGAATTCTAGCTCAGAGAGTCTGTAACTTATACATTCAAATACATTTAGTGGATACATTTATAATTCTTCTGTGCAGTCAAAATGCAAAAAAAGTCGAACAGACCATATTTCAGTTACTAAGTTACATGTAACTTTAAATGGGCCCATGAGAAACTGTGTGGCAGCTTCTGTATGTTATCCTCCTTTAACAGCCTATTTGTAACAGTTTATTGATATGCCACCCTCAACACAGAGATTTCCTTCCTTCCCCATTTAAGTCTGAAGCAACAACCTGTTTAACGGATTATTTTCTTTAGCCCTATTGTTAGGGTAATTTCTGGGGCTGAACTAAAACGTCCAACTCATAGGGATCTGCACTTCTACATTCACGATCCAAGTGCGTCGAGCGACCAATCCTACACAACACAGAAACTCATTGCCACGCAACCTGAATACACACTGAACACTAGACACCTTAACATCAGTTCACAATACAAGTTCACATTCCTGTCTTTTCCAATTTACACATCCCTCTGCCACCCACACATATTGGGTTGCTCGTTGCGTGGACCACACTTACGTTGTTACACGCCTGCCGGTGCCGCTCGGCCGCTGACTCCCCGCTTTTGGCTCGCCTCGCCCCATCTGGACTGTATTGACAACTCGTCAATCGAGGGCTGTATAATTTTGAAGTCGGCTCCCGATGACCAATTATCCATTTGTGCTGGCGGTAATCTCGCAATTCCCACGGGAGTCCTGCAGTCCTCCGAGGTCCGACAGCAGAGGAGTCAGCACCTTGCCGAGCGGACGTCACAAACAATCTCAGTGGGACCTCCAACTTGTTAGGGTGATTTCTGGGGCCGGCAGACTCCCAGCTCCGGGAAGGCCCTAACTCCTTCCCTTGTCCCAAGAAGTCGAAGTCCACACAAGGAGCAAGATTTCTGTGGTTTATTAAATTAAACGCACAGGTGTCATATGCATGAATGAGATTCAGGCACATCTCTCCGCATTCTGGCTCACAGGCCAGTTTTATATTCTTGTGACGCGATAACCTTCATCACTCAGCAGACTCCCTCCGAAACATATCAAGGCCCAGGATTGGTTCCTGAATAGTAGGTCCAATATAGAACACCATAGATAAGACTTGTCATTGGACATTGCTGTGTCAGGTGGTGTGCTTGGATCACCCCTGAAAGTTGCTACATCTAAATAGTTACAATAAGGAAGCCCAGTGATTGGTTGCCAAACCTCGCTAGCTACCCCCAGAACTCAAACTCCTAATTGGTCAGGCTGTGAGCCTCCAAGCCTGGGAAAAACTGTTCCCAGCCCGTGAGTCACCTGTTCTTAATACATGCCTACTGTGTCCCAGCAAATTGCAACTATCTGTCTGCGTATTACAATAGTGTGTAGATGGATAATGCCATGAGAGCGCTCCATTCCCATCGTGCAAGGTGTCTGGAGGTAACAATTATGTTGCAAGTCGCTGTCCAGCCATGGAGTGGCTGCTCGTTTGCAGCCTCTGCATCTCTCCTCATTCTCAGCTCAGCCTGGCCACGTGGTTTGAGACCACTCTTGCAAGCTCAATTACTTCGAATGACATGTATTTTGCAGGGAATATTTGTTGCTGCTGCCGATGTCACCTTGGCTCAGGATGTGGAATGCTGCTTCACAACATGATGGCCTTGGCAGTCTGCTGCTCATGCCGGGTTCATTGTGCTAGCACAGCACCTTGCGGTCTGGAATTTCTCTGAGACCATTGCGGCCTAATGTATTCTTCTAAGCCTGCTCTGGCTTGGGTTACAGAGTTCTTATAATATCCATAGGTTAGTAGAGGGTTTACAGTCGGCGAGGTCCCTTAAGTGCTCCTGTCCTCCATAGGATTAATTGCATGTAAGCGTCTGCAAGCGTATACACAAGCTCTTCTTGCTTCTTGCATTTCTGTGGTGCTGTAGCAAATCTAATGACAAAATAATAAATGTGCTGTAGTGTGTATATGTCACTGTCCTCTATCTCATCGAACTGTATGTGTTCTTTGTGTAGATTGGTGCTTGCGTGTCCAATTGCGCGGACTGCGTTTGCTTCATATCTAATGCGGCTATGTCGTCGGGATGTCCCTAACGACCTGCAGTGTAGCGTTTTTTTGTTCGATGCTTTTAGTAAAGCCTGTCCATGTGGTTGTCTCCAGCTCTCTCCTGTGTCTCTTCGTTGACTCTAGGCAGAGTTCATGTTGCAGCTGGAGTGTATGATCGGCTGGTGGGGTATCTTATGTGGTAGTTATCCAAGGCTGGGGCAGTGGTGATCAGCACAAGTTTGTCAGATCGGCGGCCATGTTGTTGCTGGTGCTTCTTCCGATTAGGGGGTTGTCCGGGACTAAGGCTCCACTCAGAATTTCCCTCTTCAGTAAGTCCCCCCTCTGGTCAACTTGTCGACCACAACATTGTGGTACCTTCTGTCGTCCATCAAACATCATACTTTTGTTATTCCGCCCAAGTGTCCGTAATGGTTGACGTGGTATTCAAAGCACCAGTACATGTAGACACAGCCACCTGCAGGCTTGCAATAGACCCACTTCCCTACATACTTCCTTGGTTGCGTGGATTTTCTAATTTCATCGTAGGAGAATGCACGTCTGCCTCTGTTATCTGTTGTCTTAGCTGTTCTCATTCTCTTCTTACTTCATCCATGTGCTCGTCACTATGCATAGCCATCAGCAACTTCATGCCCATTGCTTCTTCAGTAGCCTTTTTGCATTTCGCCTTGCGGAATTTCACACGAAATAGAGATACCACCCCCATCACTAATCCTCCTGCTAACATGTTTAGGTCCATCAGATAACCAGGATGGCACCCATGACCAGATGTACAAAAAACAGCTCTTAACTTTCTTTGTACCCTTTGATTCGGTGCCATCATGTTGGTAGCATAAGGCGGGTGTAGACAGCGGAATTATTGTGAGTGGCTTGTCTTCCTTTTCCACCCATGTTAACAAGCGTGCGCTTTTGGCCCATTCTTTGAGGCACTTGTCATTTTCATCTTGGACCTTGTTCACTGCGGCTTTGGTTAGCGTCAGCGCCTTGCTTCCTGCTACTCCATCCTCCCATCCATCCTTTATGTATACCTTCCCATACACCAGCACTTGCGGTCGCTCCCAACAGCCAGGCTCTCCCCATCTCCTTTGCTACCCATTTGCATGGTAGGTACTCCAATGTCAACCTCCTTTGTTTCTCCTCTCTATGGTCTGTCAGTGATATAACGCAGGGCTTCTGCTTGTTACCAGTAATTGTCCATCATTGGTAGAATCTTGATGAAATTGTCCTCATAAGGAAATGTATCCCTTGATTACCATATTAATGTTGCAGTCTTCCCTTGGAACCTTCCCCCTATTTGGAACATTGAGAGGTACAGGAGGCAATGCGCTGTCACAGCTGACACTTCCGTTGCCACAAGGGTTCTAGAGGCACTAATGGCATAAGGGATCAGAGAGCAAACATAGCAGCTCTCCCTTGTTGTATCCTTACCAATCTTTGACATGTCTTTGTACCACATGTTGTTTGCTACTTGTGCGGTACTAGTGAGGTAAGTATCTACTCCATTTACATCTGTGCCCACGGTACGTTTACCTCTTCTTACCTTATCTGCGGTGTCACTTGTACCACCTGACACAGTTGTCCTTGCTGCTTGGGTTGGGGAAAGGTTAGTATTAGATGCAGCAGATAAATGCAAGACTTCATGCATTTGCCAAAGAACAGCTACTAAGATGCCCATTACCAGTAATAACCACACAGTTTCTATGACAATCTTTATTAACTCAACCATTTTACCTTGTTCCAACGGTCCTGTGGCTGATGAGATGATAAAGTTGCCCCCCTGAAAAACACATTAAGAAGCGTTATTGTGTTAGTATTTGTTAGAGTTTTAAGCTCTGCGCACTAGGTAGTCATTTGATGCCCATACAAAAATCTCTTCCCAGTTTTCCGTATTGATCTGTTTCTAAGGATCGGTATAATGTGGTGAAGTTGTGGGTATGTTTGTGCTAGGTACTCCAGGAATGCTTAGTAATACATTCGGGGCAGCCATGGTGTAATGTGGGCGGCCCTTCATATAGCATGAATATATTGATGAGACAACGCTTCTGGGTAGTCAGCAGAAGGCAGCATCTAAAAAACCTGTTACCTTTATCCTAAACTACTTATTATTTAACAATCACAGTCGCAACAACCTGCATGTGCGAGAGAGCATCGAACCGTGTTAACACAGTAGGCCTCATTCTGAATATGGAGGTAGCCATGCCGCTTTTAGCTTTTAGCGGCATTGCTACCCCCATACCGGGTACTGGGTCCGGGTTCCCTGAATGGGGAAATACCGGGCCATTCCGACCTTGGAGGGCCCGGTATTTCCCCATTCAAGGAACCCGGACCCGGTACATCCCCATTCCCATTGAGCCCCCATAGGGCTCAATGGGAATGGGGAGGATGCTAACAACGGTCCTGTTGTGAGAATCCTGGTCTGCTCGCGGGTCCCATGAGCAGACCTCGTAATGAGGTGGTAGGGAGTTAACAGTGCCAGCAGCTCTACCGACGCGTTAACCCCCTACCTCCAGGGTTGTAATGAGGCCCAGTGTATTCCTAATGAGTTTGTGCGTGCTGTATAGGCAAATCTACTCAACATTAGATGATTTCCATCAGGGGTACTTGACACAATGGAGGGATGTTGTACATTCTCCGACACTCGTAGTCTCTTAGTATTGTGGGCAATGTTCTCCTTATTGATCAATCTGCACAACATGGCAGTGGGGCTAATAGGGGCTTGTGAGCGTCTGATCATTGTATGGCTGACACATTCTTGTTTGTCTGCGGTTGGGCACTCATCAGTATTTATAGAGTTTAGAATTGGGGCATTACAACTATCTGGGGCATTTCCGTGACGTTGGCACTGTCGATTTCTATGGAATCATTTTGAGGTGGTGTTGATGACTTTTAGGGTTGTATGTCCTGCATGTGGTGCCAGACTGACTGGCCTGTGAGCTTCACTGCCCTCTCTGTTACCTCCTCGACCGTATGAGGTCCTGTGAAGCGGGGTGCCTTCCAGCACCTTACAAAATCTTGATCCCCACTTTAATAGGTAGCTCCTTTGTTGAGTTCTGAATGCTGTCATCCTTTTCTGTGCCGTCCTCCACTTCCCCTTTTGTCTGCTAGCTCTGTTGAGAGATAAAAGAGACACTAGAAACAAGTGAATTCACATATTTGAACATCTCAAAAATGTCTACAGCCCCCTCACAATCCTTTACTGCTCTTGTGGGCATGGATAGCTGGAGGCGCAAGCAGCATCTTGTCACCACCTCGTGAGGTGCGAGGTGGTGATCAGAGCCAGGTTTGTTTCTTAGTTCAAATAGGGCCAGGGGTAAGCAATGCAACCAGTTCCCCTTAGTGCTTTGCTGGATTTTGGCTATGCTTTCCTTCAGTAATCTGTTTAGGTGTTCACATACGCCGTTGGCTTGTGGATGGTATGTGCATGCAAACTTATGCTTAATCCCTAACAGGGTGGTTAGGTGCTGGAACATTTCATTGGCGAAGTAGGGGCCATTATCAGACTGCAGGACCTCACAGACACCCTATCTCGGGAATACTTCTCAGACCAGGAATTTAGCTGCCCTAAGGCATCAGGATGGGAACAGGTTCCTGCCTCTTTCCCTGTATGTGCAGGGTGATGCAATTGGGAGAGGGCTATTTTCAGTAGTTCCAAGTGTTATTTTGTCATCATAAGGCACCAGTAGGGGACATTGAACACCCTCTTTTTACCCAGAGTTCCTTTTCATCTATGGGCGCTGCTGCCTGTAGTTCCATAATCTGAGTTTCTGGTAGGTGGTTGTACACATATTTCATCGAAAAACATGAAATCAAGGACTTCATAAACTGCAATTCAAACTTTGTGGTGTATGTGATAGAGTGTATCTGCGAAAAGCTATATGTAGGAAGTACAGTAAGAGCACTTAAAAATAGGTTTTCAGAGCACCTAAGAACAATTAAAAATAAAGATACCAGATACCTATTAGGACAACACTTTGAATCTGAACATCCAAATTCAAACACTAAAGGAATAAGATAATATGGACTGGAACTAGTCAAAGCCCCTCTTAGGGGAGGAAATAGTTAAAAACTGTTACGGCAACGAGAAGCGATTTGGATTTGTAATCTGGACTGTTGTAAAAATGGCCTGAATTGTGATACAGAAATGGGCCACTTTCTATAATAACTGGAAACTGAGTATACATTTGATGTATAATCTAAATTTATTTACAATCGTGTCACAATAATATGTGATAATGAAAAATGTAGTTCGACTTGAAAGACAATTGACAATATGCTTGATGAATGAAGTTAAAGTTTTGCGAAATTAGATATATGATGTTTCATAACACACACTCAAGAAGATGAATGGAAACACATGGATATTAGTTAATACCAATTACGTCATATATGTGTCAAAATTCAGAAGATGAATAGGAAAAAATAGACAGTTGCCAATATTTATCATGTTGCACACACTATGGTAAGCCAACCTTACCCACAATTTTCACATTTAGGCCCACAAAATAACACATATTTTTATATTCAGAATTCTCCATAATTTAAAAGCGACACAAATTGGGTCAGTGAATCAAATTGGCGACCGGGACGTAAATTACGTTCAGCACGCCATGACGTCATCACGCCAATGCGCAAATGAGGCACATAGAAAGTCGGCCATTTTGAAGTCGCAATCGGACGATCCTATCCGACTCTCCATGCGGTTTCTGAATTCTAGTGGACCAATCGTCAGATGTAAACAAGGTAAGAAAAATGGGTAATACCCCTCACAATAGATTAAAATGACAGGCATAATCAGAGTATTACAAAGAAAGGGATGCTATATACCATTTCTTTTTGAACAGATAACAGAAAAATTACTAATAGAATAAATCGAACAAAACCGCATGGTGAAATTATAGATACACTAAAAGTAATTGGAAAAGAAACAACATTATCCAAAATAATCCAGTGGAACCTAACAGATTATACTATGGAAGGAAAATAAAAAAAGATATTGATCAAACAGTTAAAGTAAGTATATATTATGTATTATATTCAAACATTATGCAGTATTTAAACACAGATCCTCTGTAGCAACGGTCAATGACAAGCACATTCTTGTTCCCACAGCCATGAGACAGACTATCTCAAATTGAAAGTACTCCCAAATACTATAACTTTAGACAACTACAGAAAGGAAAATAAGGAATCCCTCATGAGGAACCACCTCAAAGGATGGGGAAACACGTGTAGAGGGAAAGAAAAGTCATGATGAAATGTGCTTTGATTTGATGTATGAATTAAATACATGTTAATGATGACTATTTGCATGAACTAAGTTGAGATAAATTCAATTTTGCAGCGTGCCAAAAAGAGTCTTTGTGGTTATTATCTAGTTTAAATGTTTTGACACGGGTCAGTCGCAGTGCTTCAAGCTCCAGGTGCAGCAAACAAAAACTTTTACTAAACTATATAAGAACTTAGGAAACTCGCCATAGTTGCCACAGGCTGAATGCAATATATATTACATATTTCATCGATATTAGTCTCACCCCTTCCCTCTATTTTCGTTTTTCGGGTATGTCCCACATCTCTCCAAAATATGATGCTTACTTTGCATGGTACCTCATTTCCTTTTGATACTGGATTATATCTGTTGGTGTGTGCTTGGCACTTAACTAATGCTAATTCCACTGGCTATATGACGGCCTCAATAGGTTCTCCCAGGAGGAGGGCATGTTTCACCGGGGTCGCATCTGCTCTCCTAAACACCCACCTTAGCCATCTTGCTAACCCATAGTACACTGTCAATGTGACGTAGGCACTATCAGAGTAGATGGAAACCCATTTCCCTTTGCATTCTTTAAGCACCAGTATGAGGGCCACTAATTCTGTGGCAGGTGCTGAATGATGTGGGGGTAGTCGAACAGTCCTGACTACCTCGCTTGTCCAGGCTTCACTAAACCTGACCATTGCTGTACCTTTTCTCCTGATACCATCACTTTGATCAATCATTGATAATCCATCAATATACAGTACCTCACCCCCCTCAAGTGTGTCTACCTCTACCTTCTGTATTTCTGTGTTTATCTCAATAGCATGTTTACAATCATGACTCGTTCTCCCACTTTGTACTCTTCTGCCAGGAAGTACACTGGGTTTACATTTTTGCATTGCATCTTTAATTCAGGTTGTGACGATATGATCTTGTACCCCGTTGCTCTTTGGGTTGTTAGTGTGCTTTTTGGCTTGTGCAAAATAGCAAACAGGGCGTGCTCTAGGCAAAGGGTTGTGGAGCACCCCATAGTTATGGGTGATGCTTTTTCTACAGCGAATGCTGCAGCAGCCAAATGCTGTTCACACGGAAAAGTGTCCTAGCATTACTGCATCTAACTGTCTGCTACAATACGCTATTGACTTATGGCCCATGCTTGTTATTTTTGTGTCAACACTGTTTTCATGATTAGGCCATCTGAGTGTGAAAAAAAGTAGAATTCCTTTTTGTAGTCTCGTGTCCCTAGAATGGGAGCTGTAGATATTATTTATTTGAGCTCGCTGAATGCCTCTGTCATTTCTCTTGTCTAACACAACTCTTTTTGTTCCTCTGCGCTTCTTTTAATGCTTCGAGGAGAGGACAAGTATACGTTCTATAGTCAAAAACCCATGCCCTGCAATAGTTGCATAATCCAAGGAATCGTTGCAGCTCTCTTACTGTTTTCGGCTGGGGCATGTAGAGTATTGCTTGCGCCCTGTTAGGTGCTATATGTTTGCCGTTTTATGAGATCACCTGGCCGAGGTATATCACTTCCATTTGGCAGTACTGTAGCTTTGCTTTGTCTACTTTGTATCCCTTTTCTGCTAGTACGGTGAGCATATGTACAGAGTCTTCCCTACATTCTTCCTCTGTGGTATTACAGATGAGGATGTCATCCACGTACTGCAGTATCATGCTTTTTATTTTTACATTGGCCAAGTCCATCTGTTTTATTCTATTGAAAATGGAGGGTGATTCACAATACTCTTGCTGTAACCTGGTGTGCTTCCATTTCTGGTTGCGGTACAAGAAGCTTGTTAAATCTTGTGAGTCTGGGTGTAGGGGTATCGAGAAAAAGGCATTTTTGAGGGCAATAACTGTAAAGCATGTAGCTTCAGCTGGGATGCCACATAGGATTTTTGGAGGATTAGCTGCTACTGGATACTCTGCCTCTACGATGCTGTTGAGGGGCCGTAAATCTTATATGAAATGCCATGACCCCCCATTTGCCTTGCGAACGGGGTAGTGTTGCACGAAGATTCAGATGGTACCAAGATACCCCTGTCAATCAGGGCACTTATTGTCTCATAAATGCCTTCATCTGCTTCAATGGTTAGGGGTTATTGTCGGGCCCTTGGTAAAATAGATCCTGGTTTCAGTTTTATCTACACTCCTCCTATGCTTTTTATGCACCCGACGTCATACGGACTGGTGGTCCATAGTTTCTCTGGTACTTTTGCTAGATCCTCCTCGCAGAAGGAGGGTGGAGCTTCCAATGCCATTGCCATTCTCTGTGTCACCTCCCTCTATGTTATACGTAGCCAGAAATACACACTCATCTCCAACATCCTCTCGCTACTGCCTTTTTCAGAACAATTCTTCATCAGACACTTCTTTGAGCCCACACCCTTTTGATATTATGGCCCTCCATAGTGCGTGTACAACTACCCAAATCTTCTCGGGCCACAATCCCATCTATATTGATGGATACAAATGCGCCTTCCTTTTCATCAGTTGGTGTTTCTGGTCTACAGAGGTACTCAACAGGTTTCCTCCATACCTTCCTTGCAATCCCGGGCAGCCATGCAAGAGCCATGTCTGTCCCATACTGGAAGACATCTGGGTCACCCGGCTCGCCTCTCTGTACACATTGCCCAGAGTATGCCTGAAGTATTTGCCTAGATGTGAGCATGTGAATGCCTGGTGTCGAGAAAAGTATGCGTCTGTCTGTAAAAGAGATCGTCATGTTCAGTCTGCTCATTATGTCACGTCCCAAGATGTTTACTGGTGCCTGCTTGGAGTAAAGTAAGGGTAGTGATAAGTCGTGATCTCCTATTGATAGGGAGATGTTATCAGTAAAAGGAACCATTTCTTGAGCCCCAGAGAATCCTTGAGTGTTCATGGCTTCACCTGACAATGTATATTTTCCCTCCCGTATACATGACCTAGTCGCCCCAGTGTCAACCAAGAAGGAGATCATTTTGTCACCTATAGCCACCCGTATGCAAGGTTACTCCGCAGGATTGGGTGTGACTGATAGGATGGGACACATCACGTTCATCTGTGGGCTGTCCTATTGTGGATTCAATGACTGTCCATTCCAAGTGTAGGGGTTATGTCCTAACAGTGTCACCCCGCCCATCCTTGTCACAGGTACCATTTCTGCTGTGTCCATGGATTGTGGGGAAATGCCTTTTATCTGTGTCAGTTGCTGTATTGGCTGTGCATGTTGGGTTTGTGGCGCTGACAAATGTTGTGGTTGTAGCTGTTGTGGTTATGGTGCTTGTACAGGTTGAGTTGCAGGCATTATTTGTTGTTGGACCTGGGGTTGTTGTAGATTTTGTTGGGGCACGGCTTGTGGTGGTGGTGGTGCCATCTGTCGGACTTCTTGTTTGTAATACCCATTCTGCCCACTTTAGTAACTTTGCTGCCCTTGCTTGCCCATCCTGGCTGCATCCCCCTGCTTCTGCATGTGCGGGAGATATGCCCTAGTTGCCCACAGGTCCACCACGGTTGTGGTTCTCGCGCTTGCCATGGAAACCCTACTCCTCCTTCCCCCTGTCCCGGTGGGTAACCATTAAACCCTCCACCTGGGCGCCCTCTCTGGAACCCTCCCCGTACTCTATAGCCGCCATGGTAACCGCCCATTCCAACATAGGCTCCTCCCAACTGGGGTGTGAATTGTTGCATGGCACTGTACTACTTCTGCGGTTGGAGTTGGGGTTGCGATCCTGCTCTTCCTTCTAGGGCATTTTCTAGTGAATATTAGACAGTTTCTTTTGAACTAGTTTTGCTTCATTTGCTTTTCGATCCTCTGTCTTTTGCTTCATCTTTTCTTTCCATAGCCTGCAATGGAGTACTATCGTGAGTTGTATTTTCGACCATGCCTTTGCCTATATCCCTACTAATTTTTTCAATTGCCTCTGTACTGGCTCTAGTAACCCTTGTATCAAGATGTGATAAAAGATAGCAATCGTTTTATCCCACAGGCTCCCAAGTTTCAAGGCACCAAAGCTCTTGAATCTCTTGAATGTAACTAACAGGATGCTCATCGTCCCACAGCTTATGTGATTTTATTGCCCCTATGTCACTGTGTGTCTGCAATTTGTGAATGCGGCCCTGTCATGTGCGGTGTTGTGTGTGGTTACGCCTGGGAACCCCTCCCTCTTCCGAATGTCATATGCTGATATAGAGACCAGTAAGGCCTTGACATCGCCCGCCACCAAACTGTGTCCCGCTGTCAGTTTTCCCATTTCATATATCCATTTCCCCGCCCCCCTGCTTAAAGAGGGTAGCCTCCGCTTGATGTTCCCCTTATCGGTGTGCTTCCAGGGTATGTACTGTGGCCTTGTCCTTCCCCTCTCTAATAAGGGAATCTGTGAATATGTGGCCCTCTTTTTGGTTGTGCGTCTATACTGTTGTATCTGGATGGGCCCCCTCTCATCCTCGTCTTCTGCCCCTATGTCCGTTAACTGTATTGCATGTGACCGATGCAGGGTGTCTCGTGTCCCTGTGAGCTCGCCCCATGAACATGATTGCCCCTTACGATCCCTGAGCCTGCTTGTATAAGGCATGTGCGGGGCTGCCCCTTCTGTCGTATCTTGAGTTGTGTTGCCTATTCGCTGAACCCCGTCCCTCCCCTCCTGTATTTTACATTCCAATGACATTCCCGTGCCTGTTCGCATTGTATAGAATTAACTAGGCCCTTCCCTCTCTCCGTCAGTTAGGTTATTGTCCCCATCCTCATCCTACTCATCGCTACAAAATGTCAATTTGCGTGCATGTGGATAACAGGATAACATACAGTTACTGGGCCTCATTACACGGAAGACGGTAACCATGGCGCTATTAGCGCCATGTTTGCCGCCGGTATTTTACTGAGTCCGCCATGGTGAATGGTGGAATTACCGCCCCATTCCAGGGTGTGTGGGGGCGGTAATTCCCCATTCACCGTGGCACTTCCCCATTCCCATTTTTGCCCGCATAGGGCTCAATGGGAATGGTGAAGGTGGTAATTACGGTACCGCAAATTGCGGTACCGTAATTACCTTCAGAGTCCCTTTGCGGGTCCCGTACTTAACGGCTGGTGAAACCAGCCGTTAAGGTAGGGACCCACAGAGGGACCTCGTAGTAAGGCAAAACACATGTAAGAGTGGGAAAAAAGGCTCACGCTCTTACCAGGTAAACAAAACAAATCCTAGAAATCCAGCAAAGCTGCTGAGGGACTCAGTAGGTAAGGGAAATTAGCCATTCTTGAGAATTATCCCTAACAGCGCACACCTTTGGGGCTCCTACCTGTCATCTAGGTCCCGTAACGGGTATAAGCCCTGCTCCTCCTCCTCCTCATCTATGTTGTCGGAGGTGAGGCTGGGTGGCGCTGGAGGTGGCGCTCATGAGTCTGCGCCCTTTTCCTTCACCCCCCGCAAGCTCATCATCCATGGTCTGTCAACCTGGAACATACACCATAAGTCACATATCTCCATACGGTTAGCTAACTTCTTCCCGATATATGTGTTGAGTATGTGGGTCAGTAGTGATTGCAGCACATCCGGGGAGAAACTGCTGTTAGGAGGCCATGATCTTATTACCTTCCCCTTTGTACCTTTAGACCATTGTACACTATACTGAACTATTTTGTCTTCATAGAGGGGCAACGTCCGGCACATATGCTGGATGGGGGTTAACAATATTCCTGATTCACTATACTTTTCCCCCGTTACCCTCCCGAGGAACAATACCAGTCTGTATTTTGTCTGACCTCTAATCAAGGATTTCGACACTCCGATGTCAATTTGTATTTGTATTTATTTTAAGCGCACCAGGCCCGAGGGCATCCGGGCGCATAACTTAGTTACAACATGGTAAAAGGTGAACAGGGACAAAATACTAGTAGTATAAATTACAGTTATATACAAAGGCACATTTCAGCATAAGCAGAATAAGCATGAGGCTATGTACAGAAGTTAAGTTTGCGGCTATTGCGTGGGAGGACATTGGCCAGTGGAGGAGTGTGAGTCTTGGGCAAATAGCCAAGCTTTGGTCATGTTTTTGAATCTATAGAAGGAGGGTTCTGCTCTTAGCAAATTGGGGAGTGAGTTCCAAAGTTTAGCCACCAATACTGGGAAACTAGAACCACCTGATCTTTGAAGGTTGAAGAGTGGTAGGAGAGGCAGTTGGTCTGGGCAGTTCTGCGGGGTCTGTTAGAATTGAGTGGGGTGAATCTGTTAGATAGGTACCAGGGTGCTTGATTGGCGAGGCATTTGTGGGTGAGAGCGAGAGTTTTCAGAGAGATTCGTTGTGAGACTAGAGCCAACGTAAATTGCGCCTGGTGTCTGAGATGTGTTGGTTCCTAGGGATGTTGAGCACTGCTCTGATCACATTGTTTTGGATAATTTGTAACTTACTAAGGTTACAATTGTTGGTGCCCAGGTAGAGGGCATTACAATACTCAATTTTAGACAACACAAGAGTCCTGGCAAGTGTAATGCAGTTAGCTGGTGATAAGAAGGGGTGGCTGGCTGTGATAAGCTTGCAAGTGTAAGCCACTGCGGAGGCAACAGCATTGGTTTGTCTAGCCAAGGATAGGGTGGAATCGATGTAGATCCCTAGAGTTGTTGTGTCCTTAGAGACCTTAATGGACCATCGATCATGAAGGATTTGAACGCAGGGTCTAGTTTAGTTCATTTTTGGGGAGAGCCGATGATGAGGAGCTCTGTCTTTTCGTCATTTAGGCAGAGTCCGTGCTGCGCCATCCAGGCTTGGATGACTTGGTATATGGCATTTACAGAGAGGGAGTCGGATGATTAGTCGCCTGAGATGGGGATGAGTATCTGGGTGTCGTCGGCATAGTTGGTGTAGGAGACACCCATATAATCCAAGATATCAAATAGTGGTTTTGTAGACACGTCGTACAAAGTAGGAGAGACACAAGATCCTTGTGGTACCCCGCAGGTGACAGGTGAGGGAGAGGCTGCTGCTAAAGGGGAGAAGGCAGGCATTGATCTGTTGTCCAGGAATGAGCTGATCCAGGCTGTAGCTTTATCCAAGAAGTGTGCAGCTTGTTTAAGGTGTCGACACAGTATCTGGTGGTTTACAAGATCAAATGCTGCAGAAAGATCAAGAAGGAGTAAAAGTGCAAGTTTACCATTATCTCTTCCATCTGAGCCCTAAGATCAATAACGGCAGTTTCGGTGCTGTGACGTGGTCGAAACCCAGATTGCCTTAGTCCCAGAAGTTTATTGGATTCGAGGTATTCTTGAATCTGTAAGTAGGCAGCTTGGTGAAGGATTTTTAGTAAAAAAGGCACTGTGGTGATGGGCCTGTAGTTAGTTGGAATATTGGAGTCCAGAGCAGGTTTTTTTAGAAGCGGGATAACCCAGGCGCCTCTTCAAATTGTCTGGTACAATCGTGGTGCTGAAGGATGAGTTGATGAGTGTGGTAATGAAAGGAGCTAGCTCATGGGCGGCTTCCTTGTTGATGGGTGCAGGGCACAAGTCACCCTGGCAGTTAGAAGGTTTGAGGCTATTGATAATATTTTCCACTTCAGAAATAACAAGAGGTGAGAAGCTGAAAGGAGTCAACAATTTGGGGGTAGGGTTGTTTATTAACGGTTGAATATTGGGTTGTGGGTTAAGTTGTAGACTTGTTTGTTTGTCATTAATTTTGGCTTGGAGGGAGGCTATCTTGCCGAGGAGTGCGTTTTGAATATTGGTGCACCAAGTGCTGTCTTTAGTACTGTTGTCAGGTGCAGAGACAGGGGTTTCCAATTCTTTTAAGATTCTAAACAGTTCTTTCGTATTACATTTGGCTTGTTCAATACATTTGCTATAAGTGTCTTTTTTTGCCTGGAGTATGGCTTCCTTATAGTTTAACGTAGCTAAAATAAAACTAACTTTATTGGCCTCTGTAATGTTACTTTTCCAATGTGATTCAGAAATGTGTTTTTCTTTGCGTAGGGTTCTGAGCTGGGGTTTAAACCAGGAGTTGAGGTGAGCACAAGGTTTGGGTTTTCTCAGTTTAGATGGGGCAATATGGTCAAGGGCTTTTAACCTGGTATGATTAAAGATGTCAACCAAAACAGTTGGATCAGTACATGAGAGAGACTGTTTATTAAGGGCTGGAAGGATGAGTGGGAGAAGTTTATCATAGGTTATGTCACGCTTATTTCTGGTAAGGATGGCAGGTGCAATGTCAGGGGTGGAGCTGAAGGTTTTAGCGAGAAGGTTAAAGGTGATTAAATGGTGGTCAGTCCAAGTACAAGGTTGGATAGATTCAATGTTAATTAAACAATTAAGGTTGGCTATCCAATCAAGGGTTCTCCCCTTGGAATGTGTAGGTTTGTTAATTTGTTGAGTAAAGCCAGAGTTTGTGAGCATATTGTCAATCGACATGGGAGCCGAGTCATTAGGGTCAGCGAGGCCCAAGTTGAAGTCACCTAGCACTATAATTTGGGAACCGATTTTGGTGTTGTTTGACAGAATGTTGGATAGATCTTCAGAAAAGGTGGATAGAGGTCCTGGTGGACTGTATAGTAGGTGGAGCATAATGGTGAGGTTAGGGGTGAGGGCAAGTTTGGCTGTTAGCACTTCCATCGATGAGATTTGGTGCACCGAGGAGAGGCAGAGGTTTGGGGAGTTTTTGTGGATGATGGTAATGTCACCGCCTTTGGATTGATTGGTATTGCGGTTGTGTCTGATGATATTGTAATCTGTGGGAATGGCAAGTGAGAGTAGTGGCCCTGAGGGTCAATGCAAGGGGAAAAGAAATGTGTAGGTTATGCAATACAGTATATACTTTTTTCTCTGTTCTCTTCTTCTACGAGCCTCCACGGCTCTGCACCTTATGTGGCGTACTCTCGTACTGTCCCGCCCTCACCAGAGCTACCGTAGTTCTGCACACCACCTCAACCATGCACAGGCGCTGTCCGCACACTGCCACTCTTTCACCTGTCTAGCAATTCAAGAAATGCAAGCCTGCTACTCCTCCTCCAATTCACAACGCAAGGTCCTATGCAATCGGCCTATGGGTGACGTCACCAGACTAACATTCACATAAAAGGAAAACACTTTACGCGCTGACAGAACAACAATTTATTATTTCAATCCCATCCACAAAAATCCCCACAGCTGTCTTCCCACCTGTGGAGTATCCGTTTTCAACCTCTTATCTCTATGTGATTAGACTGCACCCACTGCGTCGCCTAACAGATGATATATCTCTTGCCGGGGAGATTTAACCAGCTAATTCACCTTCCGTACTAGATAGCCTCAGCTAATCCCTATGGGAATACTTCATCTATTCGCTGAACTAAAATGTCCAATTTATAGGGATGTGCTACTTCAACATTTTATTCACGATTCAAGCGCATCGAGCGACCAATACTACACAACACAGAAACTCATTGCCATGCAACCTGAATACACGCTGAACACTAGACACCTTAACACCAGTTCACATTCCCGTATTTCCCAATTTACACATCCCTCTCCCACCCACACAAATTGGGTTGCTTGTTGCGCGGACCACACTTACGTTGTTACATGCATGCCAGTGTCACTCGGCCACTGACACCCCTCTTTAAGCTCAACTGGCCCCCTCTGGGCTGCGTGGACAACTCGCCAATCGCGGGCGAGATAATTTTGAAGTCGGCTCCCGAGGACCAATTATCCGTTTGCACTGGCCAATAATCTTGGAATTCCTGCGAGGGTCCTGCAGTCCTCCAAGGTCCAACAGCAGAGGAGACAGCATCTGACCGGGCTGACGTCACAAACGATCTTGGTGGGGCCTCCAACTTGTTAGGGTAATTTCTGGGGCCGGCAGAGCCATGCCACGGGTCCGCGGACTCCCAGCTCGTGGAAAACCCTAACTCCTTCCCTTGTCCCAAGAAGTCGAGGTCCACATATGGAGCAAGAGTTACTTTGGTTTATTAAATGAAACGCAAAGGGGTCATATGCATGAACGACATTCAGGCACATCTCGCTGCATTCTCGCTCGCAGACCAGTTTTGTATTCTCGTGAAACGATAACCTTCATCACTCAGCAGACTCCCTCCGAAACCTATCAAGACCCAGGATTGGTTCTTGAGTAGTAGGTCCAGTATAGGACCCTATAGATAAAACTTATCATTAGACATTGCTGTGTCAGGTGGTGTGCTTGGATCATCCCTGAAAGTTGCTACATCTAAATAGTTACCGTAATGAAGCCCAGTGATTGGTTGGCAACCCTAGCCAGCTACCCCCAGAACCCGAACTCCTCATTGGTCAGGCTGTGGACCCCCAAGCCTGGGACAAACTCTGTTCCCAGCCAGCGAGACACCTGTTCTTAATACATGCCTACTGTGTCCCACCAAATTGCAACTATGTGTCTGTGTATTATGTAAGAGGATTCAATTCAACACTACAGCTAAGTCAACGCCTAGTCTATAATACTGAATGAAAACCCTTATTGATATATCTTTATGTCCAGTTCATGCGTTCTGGATGACTACCCCTATATAACACCCCTCTCTTGGAATCCCCCTGACCCCACTGAGCCAAGAAGTAGTTCTGTTTTGCAAGTTTAAAAGGTTTATTTGATAATTTAAAATATATATGTATCACACTTTATAATAAATTAATAATTGAATAGCACATCTTAATCTGATATGATAAAGATCAACAACGGAGAATCTGGCACTAGCACACTTCTTATAATCACTAATGAGTTGACATAAAATGGATAAGGTAGCACACTGGTAAATAGGAACAAAAGTATAATGTGGTAGAGGATGCTTTATGTAAGCTCAGGTGGATGCAATATTCAATGAATGCAGTACCGAAAATACTCAATATGATTTCAACCAAACAATGTAATCACTTTTCTCTGGCAATCCCCTCCCCCCCTTGATGCAAGGCAAGGAAATGGAAGGAAAACACACAGTTCTCAGAAATGCAATCAATGTAATTCAGTTCACCCCAGCAAGCTTAGACTACAGAAGTTTGAAAACACAGGCCCAAATTGCTTTGATATGTGCTGGCAATGAATTAAAAAAATATGCTAAAATGCTTTTAATTCCCTTTCAGAGGTTCAGGGTGAATGGTATCTAGTTAATATTAGTCCAGGCTCACACTAGCAATGATGCAGGGATAGTTAGCAAATGGAAGGCAAGCAGCAGCAGTTTTTACATGTGGAGAAATTTGCAAATCGCGGTAAAATTCACAGATGCGTGTTCCGCGATTGCGGTAAAACTATAGGGGGTAGGAATGCGGTTCTAGGTTCGTAGGAAAGCCACGATTCTAAGCTTTCTAAGGAAAGTTACTGCAAGTCTCTAGCACAAACGGTCGCGGAGATATGAGCGATTAAATAAAGGTCGTTTTTCAGATTTGAAATTTTAAAGTTCAAAAAGACACGTGCAGCTTGCAACTAGAAAATGACAAGTGACAGCTTTGCAAATGACAGGTGACAGTTAGGAGACAGTTCTACTTAGATTAAAATAGGTTGAATTATATTATTTAACTAGGAGATTGGATCTGCACAGTTTTCTAGGTACTCACACTATATTCTTGAGTGAAATGGGCCACGTCACGGATCTGGTCAGGGTTTTAAACTGGACTCTGGTCTGGTCTGGTCTGGCCTCTGCACTTCACAGTGATCTGGGTCAGCTCTCTCTGCTGGTCTGGGTCTCTCTGGGTACAGCACTGCTTTCTCTCTGGTTCTCTGGTCTCTTAGTTCTGGATAGATTGAAGTCTCTAGGTTGGCTCTCTGGAGGTTTGATGGAGGTAAGTATGGATTTTTCCGGCAGAGCGTCCCGCTGCAGATGGAATTGAAGGTCCCTATCTGTCCTGTCTGTCTGCTTTTATGTGTTTAGAATGTGGGTGTGTTCTAGCATCACTGACCCTACCTCTCTCTCAGCTTCTAATTGGTCAAACTTCCATTTATCATTTGATTGGGGAATGAACTGTGAGTCAGAGGGATGTCATTTTATGGCTTGCAGATAGGACACTCCTCTGTCAGATTGCACACATTCTATATTTGATAATAAAAGACATATTTCACAGTTACACAGTTGCTTGAAATTACATATACATGGTGTGGCTGAATTTAGCCATGTCTCTGTCCAAATCTGCTGTTTCTAAGAGCTTGCATTCAGAAATGGCACATAATTGACTTTTTAACTGATTTTTCAATTTCTGACATTGACCCAACTTTACATACATGTGCGCAGGGAGTATGGACATTAACTGATGAAGTTTCAGACTTTTAACATGCATACATTTAGAGTTATATCCACTTTTCCGCTGACACCCCCCTGAACATGCCACCGGGTCGAAAAACCTGTTAAACTGTGGGCAGAAAAATCACAAGAATTATGGTATCATTTATAAAATTTTCACATGTCCGCTCTATGAGTTATTCATCTTTTTAGAGTTATGTTCTGGCTCCAAAGGGGTGTGGTTTCCTCTCAGCACAAGGTAGAAATACTGGTTTTTCCAGTTCTGCCAAGCCAGCTTGCTCTCACAGGCAGTGCCCCTCCCCTTTCCTCAGGAGGAAGCCACTTTTTACGACCATTTACGACTCCTGCCAATAAAACCTTTGCCTGAGCCAGGACAGGGCTTTGTTCACTTTCCTGCAGAGCACAGGTAATTCAATTATCAGATAGATGGCATATCCTTAGTGTGAGCAGCAAAAGGGCAGCTAGGCCTGGGAACACAGCTGTGACTCAAGTTTCACTCCTGATGGGGGTAGTTGCCAGGCAGAATTCAGTTCCTTAAGCCAGGTTTCAGATAAAATGTCACTTTTTGTTCCCCAGTTCCTGCATTCAAATAAAACTAAACATTTTTACATATGCAGCTAGAATGCTGATTCTAAGTGCAAAACTATGGCATTTCAACAGTTACAAAGGCATGTGACACCAAACATAGGTCACTCATTTCATCTAAACATTTTCGATTTTAGTGTCTTTAAATCCAGTGCAACTTAAACTGCTGACTCCATAGCAGTTTTGTTATAAGCACTGTTTTGGGCTCTTCATTTCCCAGATTTTGTAAGCACACAAAACCTCATTCTGCCAAATGTCTGCTGGTGTTCAGTGAATATTTTGCACATGTTGCAATGTTTAAAATAGACACTTTGGCTTGCCTTCAGAGGAACACAGGGTGGTTTTAAAACGCCGGCTTTTGGATAGTGGTGAGTACTGGTACTGCACCCATTTTTGGGATTGAAGAATGAATTCCCCACAATTCTAGGTTGCATTTGGCAATCAGCATTGCCATTCCCAATGGTTTCAGACTACTGTGCGGGTAGTCCAATGGTGGTTTTAGGCAGTGTCCTTCTGTGCCCATAACATCGGCGAAAATGGGTGGCAGCCTATTCTTCCTGCATTTCCCTGTGCATTTTCTGGGAAGCTCTGGCCATCATGATGTTTTCATGTCAGTACTGCACAGTTTTGAGGTAGGGCTCGGATGCATGGGTAAATACATCCCACAAGCCCCCCTCTTGCGATGGCCATTCTATTTCATGAATGGGACTCGCAAGATCTGGGATGTTTCCTCATCTTCTTCCAATAGATGGCACAGTTCAGCATCTTTTCCTCCATCCGGTCGGATCGATCGGTTCTCCTCGCCGGTCCTGATGGGAATATTGGGCGGTACCCCGAGCCCGTTGCGTCTCAGCTCCCGGTCTCCGGATCGTCCTCCTTGTCCCGTCTCAAGGTTTTCTTTCTCCTAGGACGACAAAGGAAGAGCGGCAATACCTATTCATAGACGTTTTTCCACCACCGTTGAGATAGTGGGGCAGCATATGCATTTCATCATCACGAAACATTACATTCTTATTTTAATAAAAAAACAGTATAACTAAGAGACAGTTTCATGCAAATCACAATATTTTAGAGACTAGATGTGGTATGTTTTATGGTTGGAACTGAATTAGTCTGAGACAATACCCGCTAGGATTCCAGAGGATTCCTCCAGTTGTTGCAGAGTGTGCCTGGGATGGCAACATTTCAACTGGTTTATGTGGACCCACTTGTCTTCTCCCTCTGCCGAACCGCCTTTGGGGATGTGGATTTTGTAGGCCACAGGGGAGATCTTGTCGATGATCTCAAAGGGTCCCTTCCATGTAGGCAAAAATTTGCGCTGCTTGGCCTGGTTCCTTTGGAAGTTGTATAGATAGACCCGGTCTCCCACCTGATATTCCTTCCTGGAAGTTTTCAGGTCATAGTGGGTCTTCATGCTATCAGCTGATCTTTCTAGATTCCGCTGAGCATAAGCAAAAGCATGTTGAAGGTGTTTCCTTAAATTCTCCACATACTCATGAGTAGTGGAGGCATTTATCAGTGTCTGCTCTTGGGTCCTGTAGAGCAAATGCTGAGGAAGCACCATCTTGCGCCCAGTCATCAACTCAAATGGTGACATTTTGGTTGCAGATGAAGGGGTAGATCTGATGGCCATTAGGACCAGAGGTAATCGGATATCCCAACTTGGCCCAGAATCTGCCACAAACTTCTTTAATATGCTCACAATTGTCCGGTTATATCTCTCTACTGCCCCAGAAGAAGCTGGTCTATAAGCAATATGCAGCTTTCTCTTGACCCCCAGTATCTCCCACATCTTTGTCATTACTTCACTGGTGAAGTGGCTACCTCTGTCTGACACAATCCTTTGAGGTAGACCAAAACGGGAAAAGATGTGGTTAATCATCAAGGCAGCTGCAGTTTCTGCCTTGCAATTTGGGGCTGGGAGACATTCCACCCACTTGGTAAACAAGCATGTCACAGTCAACATGTACTTATTCCCCCTAGCCGAGCGAATCACAGGGCCTACAAAGTCGATTTGTAAATCTGACCATGGCAGTGTCATCCCCCTCTTTTGGAGAGGCGCACGGTGCGTGAGGGATGATGGCTGAAATTGTGCACACACAAGACACCCCTTCAAGTATTGGTCGAGGTCCTGCCCCATGTGTGGCCAGTATGCAACCTCTCTTAAGATTTCCAATGTTGTGTGAAACCCCCTATGACCGGCGGTGGCCGCATCATGGGCGTGACTTAACATCAGGCTTCGGAATGAGGTAGGAACCACCCACTGATCGTGGCCAGCTTTGGATTTCCTTACCAGAAAACCGTCTTGAATCCGGAACATTTTTGGACATTTCATCAACACTCTTAGGTCCTCTTTCCCAATGTAATCGGTATCCGTCAGGGGAAAGTCCTCAGGGTCCTCAATGTGCTGGTAAAATTTACCAATAATTGGATCCCCCTTCTGAGCAGTAATCAAATCATCATCAGGGGTCTCCTTACTCCATTGTGCAATTGAAAGGTCGTTGTGAGCATTTGTCTGGGACCTAGTGATAGCTGTGACCTGGATTTCCCCCAACAGGGACTCAATCTCAATTAGATCCCCTTGGATGGCCCTGGTTTTGGCCAGCTGATCAGCTAAGTCATTTCCAGTTTTGTCTGGTCCCTCTACTTTGGAATGACCCTTGATCTTTTTCCAGTAGATGGTCATCCCATTCGATGTGACCAGATCATCAATGTTTTGGATCAACTTCCCATGTTTCAAGGGTTTGTTGTTAGCACATAACATGCCTCTGGTTTTCCAATTAACCAGGTGCTCCACGAACCCGTTCCGTACATAATCCGAATCTGTGATTATGACCAGTTCGTGGAGTTGATGCTGGACAGCAGTGAGGATGGCCTGATGCACAGCCATCAATTCTGCCACCTGACTACTTCGGGGACCAATTTTGTATCCAGCGGAGGGTTCTGGGGACTCATTCACCCATGCATTCCCTACGCCAGCCACCAGTTCTTTCTCCCCGTTGTTGTCAACATGGTAAGAGCATCCATCCACATAGACAGTGGGCATTCCCTCACACTTGTCCTCTTCAAAGACTTTGTGTGGGGAATTAAGGTATGCCTCCATGTTGTCCTTTATTTTTAGACCTTCGTCCTCGAGACAGTTTTCTCTGGCACAATCATGCAAGTCAGCCAGACCTTGCGCGAGGGGACTCTTCTTGTTTTGGCCATATCTGACCTCCACAGGAAAGCCTTGCATTGACAGAATCCAGGAAGTAATTCGGGAATTACTCACATTTCTGGCCCGGATTCTGTCACTTTGGAGATATTGCAGAGGCTGGTGTGGAGTCTCCACTATGATGTGTTCCCCCTGGATAAACGGGCGTTAATTCTTCAATGCCCACACCGTTGCCAGGAGTGCCTTCTCACAATCGTTGAATTTTTCCTCCACAGAGGATAAAGTTTTGCTCGCATAGGAGATTACTTTATTGACCTTGTCATGCTTTTGGTATAATACTGCCGTCAAGCACGTATCAGAGAACCCCGTCTCCAGGAAGAACTCCTTGTTTCTGACCGGGTAAGCTAGGCAAGGCGCTTGTGAGAGGCTTCTTTTGAGTTGTTTTACTGCCTCGGCTTGTTCTGGACCCCATTCCCACTTGACCCCCCCCTTCAGGAGATGAATCAGGGGTCTGGTGATCTCTGCGTAGCCCTCAATGAACTTTCTGCTGTAATTAGTCAGTCCAAGGAGGCTCCTTAGTTCCCGCAGAGTTGTGGGGTCTTTCAGTTTCTGAAGTGCTTCCACTTTCTTTTCCTGGGGACAAAGACCCTGAGGAGTAATCTCATGCCCCAAGAAGTTAACACGGGTTTTACACCACTGTGCTTTCTGAAAGGAAAGTTTTGCTCCGGCGGCCCTCAACTGTGTCAGAACATAACGGATCTCCGCTATGTGTTCCTCAACAGTTGAGCTTTTGATGAGGACATCATCTACATAAGCCAGGTTACCCCTTGCACCCAAGTCGGGCATGGCCTTGTGTAGAAAAATGTTGAATTCATTGCCGGAGTTGAGGTATCCGAAGGGAGTCCGGGTCCATGTGTACTGCTGGCCCCCAAAGGTAAAAGCCAGCTTGTATTGGTCCTCCCTACTGACAGGCACGGTCCAGTATCCATTGGTCAGGTCTATTGCAGTGAATACCTGTGACCCCTGAATCTGGGCCAGACCTTGGTCAATGTAGGGCAGAGGCCTTCGGGAAGTATGGACCCGTTTGTTGAGCTCCCTAAGGTCGGCGCAGAGTCTCCACTGGCCGTTTGGCTTCAATATTCCCAGCACCGGATTATTGAAGGTGCTGTGGACTGGACGGATTATTCCCCGGGACTCAAGGTTCTTAATTATTTCAGTAAGGGACTCCATTGATGCGAGAGGCAAGCGATATTGCTTCACAAACACAGGAGTCATGCCAGGGTCCGTGGGGATTGTTGTTGTGTGGATGTCAGTGCGACCACAGTCATATGAGTCTACCGCAAAGAGATCTTGGAAATCCAAGAAAACTTGTTTCAACTTTTGCTTTTGTTCCAGAGTCACACAGGCATCAGCTAGGTTGACTCTCTCTTCCACCATCTGCCTGAAGCCTGGAAAGACTTCTGGTTTGGCTATCTCCGCGGCCTCCTCCAGCTGGGTGGAGAAGTCCCTGGTCAGAGTGCTGATTTGGACCGGAGGCTTCAGGTGGGAAAGGCAGCCCTCATGTACCTGGAAAATCACCTCATCCCTCCTGAAGTCACACGTCACATCTTCCTTACCATAGGGGCAGGAAGTGTACACCAGGAAGTTCCCCCCATGCCGGGTGAAAATCCTGTCTGGTGTTGTATTGTCCTCACTGTCACTGTCAACACAGTCCTTGGGGATTGGTCCTAACAGTTCATTTACTAAGTCGATGGAAAAATGTCGGTCATCAACCGCCATTCCAATAATGGTGCCTGCGGCTAGAGTAATACTCTTTAAGTCGCTGTTATCCACCTCTATTGGAATAGTGTCATGTTCTATGTTGACTAATGGTGTTGGGTTTACCCCTAACCCTTGCTGTTGGAGAGAAGCATTTAGATGTATGTAAGCATCAGGGTTTTTCAAATGTTGTCCTCTTTTAACTTTCACTTCCAGGGAGAATTGTCGGGTCCTTTCTGGGATGGTGACTTCCTCTTTAATCTGAATTTCAACTGCATAAGGTAGCAATTGAGCTGACCTAAATGCTTTTTCTGGATCATCAAAGCCCATGGGATTATCCGCTAATCGGGACCAAGCTTTGAAGTTTATTAGGTCCAAACTAATGGCAAAGCGATTGAGAATGTCACTGCCTAAGTAAAAGGCGGCAGGGACGTCTCGCACGACCCAACAATTGTGGACTATGCTCTTATTGCCAATGGAGATTTTGAGCATACACCTGCTTGGCAGGAGATGTTTGGAATTAGGTGCTTCCAGGTCCATTTCCCATTTGTCTATCAGTTTGAAGGTGGGAAGGGCTGGATCTTTTGGGAGTTGGCGGAACATGGCTTCGCTGATGAAGCTCTTACCGTTGTTCACACACACTCGAGCGAGAACAGAGTCCTTCCCATCATTTAACTGAACAGGGATGAACAACTGCTCTCCAATTTGCTGAATATCAGCCAGGCTTTGAGCTGATTTCACATCTTTCTGGACTATAGGAGTGGGAGTTTCAGATTGTGGATTGGTATAGAATTTCAAAGTGTTTCCTTCCAGCGTGGAATACCACTTTAGACTGGAAAGAAGGTTGATTTTCAGAAACAGAGAGAACCCCCCATCACCAGTCTGTTGTCCTACTGCTATTACTGTCACATCTGGAATTTGGCTATTCTGGAAGTGAAATTCTACTTGGTCAGATTTTTGTTCAACCATGTGGCATGTGCCGTTTAAACTAACATGGTTGACACTCTGTTTTAATTTTATTGGTCGACTAGTCTGGGTCCAGAGGACCCTGTTTACACAATCTATTAGGGGTGACAACCTTCTCAGGAGGTCATTCCCTAGTAAACAAGGGGTGCCCTCTGGAGTCACAACTATGACCGGGTGTTTCAACTTATGTCGCCCAATTTTAATGTCCAAAAAGTTCTGCCCAGGGTTTAGAGAATTTCTGCCCTCCTGTGGGAAGTTGGGAGGGAAGTTCCCTGGGTTAGGTGCTTGGCTGGATCCCCCCCTTGGGCTGGAGGAGTCCACACATAACCCAGGATGGGTCTGTTTCCCTTGTAACGGGGACTTACATAATCAGGAGAGCGAGGGACCCCATTTGTGGGGCTGCCTCCCTGGCTCCCTGTCTGTGACTGGCCCGAGGACCTTCTGGGCCTAGCATTATTAGGTGCAGGTAGGTTTTTAGGCCCCCCCATCTCCAAATCTAAAACGGGGGTGACCTTTACCTCTGCCACCTTGGCAGCAGCAGGGGTGCTGTTGGCTTTGGGGTTTTTCTGGGCATTACTTTTGCTATCTATCGGTTTCTGCACCTCATAGATCCGGGTAGCCTGTTCAATGACCCAGTCTAAGGATCTTTTCTCGTGAAAATCCCTCACGAGCTGGGTCATGATGTATTTGGGCAAGGCATGAAAAAATGTATTAACGAATTCTCGACTGTCTGTGCGCACCCTTCTGGTGGTCTGCGCAAAAGCACGCTTTAACTCCTGCACAAATTCTTGTGGGGCCTGATCCTCCCCACATTGCAAATTGTAGGCCGCCTTGCGAGCCTCTTGAGGATTTCTGTGAACAGAAAAATGTTTCAAGATGGCCGCCTTATAGGTGGACCATCTTAAATGATTTTGGTCCTCCAGCCCCGCAAAGAAACTGGAGTATTCCGGGGAGAAGGTCCACTTTACATATTGAATACAGCTTTGGCTGTCCTTCAAATGGAAAGTCTCCATCATTTGTTCAAACAACTCTAAGTGCTCCCAAACAGAATACTTAGCGTTCTTATGGTAAGGCGTGATGACGCTCCTGATCGCCTTAATCTGCTTTAAGGGGTCCTTAAGCAAGGCCCTTTTTGCCTTATTGGCCTTTTTGGTTCGGGTAACCCTTGTCCATTCGTCCTCGGACTCAGAGGCACTGCTCCCAGAGGTTCCCGTCTGTTCTTCCAGGTTTTCCCGGATTCTGCGAGCCTGGGAATGGCTGGCAGAATGTGGGGACCTGGTCTCCTGTGTCCTGCGCAGTTCAGAGGAGTCTTCAGATTCCTCCTTGCTGCCAGGATTTGATGGGTACCCCCTCCACTGACCTAACTGGGCAGAGGTTTTCAGGATGCCCTTAATGGGCCTACTCTCCTGGGGTTCCCCATTGAACTGTACTGTACTTGGGTGCCCATACCCGGATGCCCACCCCTCCATTCCTGAGTGGTACTGGCCTATGAGCCCCATACTCTTAGCTGGATAGTAATCTGCCATCCCTGTGGCCCTGTGCTCATGTGCGCCAGGGGACATGGGGGTGGTAGAGTCCAGGGACTGGGGGAGATGAAGGCCCCTGATGTTAGGGCTCCTGCGGTTATGGTCAGGAGTCTCTCTTTCCCAGCGGACCTCATCTCTATCCGCCCCTGCTCCCTGTTGCAATGCAAGAGCCTGCATTTGTGCTTTCAGTTCCTCAGTCAAGGCCTTACTCGACTCTATCAGTTTCTCCTGCATCGCTACCTGTTGCTGGAGCCTCTCATTGTGCTGGCAGAGAGCCTCATTTTCCCTCTGTGCTTCCTGATTGGTCCTGGAGCACTGGGCCAGTCTTTGCTGCAGGAGGGTTACCTCCTGATTCCCATCCCTACTGGCCTGCTCCTTTCTTGCCAGAGCATCTTCCACCCTTCTGGTGTGCTCTACCAAGTTCTGGTTTTCTTTTTGGAGGTCACCCAGCCCCTGGTGGGCCAGGTGATTTTCTTCCATTTTTCTTTTTAAATGGCAGACTTCCTGGCCTAAGGTATCCCTTTCCTGACTAAGAGCCTGCATCTGTGCCGCCAGGTCGTCCCTTTGCCTTTGGAAGGCACCAGCATTCTGGCGCTCCTGATCAAACTCTGCCTGGGTATCCAGGTCTTTCAGAATTAGTTTGTTGCTCTCTGCCTTCACTCTATCTAGATGACTTTGCAGGGTGGCTACCTGCTCCGTGCATGCCCTGTTAAAGTCTAATTGTTGCTCCAGCTTTTTCTGGCTCTGCAGTAAGGAGTCCAAACTGTCTTGGTGCTCCTTCTGCAGGGCCAGAAATCTAGTATCCTGTTCTACCTTTTCCTGTTGCAGCACATCCATATCCTTCTTTATTTTAATGATGTGCTGCCTACTATCATCTTCTGACTCCTGGCTCCTCTGCAGCCTCTGCTCAGAAGAGACCAGGTCAGATTGGGCCTTCTCTAACACCATCTGTTGCCTATTTGCCAGATTTTGGCTTTCAGCACATCTATCCTGCATGTCTCCCATATATAGGTACAGGTATGCTGCTATCCTGGCAATCTTATTGTGTTCCTCTTTGGCTTTAGGAGCCATATATAGCTCACTCAGGGCCACATGTAAGGGACCCTGATCTCTATATATATCTGACCCTGTTTCAGTGACCTGTCGCGTGATGGCCTGCAACCAGGCATCCTGGCCCTGTTCGGTCCATTCACCTCTCACAAATAGCTTATGCAAGAGGTGCTCTCTGGCTATTTTCATGTCTACTAAGGTCGTCATTCTAGAGATTGGTCTCTGTCCTGACTTACAGAAGTTTGTATTTTGTTTTTGCAGAACAGAACTTTTCTTGGAGTGTCCCTTTTGAGGAATGCTTCACAGCGTAATGCAGCGTGGTGATCCGACCGGATGTATGTATCCCGTCAGCTAGCACACTGTATTAAGCTGCACAAGTGGTATTCTAACCCAACGTCTCGGCTCGAGCCCCCAATTTGTAAGAGGATTCAATTCAACACTACAGCTAAGTCAACGCCTAGTCTATAATACTGAATGAAAACCCTTATTGATATATCTTTATGTCCAGTTCATGCGTTCTGGATGACTACCCCTATATAACACCCCTCTCTTGGAATCCCCCTGACCCCACTGAGCCAAGAAGTAGTTCTGTTTTGCAAGTTTAAAAGGTTTATTTGATAATTTAAAATATATATGTATCACACTTTATAATAAATTAATAATTGAATAGCACACTTAATCTGATATGATAAAGATCAACAACGGAGAATCTGGCACTAGCACACTTCTTATAATCACTAATGAGTTGACATGAAATGGATAAGGTAGCACACTGGTAAATAGGAACAAAAGTATAATGTGGTAGAGGATGCTTTATGTAAGCTCAGGTGGATGCAATATTCAATGAATGCAGTACCGAAAATACTCAATATGATTTCAACCAAACAATGTAATCACTTTTCTCTGGCAATCCCCTCCCCCCCTTGATGCAAGGCAAGGAAATGGAAGGAAAACACACAGTTCTCAGAAATGCAATCAATGTAATTCAGTTCACCCCAGCAAGCTTAGACTACAGAAGTTTGAAAACACAGGCCCAAATTGCTTTGATATGTGCTGGCAATGAATTAAAAAAATATGCTAAAATGCTTTTAATTCCCTTTCAGAGGTTCAGGGTGAATGGTATCTAGTTAATATTAGTCCAGGCTCACACTAGCAATGATGCAGGGATAGTTAGCAGGTTAAACGAATTTCTGGCAAATGGAAGGCAAGCAGCAGCAGTTTTTACATGTGAAGAAATTTGCAAATCGCGGTAAAATTCGCAGATGCGTGTTCCGCGATTGCGGTAAAACTATAGGGGGTAGGTATGCGGTTCTAGGTTCGTAGGAAAGCCACGATTCTAAGCTTTCTAAGGAAAGTTACTGCAAGTCTCTAGCACAAACGGTCGCGGAGATATGAGCGATTAAATAAAGGTCGTTTTTCAGATTTGAAATTTTAAAGTTCAAAAAGACACGTGCAGCTTGCAACTAGAAAATGACAAGTGACAGCTTTGCAAATGACAGGTGACAGTTAGGAGACAGTTCTACTTAGATTAAAATAGGTTGAATTATATTATTTAACTAGGAGATTGGATCTGCACAGTTTTCTAGGTACTCACACTATATTCTTGAGTGAAATGGGCCACGTCACGGATCTGGTCAGGGTTTTAAACTGGACTCTGGTCTGGTCTGGTCTGGCCTCTGCACTTCACAGTGATCTGGGTCAGCTCTCTCTGCTGGTCTGGGTCTCTCTGGGTACAGCACTGCTTTCTCTCTGGTTCTCTGGTCTCTTAGTTCTGGATAGATTGAAGTCTCTAGGTTGGCTCTCTGGAGGTTTGATGGAGGTAAGTATGGATTTTTCCGGCAGAGCGTCCCGCTGCAGATGGAATTGAAGGTCCCTATCTGTCCTGTCTGTCTGCTTTTATGTGTTTAGAATGTGGGTGTGTTCTAGCATCACTGACCCTACCTCTCTCTCAGCTTCTAATTGGTCAAACTTCCATTTATCATTTGATTGGGGAATGAACTGTGAGTCAGAGGGATGTCATTTTATGGCTTGCAGATAGGACACTCCTCTGTCAGATTGCACACATTCTATATTTGATAATAAAAGACATATTTCACAGTTACACAGTTGCTTGAAATTACATATACATGGTGTGGCTGAATTTAGCCATGTCTCTGTCCAAATCTGCTGTTTCTAAGAGCTTGCATTCAGAAATGGCACATAATTGACTTTTTAACTGATTTTTCAATTTCTGACATTGACCCAACTTTACATACATGTGCGCAGGGAGTATGGACATTAACTGATGAAGTTTCAGACTTTTAACATGCATACATTTAGAGTTATATCCACTTTTCCGCTGACACCCCCCTGAACATGCCACCGGGTCGAAAAACCTCTTAAACTGTGGGCAGAAAAATCACAAGAATTATGGTATCATTTATAAAATTTTCACATGTCCGCTCTATGAGTTATTCATCTTTTTAGAGTTATGTTCTGGCTCCAAAGGGGTGTGGTTTCCTCTCAGCACAAGGTAGAAATACTGGTTTTTCCAGTTCTGCCAAGCCAGCTTGCTCTCACAGGCAGTGCCCCTCCCCTTTCCTCAGGAGGAAGCCACTTTTTACGACCATTTACGACTCCTGCCAATAAAACCTTTGCCTGAGCCAGGACAGGGCTTTGTTCACTTTCCTGCAGAGCACAGGTAATTCAATTATCAGATAGATGGCATATCCTTAGTGTGAGCAGCAAAAGGGCAGCTAGGCCTGGGAACACAGCTGTGACTCAAGTTTCACTCCTGATGGGGGTAGTTGCCAGGCAGAATTCAGTTCCTTAAGCCAGGTTTCAGATAAAATGTCACTTTTTGTTCCCCAGTTCCTGCATTCAAATAAAACTAAACATTTTTACATATGCAGCTAGAATGCTGATTCTAAGTGCAAAACTATGGCATTTCAACAGTTACAAAGGCATGTGACATCAAACATAGGTCACTCATTTCATCTAAACATTTTCGATTTTAGTGTCTTTAAATCCAGTGCAACTTAAACTGCTGACTCCATAGCAGTTTTGTTATAAGCACTGTTTTGGGCTCTTCATTTCCCAGATTTTGTAAGCACACAAAACCTCATTCTGCCAAATGTCTGCTGGTGTTCAGTGAATATTTTGCACATGTTGCAATGTTTAAAATAGACACTTTGGCTTGCCTTCAGAGGAACACAGGGTGGTTTTAAAACGCCGGCTTTTGGATAGTGGTGAGTACTGGTACTGCACCCATTTTTGGGATTGAAGAATGAATTCCCCACAATTCTAGGTTGCATTTGGCAATCAGCATTGCCATTCCCAATGGTTTCAGACTACTGTGCGGGTAGTCCAATGGTGGTTTTAGGCAGTGTCCTTCTGTGCCCATAACATCGGCGAAAATGGGTGGCAGCCTATTCTTCCTGCATTTCCCTGTGCATTTTCTGGGAAGCTCTGGCCATCATGATGTTTTCATGTCAGTACTGCACAGTTTTGAGGTAGGGCTCGGATGCATGGGTAAATACATCCCACAATTACAATAGTGTGAAGACGGCTAATGCCAGGAGAGCGCTCCATTCCCATCGTGCAAGAGGTAACAATTATGTTGCAAGTCGCTGTCTAGCCATGGGGCCGCTGCTCATTCCCAGCCTCCGTGTCTCAGCCCGTTCTCAGCTTGGCCAGGTCACGTGGTTTGAGACCACTCTTGCAAGCTCAATTACTTCAAATTAGATGTATTTTACAGGGAATATTCATTGCTGCTGCCGATGTCACCTTGGCTCGGGATGTGGAATGCCACTTCGCAACATGATGGCCTTTTCAGTCTGCTGCTGACACCAGGGTTCATTGTACTAGCACAGCACCTTGCGGTCTGGAATTTCTCTGACACCATTGCGGCTTACTGTATTCTCCTAAACCTGCTCTGGCTTGGGTTATGGAGTTTTTACGGTGTATACAAAAGCTCTTCGTGCTTCTTGCGTTTCTGCGGTGCTGTAGCAAACCTAATGAGAAAATAATAAATGTGCTGGTAGTGTTTATATGTCACTGTCCTCTATCTCATTGAACTGTATCTGTTCTTCGTGTAGATTGGTGCATGCATGTACAATTGCGGGGACTGCACGTGGGCTTCATGTCTAATGCGGCTATGTCGTTGGAATGTCTCTAACGACCTGCAGTATGATGGTTTTTGGTTCAATACTTTTAGCCAAGTCTGTCCATGAGGTTGTCTCCAGCTCTGTCTTGTGCCTATTCGTCCACTCTAGGCAGAGTTTGTGTTGCAGCTGGAGGGTATGCCAGTGGGGTACTTTTCGCGGTAGTTGTCCATGGCTGAGGTAGTGGGGATCGGCACAAGTTTGTACGATCGGCGGTCATGTTGTTGCTGGTGCTTTTTCCAGGCAGGGGGTCATCCGGGACTGGGGTTCTGCTCTGATTTTCCCTCTTCACTATCTCAGACACATATCATGCCCATTGGCTCCCTATCCCCTGAGCTAACAATGAGCCAAGAACCAGGCTGGTGTGCAGAAAATGTATTGGTAATTATTTAAATTAAAAGTAATAGAAATTAGCACGGAAATGTCAAACACCACTTTATCTGTGGCACCACACAATCAACTTCTCTCAGCATAAATAAATCACAAAAGTGAGTTGAAAAGAACACAATCACAATTCTTCACTTGCTGCAAATTTCACTTCAAGAAATAATTACACTGATCAACACAAAAGCAATTAACATTACATTTTAGGCCATAGTTTTCATGGCACAGCATAAGTGAGCTTTGTTAATTTTGAATTTTAACAAAATTCACCCCGCAGTGTTCTGCCAAATGGGGAATTAATTAAATTTATCATTTTAGTTAAATAAGCTAAGGGTCTACACAGATATGCCCTCCCAACCCACTATAAAGAGAAAGGATTCAAGCCACCCCCACCTTTTGGTTTCCCAGGGCTCAATTCTTCCTACGTAGACAGTCTCTATTTAAGGTTTAGGAAAGCCAGCTGCATCTCAGGACACTCCGGAAAGATAGGGAAGGGGTCTGGTCACTCCACTCTCAAAGATGGCCTCCTGCTCTCCACCGTAGGATCCAGTCAGACTGGGAGTGGGAGATTTCCTTGTGAAGTTTCTCACAGTTTCCCACAGCCAGCAAAAGGGTTTGTTTTGGGCTGACATTTTTTCATGAACGCAAAGTGGCTTTTCAAATGTCACTGGAGTTGTGTATGTGAAACCTAATATACATTGCTTTTTGTCAACCCACACATCATATCTTTTCCCTGACATTTGTCTGTTTTCAGTGATACATTTTCACATTTAAACTTCTTTTATTTGCACACACCTGTGCCAGCCATTTTTGTTGTCACTGGTTAAAAATCCTGTTTTCCATGTGAAAGGGATCGTTGATTTTCTTTTTTCGTGAATTAAAACGCTGCTTTTCCTTTGGTAATGACAGGTAGGACCCTTTTCCACACTGCTCTTCAATTTAACTTGAAAACAAAAAAAGGCCTAGGTGTTTTTGTTTCAGGGTTTAAAATCCTGATGTTTTTGTGAAAGGGACTTTAGTTTGGGGCCTTTCAATACTCCCCACATGCCCCCCTGTTCTTCCATGACTCTTTGTTGAGGAAGAGCAGGGCACAGTGGATTGTCATTGGGCCTCATTACAACCCAGGCGATAAGGGGTTAACGGCCCAGTAAAAGGTGTCAGCGCCGTTAAACCCTTGCCACCTAATTACGAGGTCCCTTTGCGGGTCCCGACCTTAACGGCTGGTTTTACCAGCCGTTAAGGAAGGAACCCGCAAAGGGACTTTCGAGGTAATTATGGTACTGAAATTTGTGGTACCGTAATTACCGCCTTCCCCATTCCCATTGAGCCGTATGGGGGCAAAAATGGGAATGGGGAAGGGCCAATGGTGACTGGGGAATTACCACCCCACCAACCTTGGAATCGGGCGGTAATTCCGCCATTCACCATGGCGGAGTTGGTCAAACAACGGCGTCAACCATGGCTCTAATAGCACCATGGTTAACGCCAGGGTCGTAATGAGGCCCATTATGTGTAATTTCCTTAATTAGCGAGTGGGCACGAGTGGGCACGTCAGCTTCCCCTTCCATCTTTGTGTTCGAGGGTATGGCACAGCACCCCCTTTCTTCCTTCCTTTCCAGGTCCCTGGCGTTCTGACCGGATGCCACTCACTTTCAGGCTGGAAGTTAAGGAGGTTGCTTCTCTAATAAAAGATAGAAAAAGAGTTTCAGTACTTTTTACACACATATTTCCCTGGAATATTTATAGAGAATTTACAACAACAGCAACAACATGTGTGATGCCATCTTTGATGTCGTGGGTGTTAGTCTTAGCAGTGCACGGTGGTGGCGCGAGTTATGGTTGCTTAGCTTACCATAACTGGCGAATTTCAAGGGTTTTTCGGTTTTACTTGGAACCATAACGTCCCTTTAACAAAGTTTTTTCACTGAATTTCATAGGTTTTTAGTAGCGCTACTTACCCATGATGTCCCCTTAACAACATTATTTTACTGAATTTCATAGGTTTTTAGTAGCGCAACTTAACCATAACGTCCCTTTCATAACGTTTTTTTACTGAATTTAATAGGTTTTTAGTAGCGCAACTTAACCATAACGTCCCTTTAACAACGTTTTTTTACTAAATTTCATAGGTTTTTAGTAGCGCAACTTAACCATAATGTCCCTTTAACAACGTTTTTTCACTGGATTTCATAGGTTTTTAGTAGCGCAACTTAATAATAATAGCTTTCACTTTATGTACATGTAATATGGAACATAGTGAACCTCTTCTACTGAACTTGATGTATGTCCGTGAACTCTTTTAATGTCCGCGGACATGTTCAGAGAACAGTACCACTACCTAAAAACTCTGGGGGGGGGGGAGTATGTTTGATTCTTATATCATAACTTATGAACATTTAACAAATTCAAAAAGCAGCACACATACACATTATATGTAGTAATACATAAGAAATGTAACCCATATATGTAACACACTAACCATTCATTTAAATGCAATATGTCCTAAAATGGAATATACCACAAGAAGATAAATTAGCTTCCAACATAATTACCTCACAGACACTACAGAACTAAGAACAAGACCAGACCTACAGAGTACTTAGAACATATCTTACCTGAAATAGTAAGTGTACTTCATTTTACTCATATATTTATAAACTTTCTGTATTAGATTAAAAAAAATATATTTTCTTTTTCTCACAGAAATGTCTAGTACGCTGGAATGGCTAGCGGAGCATTTCCCACATGAGGAAATGTCACAACATAGTGAAACTAATGGTAAACACTTTACAATGTAAACCATTTAGTTATTATTATTTCATGTACATTTAACATATATATTTTTTTTGTACAGTGCATACCAAAATAGAAAATACCTCTGAAGAAGCTGTTATGGAAAACACACTTGACAGCATAAAAGAAAAAATGCATTTATTGTTGACCAATTTTAATAATTTGAAAACTTTTGTTGAAGATCATTTTAAAACAAAAACCTCGTACCATTGTCCCACATGTTCCTGTCCCCCCTCACCATGACCCAAAACGTTTTGATGAGACTTCCATCCCTTCTTCACCTGATACCAATCATGTTGAAACCCCTAATTCTCCTGTTTTTGTTTCCGTTTCTGCCTCACCTTCTTTGTCATAAATTATTAATATGTGTTAAATAAAGTTACATTTTTGTATTGTGTTGTACTTAGTTTCCATTTTTTTTTAAAAAAAAAACAATGTAGGTGTCCGCGGACAGCGCGGGTGTTCTGAAATCTTCGTAAATAAACGAAAATAGAGGTGTCCTGAAGAACACTATACCTGTCCGTGGTGTTCGCTAGCAAGTTAAAACTTTTCTAAGAACACAATTGGTGTTTTGATATGTTCGTAATTAAACAAAATAGAGGTGTCCTAAAGAACACTATACCTGTCCGTATTGTTCGCTAACAAGTTGAATCTGTTCTAAGAACACAATTGCTGTTCTGAAATGTTTGTAAATAAACAAAAATTAAAGTGTCCTGAAGAACACTACACCTGTCCGTGGTGTTCGCTAGCAAGTTGAAACTCTTCTAAGAACACAATTGGTGTTCTGAAATGTTCGTAAATAAACGAAAATGGAGATGTCCTGAAGAACACTCTACCTCTCCGTACTGTTCGCTAGCAAGTTGAAACTGTTCTAAGAACACGAGCAGTGTCCTGAAATGTTCGTCTGCAGTGTGACACACTTTTAATTACTTCAGGACCCGAACAGTGTCCGTAGAACATCAACGCGCATGCGAAAACCAATGTCCGTGCATTTGGTGTCCTGCGGACAGGCGCTTCCATCGCGGACATGTTCTCGAAGGGATCATGTGACCGCGCCCACGCTCATCGTGTGTTCTGAATGCGGACACTGTTCGTGTCCCAGAACAATTAAAAATTACATTTTCAAGTAATCCACAATATTTTTTCCATAAAAACTCACCATAGCACAAGTCTCACATACTAATCATGTGTTTCTACATACTTTTTGAAACTTTTTGAACCTTTTTTTGTGTTCGATCTGTCTGCGGACAGCGCGCATGTCCGCGAACTGCGTACAAGCACCCTTATAAAAGACCACACCCTAGAGCTTATTCTCATTGTGTTTCTGGCTTTTCTACAGAGCACAGCAAATTTTGCTGCCAACTGCGAACTGCAGATTTCCATCTCATCTTTGATGGCATCCATGGCTCCACTGCTGCCACTGGTGCTGTATCTGCCTCAGCACCACCCCCACCCCCTCCACCACCACCACCTTCCCAAGGGCCTGAAGAGGGGAACAGGAGTGAGGATGCAGAGGAGGAAGAAGAGGATGACGAGAATGAGGTAGAGGAAATCCCTACTACCCACACTAGGAGTGAGTCTTGGGTGTGGCGGTTGTTTACCATTCATGGGAATGGTCCTAAGGCTCGTGCGAACCGTGTCACCTGCAATGAGTGCAAAATGGTACTCTGTCGCGGGAAGCACGGTTCGTACAGCTTTGGGACCACGACCATGAAGCGACACCTGAGGTAATTTCACTCTGGGGCTATTCGCAAGGTTGTACCTTGTGAAGAACGTAGTAGGTTGGATTCCACTACTTCATCCTCCGTTTCTGATCCTGTCACCACAAGGACCACCTCTGTGGGACAGCGTCTTCCTCAAGCTGCTTCACAGGCCATACAGAATTCTGATGACCCTTACCTTTTGAGGGTAACAGTTGTATGTATGTATTGTGACACAGTACTCTGCAGGGGGGAGCGACTTCGGAGTGCTTTGAGACTATCGTCTCAGAGCTCGAGAAGACCTGCTCACTACCCAAGTAAAACCCACTCTACATCTTCCTCTCTCAGCTCACCCTCACTTATCCCTGTGGTTGGTGTCCCCCCCTTTACCCTCCTTTCCCCTCCTCTCCTAGTGTGTCGTGTATAAAAAACCGCAAAAAATGCAAAATAACAAAAATCAAAAAAAAATAAGGCTCTTTTCAGAGCCGCCTTTCACAGTTAAAAAATAGAAGTGAAGATAAATAAAGCAGGGCCCTTTGTATTTCTTAAAAGTTCGCTGACAGATCACGAACATCAAAAAAATTGGGGTGCTACCCTATTGTAACCATTGCATTTTTCTCTGGGTGGAAGTGGTGGCTCTGAAAAGAGCCTTTGGGAGGTGTTTGTATGTCAAAAATTATAAATACTTAACACCTACTTCAAAATGGATGCTGTATTTCTAAAAAAGGTCGCAATGCATTTTGTACATTTCTCAGAAAAATCTGATTGCCAGCATAAGTAAAATGGACTCCATCTCTGCGAAAAATGTATGTACTATGAAACATAATATTTTCATTGTGAAAAGAGGACATGCCAAAATCTTAGAAATTCACAAACAGCCTTATTAACATTGCGCCTTGCTTTTTCCATTTTTCCATTTGTGGACCAAATGAAGAAGAACGAAGCCACATTTGTCTCTGCGCAATCCGTGAAAATATAACTTGAGAATTAGGAAACATGTCCATGACTTTCCCAAGTCCTTCTTTCATAGCAAGTTGCAAATAAATTCGAGACACATGTCCTAAACTATTCCCTCCACAATGAATTACAATTATGTCTGGATGTTGCTCTGTTTCCAAAGTAGCACAGAGAGGTAACAAGTTCAACCACTTCATTCCATGTACTCCATGCCAGTGTACTTCCACATGTGGAAATCCAAGATCTACAGCTACTCCATAGCTTTCTGCATGCACCTTCAACCAATGTATCCACGAACCTCCCAAAATCCAAACAATCTGTTTTCTGAAACACACAGCCATAGCTACCTGTTGTTCTCTCAGAAAAAAGAGTATCTGAGAAACTCTCTCCTGGCACAACACACCCACTAAACTTTCCTGACCAATCCCTTTCAGTGCTCATTCTCATTTGCATGACTTCTGAACCCAAAAATCCCCAGATGTAACTCCCGATGTCCGCGAACTACCGCCATGTCCGCGGACATATCGTAACATGAACAACCCTTCTACCATTTCCATTTCACTCTCTGTGCCATTCCCTCATTATATGTAGCTAAGAAATCACATGACCATGCACCAATCACATTCAAAACCTCTACATCTAACTGCATCATCATAGATCAGCACTGCAAATGTACTGTGAATCTCTCTGAGTACAAGTGTCATATCATTGGCAGGCACCATCTACAAGAAATAGAGTACAAGTCTCCAAGATTTCTACTTGCAGCTCCATGCATATCCATATGCATGAAAACAAACTAAAGGTATGCATATTTTCTGTACAGTACATGAACACATTTCAAACTGACTTTTAGCTTGTGTAATCTGTAAAATGAATCTACTGTCTTTTTTCCAATTTCCTAAAATCAACTATCACTTATAAACCTTTATACTATTTACTTTATTTATACACACACTATCAAATCATTTTAAACTAACATTTTTTAAATGAAATTTATAGACTACATATATTCAAACAAAATTGCATGCGTGCACACTTTCAAATCTCAAAAAATAATACTTATACAATTACATAATTTTATTTATTTATTTATTTGATTACTTTAATTTAAGCATGACATTAAGGCACTATTACCTAGAACAGCTTAGTTACAGAAATAGTGGTATTCAGTGGTACATTATGAATTTCACAAGACATACTAAAGATATTTTGTTTGTTACAGTTACTCATTGCAATACAATTTGTTCATTAAGAACATAACATATGTATTGAACTGGTGCGACGTATCTTATGTGAATAAAATAGTTTTAATGGTTTTGATGAAGGCGCTGAGGATTTCAATTAAAAAAATCAATATCTAAATTAAAAACAATGCTATATACAAACAAAATTACTAATTTGTTTCTTTTACAATTGCAGTGAAGACCATTCTCCTGAAAAGAAGCAGCCGAATTTGAAGAACAAAGAAGAACTCAGAATTAACCTGTTCATTTTAGAAAAAAAGTAAGTAGAATATCACCATGATATTTGTATTATTACTCAAACATACTGTAAAGTTAATTCATGCTATTTCTGTGCCTAAAAATAGAGATTGTGCACCATTCTGTCCAAAAATCCCCATGTCTTAAATAGCAATTTACAGCCAGAATGGCGCACAGATTCCTACTTTTGGACACACAAATTACGCAACTCAACCGCTAGAATTTTCATATTATAGAACAAACAACTGTTTTAATTGTATACATTAGATTTACTATTTGTACTTCTCCACACCACTAGCTTATTTTTTTCTGTCATCTGGACCTGAGTTTAGTAACATATTAATTGAAGAATACACATCCCTACTAGTTGTAGTTCCCAATGCACAATCACCCCATTAGATACTTAGGTATCCTTAGCCCATCTGGCTTGTACATATGTATTATTAGAAATCTATCAACAATTGTATATAATTTGATCATGGCTTGTAAACCAATTGTACCTTGTATATTAATCCTCTGTAATTTACTTGCATATACCTGCAAGTATACAAAATGCACATGTATGTTACATTGTAAATGCTAGATTCCTGTAACATTGTAAGCTTCGCATACTCTTTTCTGCTGCGCCCAGTTACCTCTGGGTCTGGCGCACATTATATATTAATAAACAAACAAACAAACAAACATTACATACATCATCTTACTCAAACACTCATGCACACAGCACACATGCATTGCAGAACATGCCAACCCATACCTTCTTTATTTTTTTCAACAGACCCTAAAGAATACCTACCAAATGTCAAGTCCGTAGAAAGCAACGCAGAAGTAGAACAAATGAAAATAAAAGTGTCCAACATAAGCATCCATCTCTAGCAGAATTTGTAAAAAAAAAGTTGAAACAAAACAGCTAATACAGTCATTTAGTGAAACACAAGAAGTTTCAAGTACAAAAACTTTGCCTCCTCTATCAAAATGTAAAACAAACCAAAAAACAATTAACAGAAAATCAGCTATCACTACAGATAAAACTGCTTCTTTAAATTCTAATATAGTGCAAAGTAAGCTTACCAAGAAAAGTATTTTAGCCAAAATGTTCCGTCACAAAGTCCTTCAAAATCTTATAAAAACAGGAGAGAAATCAGGTTCAATGCTTAAAACCTATCGTAGGAAATTAATTTTAGAAGCGTTGATAGATAGTGCAATATTTCTCAAAAGAAAGGTATTTATTTTAGTGTTAAACAAAATGAAACCACTAACAAAACTAATAACTAAATTACAAAAAAGACTTCTCAATAAACGAAATGTCAACAGAAAGAACTTCTTAAGTATCTGCAGAGGTCAATGGAATCACACTACGAGCACAGAACCATACTTTAATGAAGAAGCGTACAAACAAAACCAAACAAATACAACAGCCATACATAGAAGTGGTCGAGGTTATGAAAAAGGTAATAATACCATAATGGAACAAGAAGTACTCCTTACAAAAACATGCCCTGAAAACTTAGAATTACCCCTCCATTCAACTGAATCAGAACGTCTAGTGTACAAATGGCCATGCACGTCAATATGTAACATTCCCAAACAATGTTTCAAGTCTTTACACCAATTCCTCAATCAATATGTAAAAAGCAAAGACAAAATCAAAATTAAACTACTGCAAAATATGGATGTCTGTCCAGTGCGCAAATATACAGGACTACAAGGACATTCATTGGCCTGCATTACAGGACCTACTTGTAAAACCACCTTCCATGATATCAAAAGAATATCAACACATCATTCAACTATAAGAAATCTAGTTCATAAACTGTACTATGCTAAAAGTCCTGCTTTAGCACTAGCAAATTTAAATAACATTCTTCTACATGGTACAGCGAAAGACCTACTTCAAGAAATTGACTATATCCAGAAAAAATATTTTGGAAGTGAAAGCCATTTACAGAATGAATTAGCTTTAAACCAAATTAGCAACAATTCTACACATAGCAACATTTTGCTAAACACATACAAAAAAGAAATACTAAAATTTAAAAGTACATCAGCTGAAGTACCAAACCATGTATGTGTATGTTTCCGCAGAACTTTTTATAAAAGTAACACAAAAACTGTAGACCTATCATATAAAATAGAAGACAATGAAGATTCTAAATGGTTTGAATTAGCTCTCTACCTTGTAGCAGAAAACAAATACGAAATAAGTGACCCCTTAATACTTTGCAGTTACTGCACTACAAAACGTGACAACAACCAAACTCCTTCACGTGCTATCACAAATAATTCGGAATTATACCCACTACCAAAACCCCTACAACAACTTAATTTATATGAGAGCATCATAATTCAAACAGTACACCCATTTCAAGCAATAATACGCCTTCAACCAAAAACAGCAAAATTACCTCCCTCTGAATTGGTAAAAGGCATTCGTGGAAAAGTACTTTATTTACTATTAGATCTAAAAGAAAATGTGCATACTCTAGGAGTGCAACGTCCAATGCAGCAATCTTTAATTATCTTAGTAAATGGAGTACCTACAAAAGACAAAAAAAAAATGGCAACAGCTGGTAGATTTACATAAAGTTAGACAAGCCTTACAATATCTTAAAGAGAATAATGAATATTTCAAAGAAATTAATATTGAAGAAAACTTCAAAGATACAACTGAAGTAATTCAAGAAACACAAGAAGCTGGTTAATTTGAGCTACTAGATCCTGCTACAATATCAAATACTTTAGACCATTATACAATTCATCCTTTGCACTCTAATGACACCATAGAAGATGCACTGAAAACATACCAAATGCGTCAAACAAAAGGATCACCAATCAGCATATGGGAAAAAGTATAGAAACACATGCTTTTCCTCTACTCTTTCCTACTGGCAAAGGAGGAAGGTATGATGATAGACATATTCAAATACCAGCTTCAGAATACCGCTCATTACGGATGTATCTGAAGATCCCAGATTTAGACAAAATGTGGAATACATATTCCACCTACTCTTTGAAAGTGAACTAGCAACTTTATGTTACGGAGTTGCACACATATTAAAATCAGGATCACACTTTCAAAATATGACAGCTACACAATTATTACAAAAAGTGCAACAAAAGGATGAGGTTTTACAATCAAATATTACAAATCTATTAGCAAATATGCATGGTACTAAAGAGTACTGGTTTCAACGTCATGGAGACCTCTGGAATGACCTGTCATCAGATAAAACAGTGTCTCAGAAATTATACAGCTTGGGCATAAAAATGCTCTCCCATAGAGAATGTGGATCATATGAAGCAGCTGATCGTTTAACTGGTACTGCATTGTATGGTAAATCTGAAAATATAGTATGGCTAAGTCTTGGTCCAACTAAATCTTGAAAAAGAGTTCTAAAAACATACGAAGATATAGAAACAATAGCCAAACATGATCCCAACAGCCAAGACATGTTAAAAAACAATGTATTGGGCACATACTACCCAAGCAGAAGTAATACTTTGGAAACCCATGTGTCTATACCACATAGCCCAAAACTACACATACAAAAATAATATAAAACCTGATGAAAAAAAAGGCAAATACAGAGTGACAAACTGTGAAGGCAGCTTAGTTAAACTCACTAAACCAAATTTAATTAATCATATCAAATTGTCATTGAAGACTCATCAACATAAAGAATTATATTACATGTACCTGCTACAACTCTTTAAACCATGGAGAAAAGAAGAAGAAATACTAGAAAAGTATGACTCATATGAAGAAGCTTTCAAAGCAAATGAAAGCACTATAGCTGATGTAAACTTTGCACAATACAAAACAATGTTGCACAATGAACAGCAACACGAAGAAGAACTCCAGGCCCAACTAGATAAAGACACTCCTGACAGTAGTCAACCTTCTGTAACAGGAAGCCAAGAACCACTGGGAGAACCACTAATAATAAATGAGGCAGAATTATAAAGAAGACTTAACTATACTACAATCAAAACTAAACAACGAACAACGTTGCATTTTTGAAGAAGTAACAAAACAAATTGCACATGGTGTACAACATGAAAATAAAGAATGTTCCTGCCATAATTATAAGCCTATACTACTGTACATCAGTGGTGAAGCTGGTTCTGGCAAAACATTCCTAATCAAAATCATCAGTAAGTTCCTTCAACAATTGACAAACAACAAACTGTCAGCTGTTGTCACTGCCCCCACAGGTTTAGCTGCCTACAACATAGGTGGTGTCACTTTACACTGATTACTACTACTACCAGTAGAACACCAGAACAAATTAGACCATTACAAACTTTCTGCTGAAGCTGCAATGGAACTACGCAGAGTAGTGAAACAAATGAAAATGCTACTAATAGATGAAGTGAGCATGGTCTCCAACCTAATGTTGGCTTTGATTCACCTCAGATTACAAGAAGTACTGAAAACAAACTATGAAGAGCTCTTTGCAGGAAAACACATTATTGTTTTCGGAGATCTTCTTCAATTGACACCAGTAAAAGGTGAGCCTATTTTTAAAACATTAGGACACAAACTCTGCCGTAAAACTGTTGGCAGCATTGGAAATGTCAACCTTTGGCAACATTTCCAATACAGAGAATTAACAGAAAACATGCAGCAATCTGCAGATCTCACTTATGCCAACATTTTAAAAAGTATCAGAGTTGGTATACTCTCTAAAGAAGCAGAAGCAATATTGAAAAACTGGCAAATTAATGCACTTTATGGCGATAATGCATCCGCTACAGATGTTATGGAACAATTAGCCCACAAAAATATCAATTGTATGGCCTTAATGCCAACTCTTGCAAGCTGTTTCAAATTCAATGAAGTAATGTTAAGTAAAGAAATGCAACCAATAATGGAAATTAGCACCACAGACAAACTAGATGTACATGGTATGACACTATCTATGTGTGACCAAGCCACAACAAGACTAAATAGTTTAGAAAAATCAATCTCAAGCACAGCAGGCTTAGAAAAGATATTAGAATTATCCTTAAATTGCAGAGTAATGCTTAAACGTAATCTTGACGTGGACCAAGGACTAGTTAATGAAGCACTGGGTACAGTTGTTGGCTTTCAAACATACCCATGTGACAACAAAATTCAGTTTGTCAATATACTATTTGACAAACTTTCAGAAGTAAAAAGGATAGGACACTCAACAGCTCAATTCCTTCTCTTGAAAGACATGTATGTACGCAGATAACGCAGTCACCATTCATAAATCACAAGGTCTTACCGTAGACAAAGCAATGATAGACATTGGTAACACAGTCTTTAAAGAAGGCATGAGCTACGTAGCACTATCACGCTTACGTACACTTGACGGTCTATTTCTAATCAACTTTGATGCAAGTAAAATAAACGCTGATATTCCTTGCATTTTAGAATACAATAGACTTTGTTCACTATACACCCCCCATCTAGAAACATATCCTGTTCCACAAAAAGGAAAATGTTCTAAAAGAAAACTAAATCAAACAGAAATGCAACAGGATGTCACTGCAAATCCTCCAAAGAGAGTAAAAGAAACTAAAACTTCATCAAGTACCACAAGCAAAAAAGAACCAATTAGGGAAAGTAAACCAGGTGCTTCGTCAAAGAAGGAAGACAAATTAAAAAAAAAAATCACTCAGATACAGAACTACCTAGTCCATTTAAACTCTCAAATATAGTTGGTGTAAGTTGCTACGCAAATGTAGCAATGAATATTCTATTTCAATTACCACCAATTGTTGACAACATTTACTTATACAGTACAGACCCATTGTGTATGCAAATGTTAGTACTTCGCAGAAATGCAGCAAACAATCCTGACAACACGTATAGTGTTTATGGAATAAGACAACAATTGGAATACTCTGCTGGAATGGTGAAATTCACTATAAACTCACAGGAGGATCCACAAGAATTTCTAATGTACTTACTACAAGTACTGGAAAACAAAAACATACCTATAAATGAAATCCTCCAGATTTCATACATGTGGAAACATACATGCACTCTCTGCAACAATGTGAGACAAGAAGAAATCCCCAATGAACGCTTCGTATAAATATCAACACCTAATTGTGAATCCATTCCATTTCAGCAACTTGTACAAAATGCAAACCATGGTAGATTATGTTCTACCTGCAATTCAGATAATCGCTCCACGTTAGTAATACAAACACATAGTAAATACGTAATACTTATGCTTCTACGTTACAATGCAGATGGTACCAAAAACAACTGCAAGCTGACTGGATTCACACATGGTCAAATATCACTTGGTAAGAAAACCTTCACAACAATAGGTATAATCTACCACGCAAGAGCCACAACCAATTCAGGGCACTACACTGCATATATAAAAAAGAAATGTGGATGGTTTGAATGTAATGATAGTACCATTACTCTAAAGCAGAGATTACCAGCAAATCTTACAAACACTTATTTAATGTTCTTAAAACCGAAATTTGATAACTAAACTGTACTTAAACCTCAAGTAAACTTGTAGTAAAAAATATAAACTGTTAGAATATTCCAAAAGCTATCTAACTGCCCAAAGATTCTACAACAATTAATCAGATAAATGAATACCACTAAATTAGAGCAAAAAATAGACAGTTAGAATACGCCAATTGGTATCTAACTGTCCCAAAATTTTACAATATCCAAACAGATAAATCAATACCACTAAAATATATCATAAAATAGACAGTTAGAATACGCCAATTGGTATCTAATTGTCCCAAAATTTAACAATATCCAAACAGATAAATCAATATCCCTAAAATATATTAAAAAAATAGACAGTTAGAATACGCCTACTGGTATCAAACTGCTCCAAAATTTCATAATATCCAAACAAATAAATAATATGTAAGTGCTCCAAAAAAAATGCAACAACCCAATGTATAAAGCATTAGCCAGAAACAACAAATGAACACTGAAAACAAACAATCAAACTGTAGCATAACAGAAAAAGTTTTTTTTTTTAATCTAACATGGATTTTTTTTTCTCCCACAGACCCAATGATTTTAGCAACGAACACAGAAACTGAGCAAATTGCACAGTACTCTGGTTAATAATCTACTAAATATGAGGGTCCAAAGAAAAAAGAAAATGTTGATTATACAATGTAATAAGTCATTACAAAATACTAATACTAACATGCTATTTTCTTTTATCACAGAAATTAACAAGAAATACATGTACTCCAGTAAACAGTAAATATATCATACACTCTATGCCATGGCCACAACCATTGCAGCATATCACACCCATAATATCTTATAACTTTGTTCCTTATAAATTTGTTTTTGACCCAAAGTTATAAGCAACCATAAGTGTGATATGCTACGGTGGTTGTGGCCAGGGCATAGAGTTTTGGGTGCATGGCCAAATGGTCATGCACCCAACACTCTATGCCCTGGCCACAACCACCGCAGCATATCACACCCATAGAGTCAAACATTTCAACTGTAGCCTATGGAAACTTTTAATGTCCGCGGACATTACCAGTGTTCTTAGAACACTTTCAATTTGCCAGCGAACAATACAGACAGCGTCTTCCAAACACCCCGTACGAACATTTCAGGACAACGCAAGAGTTCTTAGAACACTTTCAACTTGCCATCGAACAATACAGACAGCGTCTTCAGGACACCCCCTACGAACATTTCAGGACACCGTGAGAGTTCTTAGAACACTTTCAACTCGACAACGAACAATACGGACAGCGTCCTCAGGACATCCCCTATGAACATTTCAGGACAACACCTGTGTTCTTAGAACACACCCCCATTTTGTTTATGTGCGAACATTTCAGGACAACGCGAGAGTTCTTAGAACACTTTCAACTTGACAACAAAAAATACGGTCAGCGTCCTTATAACACCCCCATTTTTTTTATTTGTGAACATTTCAGGACACCCCGAGTGTTCTTAGAACACTTTCAACTTGCCATCAAACAATACGGACAGTGTATTCAGGACACCCCCTACGAACATTTCAGGACACCGCAAGAGTTCTTAGAACACTTTCAACTCGACAATGAACAATACACACAGCATCCTCAGGACACTCCCTACTAACATTTCAGGACAACGCGTGTGTTCTTAGAACACACCCCCATTTTGTTTATGTGCGAACATTTCAGGACAACACGAGAGTTCTTAGAACACTTTCAACTTGACAACGAACAATACGGACAGCGTCCTCAGAACACCCCCATTTTGTTTATTTGTGAACATTTCAGGACACCCCGAGTGTTCTTAGAACACTTTCAACGTGCCATCGAACAATACGGACAGCGTCTTCAGGACACCCCCTACGAACATTTCAAGACACAGCGAGAGTTCTTAGAACACTTTCAACTCGACAACGAACAATACACACAACGTCCTCAGGACACCCCCTATGAACATTTCAGGACAACGCTTGTGGTCTTAGAACACCCCCCCATTTTGTTTATGTGCAAACATTTCAGGACAACGCGAGAGTTCTTAGAACACTTTAAACTTGACAACGAAAAATACGGACAGCGTCTTAGAACACCCTCATTTTGTTTATTTGCGAACATTTCAGGCCACCCCGAGTGTTCTTAGAACACTTTCAACTTGCCATCGTACAATACAGACAGTGTCTTCAGGACACCCCCCTACGAACATTTCAGGACACCGCGAGAGTTCTTAGAACACTTTCAACTCGACAATGAACAATACGCACAGCATCCTCAGGACACCCCCTACTAACATTTCAGGACAACGCGTGTGTTCTTAGAACACACACCCATTTTGTTTATGTGCGAAAATTTCAGGACAACACGAGAGTTCTTAGAACACTTTCAACTTGACAACGAACAATACGGACAGCGTCCTCAGAACACCCCCATTTTGTTTATTTGTGAACATTTCAGGACACCCGGAGTGTTCTTAGAACACTTTCAACGTGCCATTGAACAATACGGACAGCGTCTTCAGGACACCCCCTACGAACATTTCAAGACACAGCGAGAGTTCTTAGAACACTTTCAACTCGACAACGAACAATACACACAACGTCCTCAGGACACCCCCTATGAACATTTCAGGACAACGCTTGTGGTCTTAGAACACCCCCCCATTTTGTTTATGTGCAAACATTTCAGGACAACGCGAGAGTTCTTAGAACACTTTAAACTTGACAACGAAAAATACGGACAGCGTCTTAGAACACCCTCATTTTGTTTATTTGCGAACATTTCAGGACACCCCGAGTGTTCTTAGAACACTTTCAACTTGCCATCGTACAATACAGACAGTGTCTTCAGGACACCCCCTACGAACATTTCAGGACACCGCGAGAGTTCTTAGAACACTTTCAACTCGACAACGAACAATACGCACAGCGTCCTCAGGACACCCCCTACTAACATTTCAGGACAACGCGTGTGTTCTTAGAACACACCCCCATTTTGTTTATGTGCGAACATTTTAGGACAACGCAAGAGTTCTTAGAACACTTTCAACTTGACAACGAACAATACGGACAGCGTCCTCAGAACACCCCCATTGTGTTTATTTTCTAACATTTCAGGACACCCCGAGTGTTCTTAGAACACTTTCAACTTGCCATCGAACAATACGGACAGCGTCTTCAGGACACCCCCTGCGAACATTTCAGGACACCACGAGAGTTCTTAGAACACTTTCAACTCGACAACGAACAATAAGGACAGCGTCCTCAGGACACCCCCTATGAACATTTCAGGACAACGCTTGTGGTCTTAGAACACCCCCCCATTTTGTTTATGTGCAAACATTTCAGGACAACGCGAGAGTTCTTAGAACACTTTAAACTTGACAACGAAAAATACGGACAGCGTCTTAGAACACCCTCATTTTGTTTATTTGCGAACATTTCAGGACACCCCGAGTGTTCTTAGAACACTTTCAACTTGCCATCGTACAATACAGACAGTGTCTTCAGGACACCCCCCTACGAACATTTCAGGACACCGCGAGAGTTCTTAGAACACTTTCAACTCGACAACGAACAATACCACAGCATCCTCAGGACACCCCCTACTAACATTTCAGGACAACGCGTGTGTTCTTAGAACACACCCCCATTTTGTTTATGTGCGAACATTTCAGGACAACGCAAGAGTTCTTGGAACACTTTCAACTTGACAACGAACAATACGGACAGCGTCCTCAGAACACCCCCATTGTGTTTATTTTCTAACATTTCAGGACACCCCGAGTGTTCTTAGAGCACTTTCAACTTGCCATCGAACAATACGGACAGCGTCTTCAGGAAACCCCCTGCGAACATTTCAGGACACCACGAGAGTTCTTAGAACACTTTCAACTCGACAACGTACAATAAGGACAGCGTCCTCAGAACACCCCCTATGAACATTTCAGGACAACGTGTGTGTTCTTAGAACACAACCCTGTTTTATTTATGTACGAACATTTCCGGACAACGCGTGAGTTCTTAGAACACTTTAAACTTGACAACAAAAAATACGGACAGCGTCCTTAGAACACACCCATTTTGTTTATTTGCGAACATTTCAGGACACCCCGAGTGTTCTTAGAACACTTTCAACTTGCCATCGTACAATACGGACAGTGTCTTCAGGACACCCCCTACGAACATTTCAGGACACCGCAAGAGTTCTTAGAACACTTTAAACTCGACAACGAACAATACACAGCGTCCTCAGGACACCCCCTACTAACATTTCAGGACAACGCATGTGTTCTTAGAACACACCCCCATTTTGTTTATGTGCAAACATTTCAGGACAACGCGAGAGTTCTTAGAACACTTTCAACTTGACAACGAACAATACGGAAAGTGTCCTCAGAACACCCCCTGCGAACATTTCAGGACACCACGAGAGTTCTTAGAACACTTTCAACTCGACAACGAACAATAACGACAGCGTCCTCAGGACACCCCCTACGAACATTTCAGGACAACGTGTGTGTTCTTAGAACACACCCCCATTTTGTTTATTTGCGAACATTTCAGGACACCGAGACAGTTATTAGAACACTTTCAACTTGCCATCGAACAATACGGACAGCGTCTTCAGGACACCCCCTACGAACATTTCAGGACAACGCATGAGTTCTTAGAACACACCCCCATTTTGTTTATTTACGAACATTTCAGGACACTGAGAAAGTTCTTACAACACTTTCAACTTGCCATCGAACAATACGGACAGCGTCTTCAGGACACCCCCTACAAACATTTCAGGACAACGCGAGAGTTCTTAGAACACTTTCAACTTGACAACGAACAATACGGACAGCGTCATCAGAACACCCCCCTTTTGTTTATTTGCAAACATTTCAGGACACCCCAAGTGTTCTTAGAACACATTCAGCTTGCCACAGAACAATACGGACAGCGTCCCCAGAACACCCCCATTTAGTTTATTTGCGAACATTTCAAGACACCCCGAGTGTTCTTAGAACACATTCAACTTGCCACTGAACAATACAGACAGCGTCCCCAGAACACCCCCATTTTGTTTATTTGCAAACATTTCAGGACACCGCAAGTGTTCTTAGAACAGTTTCAGCTTGCTTGCGAACAAAACGGACACATATTGAGTCCTCAGAACACCCCCATTCAGTTTATTTAGAACATTTCAGAACACCTGTGATGTCCGCAGACAAATCGAACACAAAAAGAACGTCTACCACATAAAAAAGCACATCATTTAACCTATCTCATACCCTCCCATCCTCCCCAAATACTTCTACACACCAACACACTCTACTAAATACACATTTTGAACAAACTTTCACCACGCTGTCCGCGGACGTTCGTGAATCCAAGATGGCGGCGCTACCGAAAATCTGTTGCACTTCACGCTTAACACCGTCGAATCAGCGAACACGCCATATGTCCGCGGACATGACGTAAGCCACTCAGCCAATCAGGACACTGTCCGCGGAGCGAACAGGGAAGTGTGTCCGCGGACCGAACACAGATATCACTAATGTTCTTTACCTACTTTTTGGTCATTTTAAAAAAAACTACTGGACTGATTTTCACCAAATTTGCAAAAGCACACTTTCAGGACCAAGTCGCTGCCCCTGGTCCAAATTTGGTGAAAATCCGTCCAGCGGTTTCGGCTGTAGGCGCGAGCTAAAATGTTTTCCCATTCAGTCTATGGGAAAAAAATAAATTTTGAGACCCCACGTATAACTTTTCCCCCCCTGGACGAATCCTCACCAAACTTTGCCAAACTACCGTGGCCATGTAATATATATATATATATATATAGTAGTAGTGGTACTACGGTAGTGGCCATGTAGTTATGGTTAAGTTGCTGTTTCCATAGGAAGAGCACTTTTTGGGCAGCTTATAACTTCGCTCTCCCTGGACGGATCCTCACCAAACTTTGCAAAAAAGTAGTTGGGTCACTCTGGATTTTTTTGCAAAGTTTGGTGAGGATTCATCGAGGGGGGGCAAAGTTATAGGGGGGTCCCAAAACTTTTTTTTTCCCATAGACTGAATGGGAAAAAACTTTGCGCACGGCTACAGCCCGAACCGCTGGACGGATTTACACCAAATTTGCGGCAGGAGCGGCGGCCTGGTCCCAAAAGCGTGCTTTTGGAAATTTGGTGTAAATATGTCCAGTAGTTTTTTTAAAAATGACTAAAATGTAAGGCAAAAAAATTAGTGATATCTGCGTTCGCTTCGCGGACGGACTTCCCTGTTCGCTCCGCGGACAGCACCCCGATTGGCCCATGGGCTTGCATCATGTCCGCGGACATGCGACGTGTTCGCTGATTGGACGGCGAGGGGCGTGGAGCGCGTCAGATTTTCTGTGGCACCCGCCATCTTGTATTCGCAGTCGACCGCGTACAGCGCAGTGAAACATGGATAACAAATTGTATTTAGTGCCGTGTGTTGGTGTGTAAGAGTGTTTGGGGACGGTGGGGGAGAATGAGATAGGTTCAATGCTTTGTTTTTTATGTGCTAGACGTTTTTGTTGCGTTCAATTTGTCCGCGGAGAACACGGCTGTTCTGACATTTTGTAAATAAACTAAATGGTGGGGTGTTTAGAGGACGGAGTATGTGTCATTTTTGTTCGCAAGGAAGGTAAAAATGAGCTATGAACACTCGCGGTGTACTTAATTGTTCGTAAATACACAAGCTGGGGGTGTCCTCAGGACGCTGTCCGTATTGTAATCTGTCTAGTTGAATGTGTTCTAAGAAAACTCGCAGTGTCCCGAAATGGTTGCAATTACACAAAATGGGGGTGTTCTGAGAATGTTGTTTGTATTGTTCATTGTCAGGGTGAAAGTGTTTTAAGAGCACTCCTTTTGTCCTCTAATAGTACAATTTCCTAGGGGTGTCAACTGACTTTTTCTCCACTAAAGAAACGATAAATCCGGCTGGTGTGCGTCGACATTATGTGATAATCCTTTGACTGGCGCTATTGACCTGGCTGACTTGCTTTTGCGACACTAAATCATATCTCCCGCCACTAAGCCTGATATTATCAAAGCATTCATATTCCCCGCGTCTCTCCGTGACGTTACAGGGTGCGTAATGAAACGCGCCCAGTCGTCTCCAGTACTACGCGACTTTACACAGAACCCGGAAGACAACACACATTATGTCACAACACAGCACACCACAATTCAGAATATGAAACTGTGATTTAAAAGCAAAGAGCAAGATTGTAAATGTTGTAAAGTACATTTATTTGACATCAAATGTTTAGAGAATATTCAGCAATTTGCATTTGTCTTTGTTGTCGATCCGCAAAAGTTCATGTTGAGACACGCGATGTTCCTTTGCGGTACAGAGAGTGTTAGATCAGGTTACAACTCAGTGCGCCACAATTCAAAATATGAAACTGTGGTTTAAAAGTAAACAGCAGGATTGTACATTTGGTAAAGTACATTTATTTCACATGAAATGTTTAGTGAATATTCAGCGATTTGATATTGTCTCTGCTGTCGATCAGCAAAAGTTTATTTGGAGCCGCGCGTTGTTCCTTTGCGGTAGATAGGCTGTTGGTTTATGATAAAAGCAGTAAATGGTCTCTCTGATAATCGGACGGTTGCTCCAACAACGAGCCATTAGACCACCGTATTGGTTGGTATGTTGTTTGTAGCCGCTAGTACTGCGTAAGGGCATATTGGTCCTTGGCGATTGTCCCATAAAATGGTGAGGGTCATGAAGTTGCATATTTGGACTTGCACCTGGCAGTTGAAGACCCCATCCGCTGGAGTCTGTAAATCATGACATAGACAAAACGGGGCCACGTACCTGTTTTAAAAAACATAAATTAGTCTCACCAGCCGATCTTCATTAAAAATCATCATTTTATTTATTAGGGCGTGAAACTATTTGCTATTGAAGATAGTGCAACAGAGTATGTTAATAATAAAATAATATTTTCCTATTCATATAGCGCTAAGAACTGTGAGGTATCTAAGCGGTGCTTATTATTAACCACGGTGTGTGGTGCTCATTTATCGACCACGGAAGGATGAAAGGCTGAGTTTGGGCTTGCCGGGATTCGAACTTGCGTTAGCAAGCTGTGCACGGATGTCAAAGCGAGCGCTGTACTCGCTGTGCCACTTGACAGGCTACAGTAAAGTGGCACAGCGAGTAGAGCGCTTGACCGCCTATAGACCGGTTAAATTATTTCTATTAACCCACTCTGTGTCGTCTGCCTTTTTCAGAGCCCTCTAAACGACAGGGGATCAATTCGGCTGTGATAGTACGCGGTAGAAAACATTATGCCACTTTCAACGAACATGTTCAACTTCAGCGGTCTTTAATGCTACGCTATTGTAATTATATTTGGTATAAAGTAATGTAAAGGGTTACTTACAGTACAATTGCAATTTCCATTGTCTACGAGTGGTGCAGTCCGAAAATACGACTCTGCGTGTGCCAACGATCTTTCGCATAGTGATATAATATGTAAAAGTGGTTTTGTTTCAGAAATTTCATCTTTATCTTCTCTTACGTTTTAGCAACACTCCTTCAAGAGAAGTCTTTCATCACAATCTCTGTCTGTCAAGGTCAAAACACAATACAACCTTATAGTCTGCTTCGTGAGCCTCTCTGGGGCCCGAGAAAAAAATGAAGCAGCTGACCTTCACTGTGAACGAGCATAAATTCTTACTTTGCAACATTCTGTGTAAAGCCATCTGTAGAAGTTGGTTTTTGCACGCCATGTATGTATATTGTTTGCGTGATATTAAAAAAAGTTTGTTTAAAAGACGTTATGGTTCTAAGTACAGCCGAAAGACCCCTGAAAATAACAAGTTATGGTAAGCTATGAAAAATAACTCGCGCCAACACCATGCACTGCTAAGACTAACACCCAGGACATCAAAGATGACATTGCAAATGTCATTGATGAAATCACTGATGACATCACATGTATATGTACTTTTCATGGAATTTGTGTACTAGGGATTTTCATTATAATGTTCCGAAAAAAGTGTCAAGGATATTGTTAAAGGGACGTTATGGTTAAGTTGCGCTGCTAAAAACCTATGAAATTCAGTGAAAAAACTTTGTTAAAGGGACGTTATGGTTAAGTCGCGCTACTAAAAACCTAAGAAATTCAGTGAAAAAACTTTGTTAAAGGCTACGTTATGGTTAAGTTGTGCTGCTAAAAACCTATGAAATTCAGTGAAAAAACTTTGTTAAAGGGACGTTATGGTTCAAAGTAAAACCGAAAACCCCCTGAAATTCGGCAGTTATGGTAAGATAAGCAACCATAACTCGCGCCACCGTGCACTGCTAACACTAACACCCAGGACATCAAAGATGACATCACAAATGTCATTGATGACATCACTGATGGCATCACATATGCATTTACTTTTCATAAAAACTCTGTACAAGGTATTCTTATAATGCTGACCAAAAACTGTCAAGGATCATTGGGATAAATATCATGAGCTAATTAGTGCATTAAGCAATGCATTGATATAAATAGCATTCTATTATGAAGTTCTATCCAGTATACTAAGCTACTCATGCAGAAACATAGGCAGTGTGTGCAGCATATATGATGATGGTGCCATATTCATAATCTTGCCATGTTGAATAGTGAAATAACTGCTTTCTTATTAGAGTTTTGCGTACTGTGAAACATGTAATAAGTAGATAATAAAACCCACTTAATACATAACTATTACAGACAAAACACAGAGACAACACCACATACAAATATGAGTATATACAGGGACAGTGAAGTAAAAAAAAAAGCAGAAGTAGTAGCAGAAAGAGTTCATAACCTAACTGATTGTCTTTATGCAGAGAAACTATTGCTCTGTTTCAAAGCTGCTACTTACCATATGTATGTGTATCACATGATGTGACTGCACCCAAAGGAAAGGAGAATGAGTATAATGTATACAAATATGAGCATATACAGGGAAGGTAGAGTAATAAAAATAAAACTATGAGAAAGTGCTGATAACCCTAATGATTATCTTCATGCACAGAAAGGATTGCTCTCTTTCAAGCCTGTGTCTTCCGCTATGTATATGTTTCATATGATTTGAGTTGACCCTAAGTCTACAAATATAGTACCTTTTCAATTTTTATTTCCTGACTGTTACTGAACAAAACTATGTGGCTTAGATATGTCAGTAAAGGACATAAAAGGGAGAACCAGCCATGTGATGTCATCAGTGATGTCATCAATGACATTTGTGATGTCATCTTTGATGTCCTGGGTGTTAGTGTTAGCAGTGCACGGTGGCGCGAGTTATGGTTGCTTATCTTACCATAACTGCCGAATTTCAGGGGTTTTTCGGTTTTACTTTGAACCATAACGTCCCTTTAACAAAGTTTTTTCACTGAATTTCATAGGTTTTTAGCAGCACAACTTAACCATAATGTCCCTTTAACAAAGTTTTTTCACTGAATTTCTTAGGTTTTTAGTAGTGCAACTTAACCATAACGTCCCTTTAACAAAGTTTTTTCACTGAATATATATATATATATATATATATATATACATATATATATATACATTTGTGATGTCATTTTTGATGTTATGGGTGTTAGTCATAGCAGTGCACTCTGGTGGCGCGAGTTATGGTTACTTAGCTTACCATAACTGTTGAATTTCTGGGTTTTTTCGGTTTTACCTGTACCCATAACATCCCTGTAACAATGTTTCTCCATAGAATTTCATAGGTTTTTGCTAGTGCAACTTAACCAAAACGTCCTTTTAACAATGTTTTTGTTAGTGAATTTCATAGGTTTTTAGTAGGGCACTTTAAGCAGAACGTTGCTTTATCATAGTGTTTTCTGTAAAGAGGGTAGGTATTTCGTACGACAACATAACCATGTCGTCCCATTAACAATGGTTTGTTACTAATTCCTTACCTGCCCTCATGATAAACATGTGAAAAGGGCAAATATTCTGGTGTATGTACCCATTTGTGCTACCCCTTACTTTTTCGAATAGTGTTGGTGTATCGTACCAATTAGAGATGTACACAGTAAATGTTGTTTAGTGTGGCAGTAGGCTCTCTTTTTGTGTTAACAGGGTATGATAAATCTGTGCCGACAGTACTGGCTGAGATGAGTACAAATGAACAATATGGATGTTTCCTAGGGACACTGAACCTGGTTGGTGTATATGCAATCACACTGCAAGGCCGCATATTCTAATGCACTTTTAAATAGTTCTGGAAGCGCACGTGTTTCCGTTCCACACCTAGACCCATGCATTGGTCATCCACTGAATCCTGGTAACACAGCCCCCTGTTGCCAGCCCTACGGACACATGCCGAAAGCTACCACATTGAAAGTACTGCTGCCGACTTCCTGGTTGGCTCTGCAAACCTACCAATGTGTGGCTACAGTACTCCTAACTGTATAAAGGCCACTGTTAAACAAGGACCAGCAACCTGCATTGTCACGTGGCCGTGTTAAATGTTGCATTACTTTAATTTATCTGCAGCTTGCCTTTCCATGACCAGTAAAACAAATACATTGAGTCTGCACTCAGCGGGGTGATGGAAAATATCAAGAGGTCGCCTGACGGTCGTACATTTGAAGAAAACATGTAAGTGCAGGTGAGACAGTTTGTACTTAGTCTGCAAAATGGCAAAGCTGCTGCACCTTCCTCACGCACATACTAGTGCATGTAAAGGCAAGTAAGGAAACAGCAAAATATGCAGAGCGCAAACAACTTTAGTGCTGGATACAAAAGTGCTGTAGCTGGATGGGTCGCACAGAATAAATGGCTTCCTAATGCACGTAATGAAGCTGTGTTTCCTGTCCTTGTAAACATTCTTGTATTCGACAATATATGTATATCTGTGAATGCTACCCCCACCAGTAATGGCGTAGCATAAACTGTTTCTACTGCATATGATGACAACTGAAAACAAAGCACAATGGACCAGTGGGCAAGCTACAGCCCTTCCAGCAATTACGTAGGGTACTTTCATGTACAGCATTTTGCACATCTGCTGGGGGCAACAAGAGGGGCACTCCTCTATGGCAGCGGAGCTGTAAAACAACCTTTGTAAACCATATGCCGCGCTACAGACACTTAACTGGCAAAGGCCATTGTATTGTGCATGTATTGCAACGCGCTACTGTACAAAGGGAAAGTACTTGGAAGGACGTGGTAACGATCCTTATGGAAGCATTACAATAACTGGCGCCTATGTAGGTGTGGACCACCCAATAATTCCGTCTCCCGGCACGTCCCTTATAGTATCCAGACAGGTGCTGCCACTTCTGTATCAGACCTTTCCTGCCGTTCCTTCTGTGGCGTGTGTGACAACACCATAATAAATAAAAATGAACTGTGAAAGGGAAAAAGGTAAATGAAGATACTACCTTTCACAGATGAACAACAACATTTCCAATGCACGCATGCAGGGCGGGAGGTGTGGCAGTGTGGTAAACACTGTAGTTCAATCGGTTACAAAGGGGATCACTGTACAAAGATGTATTTGTAGGTGTTCCAGAGTGTTTTCAAGAGTGCCACAATGCAACACAAAGTATGAAAGAAATGTCACTACTTCCAAGAAGGGCACCAAGCCAATTTAGATGTGGTGTGCAAAAATCCGGATGGCTGGCATAGTAAGAAAAACATTACAGCTGGGGAAAAGTATTTGTGCTGTAAAACTTCATAGTCCCATGGGCGAAGGATGCCATTGGCACATGTCGAACAAAGGCACAGATACTCTTCTTTGCAATGTACCGCGCTGTCTCCAATCACGCCTCAAATAGGAAATGATGCTGCCACATCAGTGGCTGCATAATGCGCTACAAACATCTGCATGAGATCTGAAACAAACTCATGAACTGGGCAAGTGCCTCCTTCATAGCAAACGGCACTTAAGGTTGTGTAATATGCCGGACCATTTTCCCTGCACAATTTACACCAATAATATCAGCATGATTGCGTGTCACCAAAGTGTCACACAGAGAAACCAAAATCTGGCACTTCCTTGTAGCTACTCCATAGCACTACACATGCACATGATAGATTGCAAAATGAGTAGCGACTGCACAGTGCTTTCCATTCACTTTCACTCAATGTATGTCGGAATCCCATAAAACCTGCACGCTGTGCCTTGCAAAACACATAGCCATAACCGCACCCTCTGCATTTATGCTGAAAAATACACCATGTACCACAGTCTGTCCATACACACCACACCCACACACTTTATTGCCCAAAAGCGTAGCCTCTACAGGCCCATTTCTATGGCCATCATCTGCAAAAGGGGCATATGTAAAACATGCAACCCTGCAACTATCGCGATATTCGCAGACTTTTCCTGCTGTGCGCGCACGGTAGTGGGGGAATAACTTTGAACCAGGGGAGCGGACGTCGTTAGGTGTGGTGGCTCTTAAAAGAACCTTGGGATTTATTTTTTTGTAAAGGTGCTTACGTGGAAACACTTTTTTTGCGTTCTTCATACGTAAATGTGTGTTTTGAATGTCAGCTGACATTCTTATAATATGGTCTTAACTGCAGTGTGTAGATTCCATTCCCACTGTGCGACAAAGACATGCCATTTTCCTTGAAAAGGTGTATGTATCGTGAACCAATGTTCTAATTCTGACAGGAATACATCCCAGCAGCATTCTTGAAGTCACAAATGCTTCTGTTGATCAGACCCCTTCTGACCTCTGTCTGTCAACAGGAATCCTTGGAATACTTCCACACTATTCTCGGGGGGTATACATGAGAAAAGCACCTTGGCAGTAGGAAAAATGTGCTGCACTGCTTTCATCATATTCTTCAGTTGACTAAACACACGGGAACAAGGCATGTAACCCAAAAAGAAGGCTCCAAAATGCACAATCACAAAATGTACAGTTGCCGAAGAGGCCATGCGTCAACATTCTAGAAGCAGTCTGCCGAAACAGCATGATTCGACACTACACCACAAAGCGTCTACTCCTTCCAAACCAAATTGCCGGACAAGTCTTCTTGGAGGGCATACACGCACAAATCTTCCACAAAGCCATCACCCACAACAAAAACTGTATGTCTTGCCATGTTTGCCAGCCGCAGTACACAAAGTAATGGTTAAACTGATTGCCGCCCTTTCCTGTGACGCACACCCAGAGCACCTGATTGACCAAAATCCATCGTCTCATTTCCATTGGCCACAATGGTGAGAAGCGCAAAATGTGCCACTTGCCTTTCTCAAATGAGCCCAAGGGCGGCACCCTGGTGAGGCAAGAGGATTCCTTCTCGCTATTGGAGCTCTTTCCTGCACGTACACCCTGAGAACCTCATTAGCCAAAGGCCATAATCCCATTTCCATTGGCCAGCATGCTAAGAAGCTCAGAATGTGGCACGTGACGTTTTCCAAGGACCACGCGGGCCGAGCCCCAGTACAGCAGGAGTCCTTCTTCGTATTGGTGCTCTTTCCTGTGACGCCGACCCTGAGCACCACCTGATAGGACAATCGCTGCAGTCCCATTTCGATAGGCCAGCATGGCGAGAAGTGCAGAATGTGGCACGTGCAGGTCCCCAAGTATGTCAAGGGCTGGGCCCGAGTGAAGCAGGAGTCCCTCTTCCTAATAGCGCATACCCATATCATGTGATTGGCAATCCCTACAGTTCCGTTTCCGTGCCCGCCACTCGCAAAATCCCCAGATGTAGCTTTTGCGCTGCGTGCAAATGTGAGGAATAACTGGCAACCAGGGTAGGGCTAGTTCGTGGTAAGGGGTGACTCTTCAAAGAGCCAATTGTTTTTTATTTATTTAGATGCTTCTACGGAAACACCTTTTTTTCGGTGTTCATTTACTTTTGTGATTTCTTCTGCTCACAGTATTGCAGTAAACTCTTCACTACAGCCTGTAGACCAGCAAACATTGCCAGTGGGTGACAACAAAATGCCATTTTCTTGAAAGCACTCTGCATTTCCACAACTTATGCGGTCATTGTTGCAGAAAATCATTCCACAAGCCGACGAAAAAGTATACATGCTTCTGGTGATGAGACACCATCCTCTGTCTAGCTCGGAAAAACAACCCAAAGCAGTAGGCCATACTCTACATGGTATCATGGATGAGAAAAGCACCTTGGTGGTGGGAAAAAGCATCCTCACGACATTCAGCAATCTCCTCAGTCTACGGAACAAATCTAAGCAAGGCAGGTAACCCATATGCATGCCGCCGGAATAGATGACGATGACATCTACTACTGGAAAAGTGGCCAGGTCTTGGCAAAGTGCATGCATATTGGCGACATTGCTTTCATACACAGCATTCCACAATGCGTCCACTCCTTCCAAATGAAAATTGCCATCAAAGTGTCTTTGCAGGGCATAGTTGTGCAAATCTATGACAAAGGGATCACCTACAGTCAACACAATGCGTTTTGCCATGTCAGCCACCCTCAGTATGCAGAATGTAGTGCTATACATGTCCACAATGTGCTCCACACCCATTCTCCAAAGATCACCACCCTGTGTCTCATGCACTGTCAAACCTACATTGCTCCACTGTGTGTGCTCCTTGCACACATTCCCTACACTGTAATGCAATCATGCATGTCAGCATATCACCAACTACCACTATGCACATTCTCACCACTGGCACCAGCACCCCTAACCAACCTTCGCACCGCAATGCACATGCACAACATTACATGCAGTTAGCATAATGTATGCACATTGCAATGTTTCTGGCACCCTATGCCCTTTCATTCACATACTATTGTCTTACCGAATTCCACACAGAAGGTATTGTGTCACTGCCAAAATACCAACAAAATGTTTACAACATTGCCCATACTACAGGCATTGTGCACACAGCACACTATCCATGCACATATAAGCTGCCTTCACCCATACCCTCTACCATGCCGTACCGTGAGTCAATGACACTTCTGTCAGCAGAGCGAACAGGGAAATGGGTCAGCGGAGAGGACCCAGATATCACTATTTTTTTGTGACATACATTTCAGTTATTTGCAACAAATCTACTGGTCGGATTTCTACCAAACATACAAAAGCACACTTTCTGACCCAAGCCCCCACTCCTGCTGCAAATTTGGTGAAAATCCGTCCAGCCGTTCGTCCTGTAGCCGTGCACAAAATTTTCCCCATTTAGTCTATGGGAAAAAAAAATGTGGGACCCCCCTATAACTTCTCCCCCCACACGAAACCTCCCACAACTTGGCGAAAATATTTAGACCCGTCCATATACTTTTTTTAAAAAGTTTGGTGAGGATTCGTCCAGGGGCATCCAAGTTATAAGCCACTGAAAAAAGTGCTCTTCCTATGGGTCTAGCAGGTCTAGCAACTTAACCATAACTACACGGCCGCTACAGCGACACGTGTAATATATATATATATATAGTCATCTTGGATTTCATCTGATTTTTCATCCTTCCTTTTCATTCTTCAGATGGTTCCTCTGCTCGACTTTCATTTGGCTCATAAATCAGTTGTAAATTATGGACCCATGTTTCTTCTGTCTGTTCTCCTTTTGGAATGCAGATTTTGTATGCAAAAGTTGATATTGTATCTACAATTTCAAAGGCACCACGCCAAGATGGGAGGAATTTCCACTCCATTTCCTGATTCCTTGAAGAATTGTACAGGTAAACCTTATCACCTACTTCATACTCTTTCTTGGTGGTCTTTAGGTCATAGTTGGTCTTCATTTCTTCAGACAACTTTTCAAAATTGCGCTGAGCATGAGCAAAATCATGCTGGAGGTGCTTCCTTAAATTTTTAATGTACTCATGAGTAGTGGACCCATTTATCAGTATCTGCTCCTGAGTCCTATACAGCAGATGATGCGGTAACAGCATTTTTCATCCGGTCATGAGCTCAAATGGAGACATCTTTGTTGCAGAAGAGGCCATCAGGACAAGCAGCAATCAGAGGTCCCAACGGGGTCCAGAGACTGCCATGAACTTCTTTAAGATACTCACAATGGTTTTTTTGTATCTCTCTACCCCCTACCCCACTTTAGGCTGGGTGGTAGGCAAGGTGGAGTTTTCTTTTTTACCCCTAGAATCTCCCACATCTTCGCCATCGGCTCACTGGTAAAATGGCTTCCTTGGTCGGAATCAATCCTTTGTGGGAGACCAAAATGAGAGAAGATGTGGTTGATCATTAATGCAGCAGCTTTTTCTGCCTTACAATACAGGGCTGAATTCTACCCACTTTGTGAACAAGCATGTCAACGTCAACATGTACTTGTTTCCTCTAGGGGAGCAAATCACTGGCCCAATGAAATAGATTTGCACATCTGACCGAGGCATTGTCATTCCCCTTTCTTGTAGGGGAGTTTTGTGTGTGACAGCACTGGGTTGGAATTGAGCACACACAAGACTCCACTTTAGGTAAATGTCGGGGTCCTGGCCCATGTGTGGCCAGTAGACAACCTTGCACAAGATTTCCAATGTTGTATGAAACCCCCTATGACCAGCAGTGGCCAGGTCATGGGCGTGCTTCAACATCAGGCTCCATAATGTGGTAGGTACCACCCACTGGTCACAGCCAGATAGGGCTCTCCTTACCAACAAAACTGTCTTGGATCTGAAACATCTTGGAAAGCTTCGTCAATGCCCAGAGCCTGTTTACTGGTATAATCTGACTCTTTTACAGGAAAGCTTAAAGGGTCTTTAATGTGTCAATAACATTTCCCAATGATTGGGACCTCTTTCTGTGCAGTGATCAAATCTGAATCTGGGTTATCTTTGCTCCACTGGGCTGTTGAGAGTTTGCTGTTAGCACAAGTTTGTGACCTGGTGACAGCTGCCATTTGGATTTCCCCCTGCAGAGCTTCGGTTTTAGCCAGCTGGTCAGCTGAGTCATTCCAATTCTTATCTGTCCCCTCTTTCTTGGAATAACCTCTTCGCTTCTTCCAATAAATGGTCATCTCATTGGAGGTCACCAGATCATCAATTGACTGGATTAGTTTGCCATGCTTTAGGGGTCTGATGTTGGCACAAAGCATGCCTCGATTCTTTCAGTTAATCTGGTGCTCCACAAACCCATTCTTGACATAATCGGAGTCAGGGATTATGACCAGTTCATTGATTTGGTGGTGCACGGCAGTGAAGATGGCTTGATAAACAGCCATTAACTCTGCAACCTGACAACTTCAGGGTCCTATTTTAGAAACAACAGAGGGTTCTAGGGTATTTATATATATTTTCTTCATAGACCTTGTATGAGGAAGTTAAGTATGTCTCCATGTTGTCGTTTGTCATTAGACTTACGTCCTCAAGACAGTTTTCTTTAGCACAATCATGCAAGTCCGCCAACCCTTGTGCTAGGACACTCTTCTTGTTTTGGCCATATCTGACCTCCACAGCAAAGCCTTGCATGGACACAATCCAGGAAGTAATTCTGGAATTACTCATGTTACCCACCTGGATTACTTCACTTTGTAGATATTGCAAGGGTTGGTGAGGAGTCTCGACAATAATGTGCTCACCATGTATGAATGTGCAGTAATTTTTCAGCGCTCACACCATTGCCAGGAGTCTTTCTGGCAGTCATTGAACATTTCCTCCACAGAAGACAAAGACTTGCTTGCGTATGAGATGACTGTTCTGACCTTGTCATGCTTTTGGTACAATAGTTTTTATTTGAGAACCCTGTCTCCAAGAATAACTTCTTGTTCTTTATGGGGTGAGCCAAACAAGGAGCCTGAGAAAGGCTTCTTTTCAGTTGTTTAACTGCCTCGGATTGTTCTGGACCTCACACCCACTTGACTACAGCCTTTAATAAATGGACCAAGGGTCGAGTGACGTCTGCATAGTCTTCAAAGAACTTTCGACTATAATTAGTAAGTCCAAGAAGGCTGCTTAATTCTCGGAGAGTGGTAGGGACTTTTAATTTCAATAAGGCTTCCACCTTCTTCGCCTGGGGATTAAGACCCTCAGGGGTGATCTTGTACCCTAGGAAGTTTACTCAGGTCTTAAACCACTGTGCCTTCTGAAAGGACAGTTTTGCTCCAGCTTTCTGCAACTGTGTTAGCACATAGCGGATTTCTGCTATATGTTCCTCCACAGTTGAGCACTTGATCAAAACATCATGCACATAGGCCAGATTTCCCCTTTTGCCCAAATCAGGTATGGTTTTATATAGGAAGATATTGAACCTATTGTCGGAGCTTATGTATCCAAAGAGGGTTTGGGTTCACATGTACAGCTTCCCCCGAATGTAAAATGCAAGCTTCTACTGGTCTTCCCTACTCATGGGTACTGTCCAGTTACCATTGGTCAGGTCAATGGTGGTGTACACCTTTGACCTTTGGATCTGGGCCATTGGAAAGGGGCCATCTTGATATGTGTACCCATTTGTTCAACTCCCTCAGGTTTGCATATAGTCTCCATTGAGGGTTTTGTTTGAGGATCCTTAGTACCGGGTTGTTGAAGGTACTGTTGATCGGACAAATTATCCCACAGGATTCTAAATTCTTAATAATCTCCATGAGTGACTCCATGGATGGGTGAGGTAACTGCTATTGTTTCACAAATGCTGGAGCCATCTTGGGGTCCGTAGGAATGGTGGTTGAATGAATGGATGTGCGTCCACAGTCATATGTGTCCACTTAAAAGATATCTTGGAATTTCAGGAAGACCTGTTTTCGTTTTTGTCTTTGCTCCGTGGTTTCCCAGGCATCAGCAATATTGATCCAATACTCAACCATCTGCTTGAAACCTGGAAAGATCTCGGGTTTAGCAATTTCAGGGGTATCCTCCAGACTGTTGAAGAGATGTCCTTTGATAGTGTTGACGTGGACAAGGGATTCGAGGTAGTGGTCCTTGGCTCTGAACACTACCTCTTCCCTCCTCATGTCACAGGTCATCTCTTCCACACCCTAGGGGCAGGAAAGGTACACCAGGAAATTCCACTTATGCTTAGTAAAAATCTTTTCTGGTGGAATACCATCGCTGATGTTGAAACAGTTGTTTGGGATTGCTCAGAATGATTTAATTATCTAAGTCAATAGAATAATGTTGGGCATCAGCCGCCATTCCAATAATGGTGCCTGCGCTCAAAGTGATACTTTGAGGGTCGCTGTTATCCACCAATATTCAAATGGTGTCATGTTCTAGGTCTACTGGAGGTATCAGATATGAATACAAACTTTGTTGCTGGAGATGGGAATTTAGATTTAAATAGGCGTCCTGATGTTTGAGGATCTGTCCTCGCTTCATTTAGAAGGGAAGAGTAAATTGTCGCACCTGTCCTGCAATGTTAACCTCTTTTTGTACTTGAACTTCAATGGCATGAGGCAGCAATTGAGATGGCCGAAATGCTTTTTCAATGCTGTCAAAGCCCATGGGGTTACTGCCCAGTCGGGACCAAACTTTATTATTAATTAGGTCCAAATTGATTGTAAATCGGTTGAGAGTGTCACTTTCCAGATAAAAGATGGAAGGGACATCTCCCACGACCCAGCAATTATGATCTATACTTTTGTTGCCAATGGACATTTTTAGCATGCACCTGTTAGGTAGGAGATGTTTGGAATTTGGGGTTTCCAGACCTAGTTCCCATTTGTCAATCAATTTAAATGTGGGAATGGTCTGATCTGTTGGGAGTTTACTGAATAATTCTTTGCTGATGAAGCTCCTTCCAATTTTTCAGGCATACTCTGGTGAGCACAGGTTCCTCCCCCTCATTTAAATGAATGGGGAAAACAACTGCTCCCCCTTTTTCTGAATGTACATAAGACTTTGGGCAGACTCTTCCTTGTCTGATTTCACAGGACTGAAGGTTTCTTCTTCTTGTGGACTGGTTTAAAGGTTAGGGTGTTCCCTTCCAGTATGGATTGCCACTTAAGACTGTGAGGAAAGTTTTCAAGCATGGAGAAAGTTCCCATCCCCAGTCTGTTCCCCTGCAGAGATGACAGTGATCTTTGGGACTTGGTTATTCTTGGAATGGAACTCCACATTCTCAGAGCGTTGATCAATTACATGACAAGTACCATTCAGGATCACATAATTGGTACTCATTTTTAATTTGATATGGTGGTTAGACTGAGTACAGATGATATTGTTTACACAGTCAATCAGAGGTGATAACCTCCCCAGGAAATAATTCCCCAGTAAATAAGGTGTGCCCCCTGGAGTCACAACTATCACGAATGTTTCAGCCGATGCCATCCAATTTTTATGTCTACATCCTCAGTCCCCTCAACGGAAATATCATTCCCGTCAATATTTTGGAGTTGTCCGGGAAGTGGTGTGAGTGGAATTTGCGGGCCCTCCCCCATCTTGAGTTTAGTTGGTCAAAGGCACTTTTGACAGAAGGGTGGCTTGGGATCCAGTATCCACCAGCACTGTTAATTCAGACTGACCCTGCACCTTGACTGGCGCATAAAATTGTCCTTCTTTCTCCTCCAAGTCCAAAGAAGGTTTGAATTATTTGACAGCCAGGTGGTCATTTGCTTAATATTGAACTCCGATTGTGTGTGATCTTGGGCAGTTTTCTGTGTCAGAGTTCGGGAATCTGTAAAAAAAAAAAAACATTGCAACTCACAGTGGGAGTTGTTGGGGAATCCTCCTTTTCCCCGGCTCCTTGGCTGTTCCCCATTACCTGTCAACAGTTCTCAGAGACTGTTTGGTCAAAGGGCACCCCCTCCATTTCCATTCTGTCTTTCTCACATGTTTGGGGTTGAATAGTTTTTGGTTCTGATTCAGTCATCATACTATCATACTTACCCTGTAACACTCAGGGTCTCTTGGGGCTGACTTTTCTTTGGCAGGGATCCCCCCGTTTTTTTAAAGACAAGGTCTGCTTACCTGAATCCTCCAGGGATTCTTTGATAATCCGGAGTTTCTCCACAAAGTGGGTTCTTGTTTGGCCTCTCCTACTTACCCTTTGCACTTCTGGTTCTGTTTGGGTGAGAAAGGAAGCTTCCTCCTCCACCCGATCCCCTCTTCAGGAACTGTGGTTTGTCAGAGATTTCCTTCCATCATTTCCCCCCTAGGGCATCAGACCTGGGTGTTGGGGAATTCTAGGAAGCCGGTTTAGGTTGAGAGTTGGACTGAGCCCTTAAGCCCTTAGCATGTGCCCGATCATTGGTCAGTTGCTGGACCTGTTGCTCCAGTTGCAAGACCTTGTCTTGGTGGTATGGAGGTCTTAAGCCATACCTCTGCTCTCCTGAAAGGGGTAACTGACCCTTCTCCCGGAGTAGCTCGGGTACTGGAAATTTCCCCCATAATTTTCCATCCAGAATCTCCATTCTCCCGGGTTCAGGAATCTATTGTCCTGGAACCGGGGAAAGAGAGGATTGTTTTGGAAGTTCTGGTTTGGGGGATATCTGGGGAAAAAGTTCAGATTGGGAGATGGAGTGATACTTCTTCCTGAGGGACATTTGGAGGGAAGTATACCTGGGACAGTACTTACCTGATTAGTGTCCCCTCTTGGGCCGGGGGAGTGTATATATACCCCAGGATTGGTTTAGTACCCTTGTACCTAGGACTTATATAGGTGGCAGGGTCAGAGGGATCATTGTTCTGGGCCCCTGCTTGACTACCATTCAATTGGACCGGGTTGAGGGTCCCTTTCCATTTTGCTTGTTGGCAGGAGGGTTACTTTTAGGCCCCCACATCTGCAGATCCAATGGAGGGACCGTTTTTACCTCTGCCTCCTTTGCAGCAGCAGGGGTGTTAGATGATTTGGGGGGTTTGCCTCTATTTTGACTCTCAGCAGGCTTTTGGAACTTATAAATCCTGGTGGCCTGTTCAATTGTCCAATCCAGGGTCCTATGCTTGGGAACGTCATATATCAACTAAGTCATTATGCATTTGGGGAGAGCATGGCAATATATAGTTAAGTGGCCCTATATTATGCATTTTCAGCAAGGCCAACACTTTTCCTATGGGAACATTTGGAAATTCCACACAAAAGAGGCCCAGGGTCCATAGGCCTACCGTGAAATCTCCAGCGTTCCCTTTAGGCCAGGCCAGGAAGTCTGAGCGAATGCCCGCTTTAACTCCTACACAAACTCCCTAGGCACCTGATCTTCCCCACACTGCAAGTTGTATGCAGCCTTACAGGCCTCTTGTGCTTTCCTATGGGTGGAAAACGTGTTCAATATGGCCGCCTTATAAGTGACCATTTCTGATTATCCTGGTTCTCCAGTCCTGCAAAGAAACTGGAGTACTCATGTGAGAATGTTCATTCAGCAAATGCTATACAATTCATATCATTTCTGATCTGGAATGATGCCATCATCTGCTCATAAAGTTCCAGGTGTTCCCATACCGAATACTTGCCATTCTTGTGGTATGGGGTCAGGAAACTCTTTATGGCCTTCATCTGTCTTATTGGGTCTTTCACAAAACCCTTGCTCTGCTTTGCTGTATTTTTCTTCTTCTGCACCAGAGTCCATTCACCTTCTGAGTCAGGACTACTACTGGTACTCCCTTCCCTGTCTTCTAGGTGCTCCCTATCTCTATGAGACTGGGAATATCTCCCAGCACCACAAGGTCTAGACTCCTTTCACCTGGACCAAAGTGAACTGTCTAGGTCATTCTCCCTGGAGTTGCTTTCAGGCCCAGTATAGAACCCAGTTTCCTCATCCCTCCTACCAGGCAGTTTGGGGAATTCCCCACCTTCCCCTGAATATACAGAGGTTTTTAGAATGCACTTCCTAGGAAGAGGGTCTGTCTTTTCTCTTTCAGTGAAGGGGCACGGAGGTTTCTTTGTAATTGCATCTTCAACCAATCTAATTCCCTGACTTTCTCATCATAATAGTTTTCATGGTCTGAAGTACTTAACATATTATTCTGTACTTCCCAGGACACACTGGTCCCGCCACTTTCCCTTCTATGTGGTAGAGATGAATACTCTCCAATTTCAGACACGGACTGGCCTTCTTGATCAGTTGGGCTAGGCCTGGGTAAGTCTAACTTCCTCATGCCACCCTGTTCTTAATAGGTGGCATGCATGAGATCGGTTTCCATTTGTGCATGAGAGGTTTTAATTGACTGGCATGAGGCCCCTGTTGGCAAGGGTGCCTCCCCTTGATCAGTGGGCTTTGTCCCATATCCTGATTGGTCAGGGTGCCTCAAGGCCTGTTTAAAATGTTCAGTTTCCCTGGTGAGGCTCTCACACCTGTGTCTCTCTTTATTTATTTGCTGTTGGTAGCCAGAGAGCTGTTTTTTTTTATTCCGACACTGAGGCCTGATTAGTGTCAAGCACCCTGCTCTGAACTACCAGCTGATCCTTTGTTTGCTGCATCTCATGCAGAAGTGATTCATTCTCCCTCTGTGAGCCGTGTATGTTGTGTGCATATTTAAGGCGCTTTTTCCTCAGGAGACTAATCTCTTTCTCTTGCACATCCCGACAATTCACTGTGTCTGATAGTTCTGCTTCTATTTGCCTCATTTACCTTTCTAACTAATTTCTTTCTTCTTTGAGTCTGGTCAGTTCCTGAAACCCTGACTGACTCTTTTCTACCTCCATTTCCAACTGATTTATCCTCTGTAATAGGACACTGTTATCCTGATTCAAGAGGTCTTTTTCCTGAGCCAGTTGCGTCCTCTATTGTTTCAGAGTACGTACCTGCTGATATAGCTGATCAAAGTCATTTTGGGAATCAATCCCTTTGATCATTAATTGACTATTTTTCATTTCTGATTGGAATGCAATAATGTCCTACAGAATGACTCTATTATGAGCAGCCTGGTCATTTAGCTTGTGTTGCAGTGTGCTCTGATTTTCTACACACTCTTTATGTGCATTTTACAGTGCAGAATATGGTGTTTCACGCTCTGCACTCTCTTGCTTCAGTGTTTTAAACTCAGCTTTGAGCTTTTTAACAAGTTCCTGGGCCTGTGACAGGTCACCATCCTGATTCATCCTACTAGATTCACTATTTTGCCAACGCTCTTCTACTAACAGCAAATTAAAGTATAACTGAGCAGTTAGCTGAGCCATTTGTACCTGTTCATCGCAAGCAGTTGTGGTAATATTAAATGTCACAAGTGCCTGGTGCAACTATCCACCTTCAAGACAAATATCATTGGTTACTGAGGTAACCTCCCGCACAATTCTGGGTTGCCCGTTTCCCTAATTGTCCTTAACCCTTTCTCCTTTGAGAAATAATTTAGCTAGGAGATGCTCCCTGGCTTCAACAATTTGTACCATAGTCATTTTCACAATTGGCTTTTTGCACTTTAGTAAAATGTTCTTTTTTTTTTTTATTTGTGTTTAATCCAAATGGATTTTTTAACAAAACATAGAAGTAGAAAATATCAGACATGCTTAAGATAACCTAACTGTTTTCCTGAGAGTAGAGAGAAGAAAAAGTCTTAAGTGAGTGCAATCGGACCAGTAGTTGAGTCTTGAGGGAGAAGCATCATTTTAGTGATGTATTGCATGATGTTTACTGTTGCCAACAGCCAGGTTGGTTTATCCCCTCCAATCAATTTGTACCAACAATTTTCCTCGTCCTGAAGGGTGAAGTTGGAGAAGATGTTTTCCAAATATAGCAGGCGGATGTCCTTTGTCGTAGGGCAGGTCAAAAGGAGGTGGCAAATAGTTTCCTTTTTCAAAGTCGATTTGCAAAGCCAACAACAATTTTCCGAAGATAGGCCTCTAATTGCCAGAACTTCCTTTGTTTCCAGTAAGTTCAGGCGGATTTTCAGAAAGAAGTTGCATGCTGCTCTACTCAGGAACAATCTGAGGTAGGTTTGTAAAATGTCTAGTTTCTTAAAGAACGGGGGGAGATGAATAGCCAATTTATTTTTGTTCGCTGTTTCTAAGGTCTTTATCCAGTCGAGTTCTGCAGGGGCAAAATCACCTTGTTCCTGCTTGATTTCCTCACACAAATAAATTCTTACACAATCTTAATTTTTCACCTATTCACCTCCCTGGAACTCAGAGATCAAGCCCTCACAACACTTTAACAAAACAAAGATGACTTTCCCTCCACCTTAATGCAATTCCATCACAATGAATAGACTGTCACAATCTACTTGTCATGGGTCAGGAATAGGCAGCACAATCCTGGCCTGAGCCCCCAATTTGTAATGGTTTAATGAGAAGCCACCCTCAGCACAGGGATTTCCTTTATTCCCCACTTAAAGTGTGATGCAAAAAACTGTTTACCAGATTATTTTCTTTAGCCCTACTTCAGACACATATAATGCCCCTTGGATCCCTCTCCCGCGAGAAAACAATGAGCCAAGCAACAGGCCGGTGTACGGGAAATATATTGGTATTTATTTAAATTAAACGTAATAGAAATTAGCAGGAAAATGTCAAACACCACTCAGCCTCTCTCAGCATAAATAAATCACAAAAGTGAGTTGAGAAGAACACAATCACATTTCTTCACTTGCTGCACATTTGTGTGATTTTGATTTTCCTGCAATCTTAGAAGGCCAGCAGTAGGATTTCAAGATTGGTACAAATACATGTGGCAATTATGATTTCACCAACAGATTTGGTTTAAAATAAGCACAGGCTGATTTAGCGGTTTGTTTTTCAGACCCCCTACTGTTGGGAAAGTCGGGCATAAAAATAGGAATGATTTGGGGAATTTTGGATTTCAGAGCCCCCGCCACTGAAAGGCCTGTGTTGGGGAAGTCATACAGAATGGGTGGACTGATTTAAGAACGACACCCCTCTTTCTTAAAAAGGTCAGGATCAGCAGGAGAAAAAGGATTACCCAATTTAAATTTTAGGGTATAGTTTTCAGCACACCGGGAAGTGAGTTTGTTAATTTTGAATTGTAACAAAATTCACCCTGTAGTATTCTGCCAAATGAGGAATTAAATATATTTATATTTTTATTTAAATAGGCTAAGGATCAACACAGTTTTGACCCTCCCCCCACCGCCCACTGTAAAGGGAAAGGGTTCAAGGCAAGCAGACTCCCCCACATTTTGGTTTCCCATAGATCAGTTCTACTTACATAGAAAGCATCTGTTTCAGTTTTCAGGAAGGCCAGCTGCATCTCAGGACACTCTGTAAAGAAAGGGCAGGGATCTCGTCAGTCCACTCTCAAAGATGGCCTCCCGCTCCCCACCGTTTAGTTTAGTTTATTTATTTGTACCGCGCACCGAACCCTGAGGTAACTGGGCACCAGAAGTTGAGTAAGTGTTACAGACATAACAATGATTAACAAAAACATTAAGTGCAGGTAGACCAGTGGTTACAGGCTGGTCAGACAAAGTTAATGAAAATACAAGAATACACATGTGCCAGGCAAATACCCAAGTGCCAACGGACAAGTCGCCAGGGGTTACATTTGAGGCGTTGGTCTCAGGTTGACAGTTATGTTGAAGGGTGTACAGAGTGGAGCAGGCATATCATTTTTAAAGTTGGGTAGCCTAATCGTTAGTGTTTCTTATCGAAGAGCCAGCCCTTTACTTTGGCTCTGAAGGTCCAGAATGAAGGTTCCGATCTAATAGCGGGTGGGAGGGTATTCCACTGTTTGGCAGCTAGTACAGGGAACCTAGCTCATCCTGCTCTTCTTAAATTGAACCTTGGGATGGTGAGGCAATGTGCATATAAAGCTCTAGTAGGTATGGCTGAGTGGTGTTTGATGAATTTGTCTGACAGGTATTTAGGGGCAGAGTTTGTCAGACATTTATGGGTGATGACTACAGTGCAGAGGGAGATTCTATCACGTACCGGGAGCCAATGGGCATCCTGTCTGTGGTTGGTGATGTGGTTGGATCTTGGAATATTCAAGACAGATCTCAAGGTGTTATTTTGTAATACCTGGAGCCTGTTAAGGTTCCGTTCTGAGGTGCCTAGGAAGAGGGTGTTGCAGTAGTCAATCTTTGACAGCACAAGTGCCCTGGCTAGGGTAATACAGCTGTTGGGTGACAGAAAAGCTTTGCAAGCGTTAATCAGCTTGTTAGTGTAGGCAGTAGTGGATGCAGTGGCATTCACTTGCTTCTTGAGTGAGAGGGTGGAGTCTATGTAGACCCCCAACGTTTTGATTTCCTTAGCTACTTTAATCAGATTTCCATCTATGTTGACGGATGTGTAGCGTGGGTCAAGCTTGTTTAAGCGTATGTGGGAGCCGACAATCAGGAGCTCGGTCTTCTCTTCATTGAAGCATAGGCTGTGGTTGGCCATCCAGGCCTGGATCTCGAGGTATATGTCATTAATTAGTTTAAAATCATCTTCATAGCACCCTGACAACGTGATGAGAACCTGGGTGTCATTGGCGTAGTTCGTGTAGGTGACACCCAAGTTGTCAAGACGGTCAAAGAGAAGCTTAGTGAAGATGTTGTAAAGCATAGGCGAGACACAAGAACCTTGCAGCACGCCGCAGTAGATGGGGATTTTGTCAGCCGAGGCTGAGGGTGCAAAGACCCTGGTGGTTCGGTTGGACAGGAATGATTGAATGTGGTGTTGCTGGAGAATGCATCTGCTGTGGACAGGTGATCAGTGAGGATCTGGTGATCAACAAGATCAAATGCTGCCGATAGGTCTAACAGCAGAAGCATAGCCAGTTTACCATCGTCCTTAGCTTCATCCATTTGGATTTTTAGGTCCAAGAGGGCTGTTCCTGTGCCATGTCTTGGCCTAAAGCCTGATTGTCTGAGGACAAGTAGGTTATTGTCTTCCAGGTGTTTCTGAATTTGTAGATAGGCCACTCTATCTAGTATCTTTAAGAGGTAGGGGATAGTAGTGATGGGCCTGTAGTTTGTGTGTATGTTTGGGTCTTTTTTTGAGAAGAGGAGGACTCTCTTTGGACTCATTGGGAACTGAGCTAGTCTCGAAGGAGGAATTGATTGGGGAAGTGATGAAGGGTGCCAGGTCCTTAGCATCTTCTTGGATGATTGTGGCAGGGCAAATATCTCCTTGGCATCTTGATGGTTTGAGGCCTTTGATGATATTTTCAACTTCAATGGGTGAAACTGGCGAGAAGGAGAAAGGTGGGCAGAGGGGAATGTTGGAGTTGGAGGAAGGGGTGGAATTGGTGTTTTAGACCAAGCTGTTTTTTTTAACTTAATTTTAGATTGAAGCAGAGTGATTTTATCTGAGAGAGCTTTCTGAATTTTGGCGCGCCAATTTGCATCTTTCATGCAGGCTTCAGAAAGGGGGGCTGGGGACTCAAGTTCCCTAAGGATACTGAAGGGCTCCTTTCCTCTGGATTTGGCGTTTAGGATTCTGCTGTTATAGGTTTCCTTCTTAGTGTTATGGATGGCAGATTTGTAGGTGGAGGCCGCAGAGGTGAATAGCTCCTTATTAGTGATGATAGGAGGCTTTCTCCATGTGGCTTCAGCTGCTCTTTTGGCATTCCAAAAGATCTTTAGTTCAGGGGTGAACCATTTGTTGAGATGGGCTGTTGGTTTGGCTTCATTTAGTTTAATGGGAGCAATGATGTTAATGGCCAAGTCAAGTGTGTTATTGTAGAGGTCAACTAGTTTGTTTGAATCTAGGTCTTTGTAGATGGACGGGTCTAAGATTTTATGGATCAGGGGTCGTAGATTTTGGAGCGTTATGTTTCGGTTATTCCTAGAGAGGGTTTGAGGGGCGATGATAGGATTACAGTTGGGGCGTGCATTCCCTTTAATGTCAAAGGAGATGCAGTGATGATCAGACCAGGCGGTAGACTCGTTCTGAAGAATGGTAGTGGAGCAGTTGAGATCTGCCAACCAGTCCGGCGTTCGACCTTTGTTGTGCATAGGTGCCGTGATGCAGTGATTAAAGCCAAGCTGGGAGATTGAGTTTTCCAGAGATTTGGCGTTAGGGACATTGGGATCGTGGAGACCTAGATTGAAATCGCTGAGCAAAATAATTTGCAACCCTGGTTTAGTGTTGTTTGATATAACAGGTCATAATTGGTAGCCAGTAAATGAGATGCAAGTGGATGGTTTGGTTAGCTGAGAGAGGGAGCTTAACTGACAGAAGTTCAGCTGATGGGAGAGAGCTAATGAGAGAGAGTGTTGAGTTAATAAACACGAGTAATTATAGACAGCGTTCAAAGCATATGCTCATATACAGTTGTCACACTCTAAGTAGAGTCAGTTATCTATATCTATTTCTAGTCTAGTCATGTTCTATGACATAGTTTGACTAGAAATAGATAACTGACTCTACTTTAGAGTGTGACAAACTGTATATTAGCATATGCTTTGAACGCTGTCTATAATTAATCGTGTTTATTAACTCAACACTATCTCTCATTCTTGAGGACATATCATCACTATTAGGATTGTGTTTTAGTGTGTTTTACAACAATACTGACAACAGAATTAATTATTGGGTTGTCTTTTATGATGTTTTGAATACATTTATATTATGTATTGTGATTATATATAGACTAATTGTATTATTTGGTCTAACTTTTGAATGTCTGCTAACTACCTTCCGTAATATTTAATACACATAGGCAAGTACAGAGTTGAGCAAAGGGCCAGTGAACATTATTCCTACAAGTAGGCTAATTCAAAATTCAGCAATGGGCCAGTGGACACTATACATACATGTAGGCTAATCGAGCAATAGTTAAATGGATGCTAAGCACACATATAGGCTAGTTCTGCATTTATGTAGAGGTTGGGCAGCATAAGCGTTAGTCTTGTAAAGAGCTGCTACCGGTGCTTATTACTACATCTAGAGATGCAAGCTACACTAGGTGACAAAGTTCAGCTGGAAAGCATGGTTATGCAGCGTTGCCAGCAGATAACGACATCAACAGTGGCTGACAGGATTGACAATTGAGTAGGCATTTTGCTCAGATGAAAAATTAAGAGGCATTGTTTGTACAGAGAGAATCGCATTGGCAGTCATGGACAGCCGGAAGCGTGAAGATCATGGTCACAGAACATAGGGTGAATGGAGTCGCTGGTATCAACGAGCAAAGAGTCATGATCTCTCTATACAACCCGTAAAAGGTGGCGGCGCCGTTAACCCCTTAACGCCTGATTACGAGGTCCCTTTGCGGGTTGGCGATTTTAACGCCTGCTTTTTGCAGGCGTTAAAAACCAACCCGCAAAGGGACCTTGGTGCTAAGTACGGTGCCGCACTTCCCCATTCCCATTGAGCCCTATGGGGCAAAAATGGGAATGGGGAAAGGCCATGGCGGCATGGGGAATTACCGCCCGCCAACCTCGGAATGGGACGGTAATTCCCCATTCCGCCATGGCGGAGTCGGTAAGTTACCGGCATGGACCATGGTGCTATTAGCACCATAGTCGAACGCCAGGGTCGTAATGAGGGCCATGGTGTTTGCATATGCAGCCGAAGGGTTAGGGCAACATGGTTGACATATGACTTAAAGTTCAGAAAGCGTTATAGGTAACAGGCTTTTCTTACCGAAGATCCCAAAGGTTCATGTCTGGCGTCGGTGCACGGATGGTGATGTTCCATCAGAATGCTGTGGCCAGGTGGCCCGGCGGCATGGACAGGCTTGTGCCTTAAGTAGGAACCAGTCCGCTTTGAGGCCTACCTAGAAATAGACAGCTCCACCCAGATTCACTCTCAGCAATCTCCTCTGGTCTGTCTTTAACAGCTGGCAGATGGTAAATTTCAGCAGACCCTCTCTGTCTTTCTTGCTGACTGTCTCTTTTTCTCTCAGTGCAGTCCCCCTTATATAGCAGCGATGACACCACCAATTTACAATCTTGGGGAAGTACCCTGCAATTATTCCTGCAAGTAGGATTGAACAGTTACCCTCCACTCTCCTCCCAACCCTAGCCTCCAGGTCAGGATTGGTTTAGGGGTCTGGAGCAACATATGTCTATTCCCATTTGTAATTACCAGTTGTTCTCCTTTCAACTTTTTGGCAAAAACTAGTTATGTATCACATCTTCATAATTTTACTAGCAACTGCCATAATATACATATTTTCTTATTCAGCTAATCAAGGAGAATCAGATAAGTTGACCACCAAGTCTGTACCATGTAGCACAGCCATGTGGCATGTTTCTGCTGTTTCCATATAAAGCATAACAGTTGTGAATATGTAAGTTATTAGCCATATCCCTAATTTTGTTCTCCAACCGTCCACCACCTCTCACATTTGGAACATGTTCAGATCATCCAGAAACCTACCTCAACTGGCCATTACAGTTCCCCGAGTCGCAGGTGGAGAACTTTTACATCACTACAATCACCTAGAAATTACATGAACAATGGTACATACATCAAATCAGTAAGGCCTATGATTGCTGTGAAAAAGGCCTAAATGACAATCGTCCTTTTAAATTAATTGTGAATCTTCATGTGGGACAAATGGTGCTCAACCTGCCTTGTGTACCCAGATTTTTTTGTATCTCAGTCTCTTTGTGTTGTAAGCTTGCTCTTTGAAGTTGCTGCCCCCCCACCATTTTCACACATATTAGTCAAGCTCGAGCCAGGGGGAATGTCCCCTGCAGTCAATGCCTTCAGAGCAAGCAGGTCTGGAGAACATTGAATTTCGACACCTTTAGCAGAACACTTTATTGCAGTTGGTAATTAGATGGGTGATGTGACATCCATACTGGGAGTGCGAGATTTCCTTGTGAAGTTTCCCACAGCCAGCAAAAGGGTTTGGCCCTCATTCCGAGTTTGGAGGTAACCATGCCGCTATTTGCGGCATGGCTGCCTCCAAAATCGTTCCAACTCCGGCCTGGTGAATGGAGTAATTACCGGTCCATCCTGAGGTCGGGGGACCGGTAATTCCCCATTCACCAGGGCCATTCCCCATTCCCATTTGAGCCCCCATAGGGCTCAATGGGAAGGCGGCAATAACGGTACCGCAAATTGCGGTACCGTTATTGACCCTGGTGTGCCTTTGCGGGTCCCGTCCTTAACGCCTGCTTGCTAAAAGCAGGCGTTAAGGAAGGACCTGCAAATGGAACTCGTAGTAGGGCGCAAAAGGATTACCGGCACCGGTGTCATTACCAGTGCCCGGTATCCCTTTGCGCCCTACTTGTAATGAGGCCCTTTGTCTTGGGCTGACATTGTTTCATGAACACAAAGTGACTTTTCAAATGCCACTGGAGTTTTGTACGTTACACCGAATATACATTGCTTTTTGTCAACCCACACATTATATATTTTCCCTGACATTTGTATGTTAGCAGTGATACATTTTCACATTTAAACTGCTTTTATTTGCACCCGCCTGTGACAGCCGTTTTTGGTGTCACTGTTTAAAAATACTGTTTTCCATGTGAAAGGGATCTTTAATTTTCCTTTTTTGAAAACTAAAATGCTGCTTTTCCTTTGTTAAATTATACATGGAGTGGGAACACACAACTATGTTAGTTCACTGTTGGAGGCATTGAAAGCTTAAAGCGTCTTTCATTGGAGGAGATAAAGCTGACCAAAGGAATGGGGGTAAGCAGGGCTTTGCATAATGCCCCGTTGGAACATAAGGGTCGTCAGTTCAAAGAACTTGGATCGTGCTGCAGCTAAGGACCAAGAGGCCAGGGCACCTAAGTAGCCAGAGGGAGACGTCATGTCTGGAAGCCCTTCAGTAACTTCTGCCTGAGTTGGAATGATCAAGCGAGAGCTGCAGATCTGGTTATTTGGAGGATCCCTCGAGATCTCTATGTCCAGAGGCGTTATCACTAGCAAGTTATGTTGCGCATCAGACAAAAAAAGATATTGAGCAGGTTTTGAGCTGCTAATCACATTTGAATGATAACTGAGATATGATATGATAATATATTTGGCATTTGTAACGCGCCTATACACAAGTGTTTCAAGGCGCGACGAGGCAGGTGGGGGGGGGACAAGGGGAGACAGACAACGATCCTACTAGGCCAGGTGTCATTCAGATCGCGCAAGTGCAATGGTAGAGGGGAAAGGGAAAAGTGCAAGGGGGAAAGGGAGAAAGGGAAAGTGCAGTACACGGTTAATACAGGATAAATAAAAGGGCCAGCTGGTGACAAGTGCGCGGTAAGTGCAGACAAGTGCTGGGAAGGGGGACTGTAGGGATACAGACACAGTCCCACAGTGCAAGGGATGCCAGGGAGGCAGTGCAGGGGAGAGTGGCTGGGCCAAAGACCGAGAACGGTGATTGGCCCAGTTGCAGATTCGGTGTAGTTTCAGTACATTTTAGCAGGGGAGAGGGGGAGAGAAGGCGGAGGCAAAGAGGAAGGTTTTGAGGTGCTTCCGGAACCGGAGATGGTTCTCCTCAAGTTTCAGGGAGGCAGGAAGGCTGTTCCAGAGGGAGGCCCCTGCAGCGGAGAGAGAGATCTGCCCCCAACTTGTTGTTTGGAGAAGCGGCTGACCCTGAGGGAGTTGGAGGCGGATGAGCGAAGAGCTTGAGAAGGAAGATATTTAGGAAAAGAGAGTTGAAGGTATTTTGTCCCAAGGCCACAGACGGCCTTGTGGACAATTCAGAGGGTTTTGAACTTGATCCTCGCAGTCACTGGGAGCCAGTATAATGATTTCAATCCTTATACGGTCCCTGGGCTTGAGGCCCAGAGAGATACGGTCCCTGGGCTTGAGGCCAAGGACAAGTCTCGCAGTCCTGTTCTGGACGAGTTGCAAAGAGCCGAGAGTAGAGGCGGGCAGATTTAGATGGAGGCTGTTACAGTAGTCCAGCTTCGAGAGAACCAGGGCTCTAGAGACAGTGAGCTTCTGGGGGAAGGAGAGGAAAGGAAGGGTACCTCTGAGGAGGTGTAGCTGGTAGTGTGACTTCTTAGAGACGTCGGAGATGTGAGGAGAGAAGGAGAGTGTGGAGTCAAAGATGACCCCAAGGTTTTTTGCCTTGCAGGTAGGAGCAGGAAGAGGGCCAAGAGAGGCCGGCCAGAGAGCTGCAGGGAAGGAGGGAGTGGGTGTGCCGATGAGTAGAATCTCAGTCTTACTGGCATTAAGGCAGAGGTCGTTGGCAGCACACCATTCCTGGATAGCAGAAAGACAGTCAGAGATGAGGGAAGGAGAAGAGGAGGCCGAGGGTAGCCTGAGGATGAGCTGGGTATCATCCGCGTAGCACTGAAAGTTGGGGCACAGCGCGGCGATGCGGTGGGCGAGAAGTGCCAGATACTGGTTGAACAGCCAGGGAGAGAGGTTAGATCTCTGCGGGACACCACAGGTAGAGAAAAAGATGTCAGAGAGGAAAGACCCCAGTGTGACCTGGGAGGGTCGATTGGAGAGGAAAGAGGTCAACCACGCCAGAGCCTGACCAGTGATACCCACGTTATCACGGAGATGGTTGAGCAGGATGGTATGGTTGACAGTATCAAAAGCAAAAGAGAGACCAAGCAAAATGAGAACACATGGAATGTTAGAGTCAAGGTTCGAGAGCAGATCCTCACGGATGTTCAGGAGAGCAGTTTCCGTGCTTCTGGCAGCTCTGAAGCCAGACTGATGGTCATGAAGACTACCAACAGATTCAGCATGGAGATTAAGCTGGGAGATGGCCAGTTTCTCCAGTAGCTTGCCCAGGAAGGGAGTGATGGAGATTGGACGATAGTTAGCTGGGCAGGAAGGGTCGGAAGAGGGTTTCTTAAGAAGGGGGTGCACAAGGGAGTGCTTGAGAGGGGATGGGAAGACTCCAGAGGCGAAGGAGTGGTTGCAGAAGTCAGCAAGGGCAGGAGCCAAGGAGTTGATGTGGTCCTTGATAGTTTTGGAGGAACAGGGGTGGACCTGTTTTGACGAGACTTTCATAGATCGGACTTGTCTCGAAACCTCGTCAGCAGAGAAAAGGGGAACGGCAGAGAAGGAGAGAGGAGGGGTGGATGAATAAGGGCCAGAGGAAGGGCAGGGAATGGAGAGGTGGAGGTGATAGCAGGAGTGTGAGGATGTAAGGGTCTCTAAAGATCCATAAGAAACTTGAGCTTTGTGCACCCACTTCAGTTTCAGACAAAACCGGCAGGCCTACAAGGCTGGCAGTCACCCTGCTTTAATCAAGCACTTTTGAACTGGAACAAAACCTATGCTTCACAAGGAGTGAGCCTTCCATGGAGGCCACTGATCCATCCCGACTTGAGGAGGACTCTGCAGAGCCGAATTCCATCAAGCCATTAAGCTGCCCATGTGTTGACATACACTTCAGTGATGGAATAATGGTGCCCCCCCATGTGTCGACATACACTTCAGTCATGGAATAATGCTGCCCCCAGTTCGACACATCAACAAGCCGAACCTGCAAAAGTCCACCTCAGTGCTGTCAAGCTATCTACAGTAGACTGACGTAGATAACCTTTGGGCTAGGTGTCACTGGCAAGCATCCTACACAACCTGAACATCTAGGCTTACCTTTGACCCCTAGGGCTGGTGAGGTCTCCATATACCTACCTTCTCCAAAGACTATATTTGTTTTTTTTATTTCCTTTTTAACCCATTAGCTTATGTTCGACCTTCTGCAGTACAATTCCCAAATATTCAGCCTTCCTATATGTAGAAATATCCAGGCTGCGTTTCCTGTGTGTTTTCCGCTGCAGTAGTGGGATATCAGTGTGTTAAATTCCTGTGCATTTTTTTACAATATATTGTTTAGAGACTGTTGTTTTTGCGTGTTACTTTTAATTTTGCTCTTACCATGTTATAGAACATTTGGAAGCGTGCACGAGTGAGCCCCATTTCTGCAGCAGAAAGCTTGCCATTAGCCCACATTACCTAAGGAGAGGCAGAGAAGGTAGGTACACTATCTACCTCCGTCTGTCTAACCCTTATGACTGAAACATCTCCGAGCTGAACTGTGGTGCAGGTTTGGGTATACTGCATAACATCCTTTGACCGCGCCACCACCCTTGTGCTGTGCCAGAACAGGATTTCATCGCAAACCCCCTTTGTGTTCCTACCACCAGTTGGGATCACATGGCGGTTCTTTCCCATCACCAACAAGGCACATACTATCCACTACGATGATGCCGGGGACTGGGGTGTTTCTGTAAACCCAACCCCTTCTTGTTCCACCACCCCGGCTTGCTAGATGGATCAACCAAGTGCAATTTAGCTGCCGACACATATTGTTGGTTTCTGTTAGCATGGTCGATTACGCCTTCCTTTTCTTGTCCTACACCCTCAGTAATATCCACTCCCCGAAATACCCTTCCACACAGACAGAGAGGGAGGAAGGGATCTGTTCAAGTGTGTGGTTAGCCGACCTCGAGAGAGCACAGCAAGTGGTTGTGCACGTCCCTCTCGAATGCTAGCGATAGAGGATGCATTTTAATGAAACTCGTAAAACTTCAAATGCTTGGATCGGTCCTGGGAATCTGCATATTGCATCTCGTTCCATTAATGAGTCCCTTTATGGGGAGCTTCTCTTTGATTATTTCACAGGACTTTTCAGAAGATGCATAAAAGGCCTATTAGTAAACTATGTTGTTATGATAATGAGCAGGTTACAGGGAAATGGATGCCCATAAAAATAAGATCCAAGCAATAAGTGACAATGAACATCAAGTTTGGAAAAACTGTGTGTTACCGGACGGTCCTCGCTTGGTTTTTGTGACCAAACCTTGATTTCTGGGAGCTCAGAGTCTCGAGGAGGAATGAAAATATTTAGCAGTCAATGCCCAGTGACGTGGTTGATTTGTGTCTCCAGAACGACTCGAGGGACTTCATGTAAAGCTTTTTTGGACAGCACAGTAACCAGTTTGTCTTGGAAGGATAACTCAGGGGCAACGTCATCGCCTTTGAAACAAGAATACCCGGAGCAACACAGGTTCGATCCCTGGGTCGCGCTTAGAAACCTCTGGGTATTAAGTGCCTTATAAATAACCTATCATATCATGTAATATCATATCATAATACACACAGGATCAAAGGTGTTGGTGTGTGCTAATGGGTGTCTCTTGCTTCCATTGCTGACTAACTGCTCAGGTGTTTGCAAGAGTTGGAAACAAGACTACCCTGAGCAACACAGGTTCGATCCCCGGGTTCGTCCTTAGAAACCTCTGGTTATTAAGCGTGTTATAAATAACCTATCCTATCATGTAATATGATATCATATCATAATACACACAGAATCAAAGGTGTTGGTGTGTGCTAATGGGTGTCTCTTGCTTCCATTGCTGACTAACTGCTCAGGTGTTTGCAAGAGTTGGAAACAAGACTACCCTGAGCAACACAGGTTCGATCCCCGGGTTCGTCCTTAGAAACCTCTGGTTATTAAGCGTGTTATAAATAACCTATCCTATCATGTAATATGATATCATATCATAATACACACAGAATCAAAGGTGTTGGTGTGTGCTAATGGGTGTCTCTTGCTTCCATTGCTGACTAACTGCTCAGGTGTTTGCAAGAGAAGCATGATAGTGGATATTGGGAAGGCGGAATCTACCCCAAATTGATGCCCCTACTGCAAGGATTTTTTGGAATGTACACAATTATGACTTGCTGATGGCCAGGCCCTATTAATTAAGCCACTCAAGCATGGGGCAAGTCGTTATCAGCTTCCAGCTTTGCCCATGCATTTGCTGCATATCTCCTAGGCAGGGGCACCTGCCAGGATGCCATATGTATCGGAAGTTGTTTGTTAGCATTCAGACAGTGGAAACACATGTTCAATTCGGACTGAACTCTCATTGGTAGTAGTGGACTGTGACGATTTGAATTCTGCCCTGCCGGAGTTCAAGGACGAGTAGTGGCTAAAATGCGTGCTCAGCCCTCACACTCTACAAACTAAGAGCCAACATAATCATATGGTAGAACAGGCACAATTAAGAAATATACCTCCTTTGCCTTTTTGGTAATGTGAGCTGAGGGAAGGCTATGCTCTTAAGAGGGATGTGAATGTGGTTTAGTAGCAACTGAAGCAGGGAAGAATAACAGTCCAAAATAAAGGAATGTCCAATGTAGGTTCTAAAAAAGATATTTATTTGAATGAAACACACTATGTACAATAATAACTTACCGAAACACACTACACAAAACCCACTCCTGAGGAAAGCACAAAATAAGGAAAGATATCAAGATGCTATAATGAATAAGGGGTGTAAGTCAAATAATAACCAAAACATTCTTTAAAAGGATTTGTTCTTGGGTGCAAAAAGGATAAAAGTGACCTAACCAGTCTTTAGGGCCCAATAATGGACCAGGCGGCTGCTGTTATCAGTAAATAGTACCTTTCTTCCAGTCCATGGTGGTCGAGCAGCACCAAATCCAACTTCTTGGTGCTCTGCGAGCAATTCAAAGATCTGGAGAGTGCAAAAGGAAGCACACGAGGTTCCTGGTGGTTCAAATGTATTGAACTGTTCTTGAAAATAACACCAAGCAGTTCAATCACAAAACACTAGGATCGTGGTTCTCTTGGCTGCAAGAGTGCTGTGACTACCAATCCAGGGGTTCATGGACAAGATGAAACATTATCTTGTGCTTTCATAAATGGGGGGCTGGCACACAAGTGCAGGGGTCCTTCAACACAGTGAGGCCCTGGGTACCACTGTGGCTGGCAGAGGGGCAGGTTTTGCTCCAGAAGCAGGTTAATACTCAGGTTGCATGGAGTCCTGCTCCAGGGACTAAGGGTCAAGATGAGTCCTTGTTTGTGGGCTCCCAAATACAGAGGAGGCTAGCACAAAACTGCAGGAGCTCTTCAATATGATGAGGTCCTGGGTACCACTGTGGCTGGCAAAGAGGCAGGTCTTGCCCCTGCAGCAGGTTCACCCCTGATGGTCCATGGGGATAGTTATGGGACAGAGCTTGCCTCTGCCTAGAAACACCTGCATTCACCTCACAACTGGAAGACTTGGAAAAGACTACTCTCGAAGAAGGGTCCAAACTGAATCTTTTTCAAGGGTTGGAGTCCAAAAGATTATTCAAAGAAGTGGTGTGATACCTCTTCTCTTAAATGTACAAGTCCACAGGAGATTGGACTAAAGGTAGCCTGTTTTATGGGTTCAATCCCTATTCTTGAAAGAAGTGGACTCTGCCCTTTTGACATCACACCCAACTTGCTTTGTGATAGAGGAAGTGGTGGGAACAGGAAAGAGAGGCAGAGAGAAACAAGATAGTGGTACCCTCCATAAACTGTACAGAATTCTCCCTGTCTACACTAACCCCACTCTCCCCTTCTCAATAGGATCAATGGCCTTTAGATATGTAGCACCCTGGTGTGAGGCCAAGACTTTTATGAATTGGTTTGTCCTTTGATTCCCTTTCCTATGCCAGCTTCCTGTTGAGTGGCTGTGCTTGGGAAAGGGTGTTTCCTGGCCTTACAAACAAAGAGAGGCAAAATGCCTGCTAGTAGGGGATAATACAAATAACCCTTACACAGCTGAACCGCCGCTACGGGGATGGCAATTGTGTGTGATATCAATGTGATGTGGCTTGGATAACTGTGATGGAAGCTGACCAACATATCCTAAACTAACACATGGCTTATATTTACAGTTTACCATAAATGCAGCCCTTGTGCTGCAGGGACTTGTTGGCATTGCAACTGCAAAGAGGGCACCCTTGTCATCTAAACTTTCTCTGTGCCACTGGTGGAGCAGGTGCTGCAGATCAGGATTCTGATGGTGCAGGACAATGGAACGCACTATGCCTTTGGCATAGAGTTTATGAAAGAGGAATCTGATCAGCAGGTTTCCCTTTCGGAGATGGAATTACACCATTGCCATCTGGCAATTTCTCACATGTCCATAGCCAAAAAGGTTAACAACCATCCTTCTAAGGGTCAGGTTTATCCTCAAAGCAAGATAATAAATGGTTGCCATCTGCACTAGCTTACTGAGGACTGAGCTTAGATGGCATGTCCTTTTTAAATCTTGGTAGAGGAATATCTAACTGCCTAAGCTTTGGACTATTCTCAACACTGGCCCAGTTTTTCTCTAACCCCATGAGCCACCTGTGATGGCAGTTAATTGGCTGATCACTGATGACGAGGCTTAGATGCACTACTACATCTACTCCAATTCCATTTTAACAGGTGCCTGTCTGGATTTTATATCCCTATCTATAGTCTGGGAGTTCTAGAACTGAGACCTTGCTTAAGCCAGTTGTCCAGTGTGGAAACTGGCTTGTCGGACAGAGGCATACTGATGTTTCTGTGGTGGCTGCACAGCCACAGCAATGACATGGGATCACCTGTCTGTTATGACATCTTAGGTATGCTACCTGAGAGATGGGACCTTTCCTCTCACAAGACCACCCAACCATAAGTAGTGGATTTAGATCTTTCAGCTGCTTTTCACCTTGTTGATGTTTAGATTATTGGTGACACACTAACCAAAATTGCGAGATTTAGTCCTGAGGCAGCAAGGTGGACAACCTCCATTCTTAAAGATAGAACATTTAGGTTAATGCCGGGGCAGTTTGTGTCACGATTCGCTGCCTTTGCTCCCGTTCCCATCACTTGGGGGCATAATTTGGGGTTTATTCCCTACTGGATTTTCCTCCGCACCTTATGCTACAGTGCTGTGATGAATTGGGAGCGCTAAATTCTTATTTTCCAAACTACTTCCCTTCCGGATCCATTCCAGATTTTTGGCAGCCAGTATGCTGCTTTGATCAAATGACTATGCTTCGCAGAATGCCTGGCCACCAGCTTCATCTCCACCCTTGCAGGACAAGGCTGGGTGGAGGATAGGGCTGCAGGTGCAGAAAGCAGCACACCTGCGGCGTGTGCTCATTAAGCAGGTTTAAAAGCCTCAGCTTGCTTCAGTCTAGCGATGGTCATTGATGCAGTGTTCCTGTTTGTGACTGGTCCCTTGTTCCTGGTTCTTAGCCTTGTGCTTAGGTCCAAGTTTCTATTCCTTGTTCCTTATCCTTGGATTTAAAATGTATGTGCTTAATTGATTTCTGCTTCCCAGATTTCCTTTCTGTCTTCCTCTGTTTGCAGGCAGCATTTCTCACTGATTTTCCTTTTGGTGCAGCCCAGTTTGCCTGTGTTCTATATTTCTTTGACTTTGTCCTTGTTGTTGTAAACCTTGATAATCTTTCCTCTTTATAGATTAGCTTCCTGACTTTTTCCTTGGATGGGTGGGGGAAGTTTGCCCTTGTAATTTCGTTTTCCCTGCTCCTGTTCCTTTACTTTCCCTTGGAATCCATTCCATGTGTTCCCTTGCACTTTTGCATATATTTCCCATTGATTATTAGGTGTGGTGTGCGGTTGTAGCTAGCTCCTGTGCGAATGACTATGTTTTCCTCACTATTCTGTAATCACTATTCCTACTTGCCCCTTGTCGTGAGTCTTATGTATTTAGTTATCCTTCCGTTGCTGTTACAGCCTTTCTGGGGCCCTGTTTGATCAACAGGGTTTGTGGGCTTGCTGACATTCAAGTGGTATTTCTCATCCTCGTGAGTATTGTTTTTAAGTTTCCTTATTCAATACCATCAAGAGTGTTAGATCCCAGATCCTGTCGTTGCTTGCCCTCTGCATGGGCTTAGCGCTGTCAGTACCTGTAATAGAAATTGTGGGTAAGGAGCTTGCCGACTTTCCTTGCAGTCATAAGGAGCATCTAAGTGCTTACCCCACATCCCTTTTCATATGCTTGTATTGTTGTCACACTCTGTTTGCACTCCTGGGTTTTAGTATACATGAGTCTTGGTTCCTGTGTGTATGTTGTTTGACTCAAAGCTATTCACTGTGTGATTTTGTGCACATTTCCCTTGCCATATTCACTACCTTTGTCCTTACCTGACAGTTTGTGTTGCCCTTTCTTCCACTTGACTGTGGTGTCCCTTAAGGTTCTACCATGGCGGCACTACACTTTAATATTTCATGAAGCCTCTACATGATCTTCTTCTGGACTATAGACTCACATTTTAGAATTACGCCAATGACACCAACATTTTGTTAGAGTTGTCCGGCAAACATCAAGAAGATTCTGCAGCTTTAAACAAGATTTTCTCGATGATGCAGGAGTGGATGAATGCTGATGGCATGTGTCTCAATAAAGGAAAAACAGAACTATTGCTACTTGTTTCTGCGATAAGATATAAACTACTTGATAAGGATTACAAAGCTTTCATTGTTTGCTATTGCCCTATCAAGACCTTGCAAAAAAAACAAATCACTCAGTGTTACTCTATATCCAACCATGTCCATGTCCGGACATATAAATTATATCATTAGTTCATGCCGTTATTATATTTCACTTTTGAGAAATCCATGTCCTCTGATGTCTGATCATCATAGAGCCACCATCAGAAGGGCAATTAGCAATGCAAAAATTGACTGTGGCAGGGCGCTGCTTGTTTGAGCCAATAAGACAAACCTTAAAGGTCTAACAAGTGGTGCAGAATAAAGCTGTCCAGTTGTTTGCTAATATTCCTTGTCACCAGCATATCTCGGCCACTCTGAGAAAACTACCCTGGCAACTGGTTGTAGCCAGAATTAAATACAAAGTCTTGACCATCACCCATAACTGTTTATATGACAGAGCTCCTCAGTATCTTAAGGACCGTATCATGTCTTACTGACCAAGCAGGATACTGCTCTCTTCTTCTAAAGCTTTGCTACTGATTCCTTGGTTCAAGCTGGTGCATTGTGGAGTTCACTCTTTTGATATTATGGCACCTACATTTTGGAATCAACTTCCTCTTGAATTTAGGCTTCTGTCTGAATGTCCAACATTTAAGAAGATACTTAAAACACTGTTGTTTTGACGATAATCTTCTTTTTGGTCACAACTTACATTTAGTCTGTTGTTTGACATGATCTGATTTCCATATCTTTTTCTTATTCTCTATCATGTTCTCCTGCACTTGGCTGCCTCTGTGAGGTTTTTAGTGCAATACATATAAATAAATGAGTACATAATCATAAACACAACACAAAAGCCATTGGTAGGAAAGGTGATGATGGCTCCTGTTTGCCAAAATATTTACTGATATGTTTTCTTTTGTGCAATATCATTCGCACAACTGAATCAATGTTTGCAAAGGTAAAAAGCCAGATCTGTCCTTTAATCTTTTGCAGCGAACGCGCTGTTGACACCCACAGATTCCCTCTAGCACAAAAGCACAGTATGTAATCTCTGATCCTTTTATTTTTTAAGAGATCATTCAAATGTATGTGTGACTTTCTTTATTATTAATTTCACCCAGAAAAAGTTAAACAAATGTTTCTACTGTGGGGATAGCAATATGTGTTGCTGGACTCTGGTAAAAGATAAACTGGGTTCCATAGCATTCTTGTGATAGATGTGCAACATTTCCACGTATACCACAATGGAGCTGTATGACTACGGTTCCTATTTAGCTATCCTGGCCATATAGTGACATTGTCTGCCTAAGGTGATGTCCCTGTCCTTAGAGCATAGATGAGAAGGCTCACCTTCCTTAGAGAGGTATGCTCTTTTAATTTGTTATACACTAGAATCTAAACTGTCGCTGGGTTGCAAACGACAAAGGAAGCGAGACGCTAATTACTTTTCAGTGGCACGTCCACGCAGTCAGAGCATCATTCCTGAGCTATTCCGATGGCATCCATTCGCAACTCCTATCCCTTAACAAACCCCGGGTGGCACAGAGTCATTTTGACATCATTTTCTGCAAGTATTCACGCGCACCTCTTTGCTCTGTCTTCAGTAATTATGAATTAGATCTAATCCTGAAATTATCAAATGTAATTTGTTGCTCCCTCGCCATGGCTTTCCACCCTTACCACTCGAATAGCAAGCTAAGGCCAGCCCACTCCTGACATGATAAGCCATCTGGCTGTCTAAATACAGGCAGCCAGTTGTGAGATCCTTCCATATGCTAGGATTAACCTTAAATCCACTCTCTCCCCCACAGGCTTGGAAACTCTTCCTGAGATTCCACAGGGTGGAGGGATGATTGAAAGCACATTTTAATGGTCAAAATATCAGGGGCCACAATGCTATGAAGAACTGGAAAATCATTTGGAATGAACAGTTAACACTCTCTACCTGCTCTAAATTAGCCAAAAGCCCCACATGTACTATATCTTACTATATAATAAAAGGCCAGATGTATGTTTGTCCAATGCCGTTATGTGCAGTAGAGGCTGCCTGAATGCACTGAATGCTCCGTTAGCAGGAGCTGTTGCCTTAGGATATACAGTGGTCCAATTCACATAGTTTCACCTGTTGTCAATGCTAGAGGGAGCTGTAGACTTAGTATCTATAGTGGTCCTACCGTGTTAATGAAAACCTGCACTTTGACCTGTGTACACGGACCTGTAAACTACTAAAGGCATATTGCTCTATTTCTCTAATACCAGTGTGAAACACTATTGTTAGTATTTTCATCGTCTTGACATTAGGTTCTTCACCGCCTTAGCTGTGAGGACATATAGGGCCTCATTACACGGTAGGCGGTAAGGGTTTACCGGTACCGGTATTTTACCGCCTTACTACGAGGTCCCTTTGTGGGTTGGGGAATTTAACGCCTGTTTTATGCAGGCGTTAAAAACCAACCCGCAAAGGGACCAGGGAGCTAATTATGGTACTACAATTTGCGGTGCCGTAATTAGCACCTTCCCCATTCCCATTATGCCCTATGGGGCAAAAATGGGAATGGGGAAGGGCAATGGGCGAAGGGGGAATTACCCCCCCACCAACCTTGGAATAGGGCGGTAATTCCCCTTTCCACCAAGGCGGTGCCGGTATTTTACCGGCATGGACCAAGGTGCTAACAGCACCTTGGTCCACCGCCATCCGTGTAATGAGGCCCATAGTCTGTCAAATTTAGCATACACATCACCCCTAACATTGTCCTCACTTTCATCTCACCCAACATTCCCACATGGTGAAAGAATAATTCCTTCGAGAAGACTGTGTCCGGGTTTGGTTAGAACTGGAGTACAATGCATGTAGCCTTTATTATTTCTACAATTGGAGAAGAAGCATCAGATATCGACAAGCTCAAAATATGTTCTTTCGCAGGTGTTCACTTGTTGGTGCTGGCTCCGCTTGTGCTACTCTAGTTTTAGTTCCCTACATGCTCATAAAATGGTCTAAATACCAGGTTACTGGGAAGAACTGGGTGTGCACATGCATAAAATACCTCCCACACAGCTGTGGTCCAATCAAGTGTGGATATTGTCATCCACCAGTGCATGTGGACCCCAATTCCTTTAATGCTGCAAGACTAGCCTAATGGAAGCCCCCAGTCATCTGCTGCCTGGATGTGAAACCAGGATGTTAGCCAGCCTACCTGCCCCAACCTCTTTCCGCCCGCCTCTACTGAGGGTTAGCTTGGGACGATTGAGCTGACAGTAGGTTGGGTGATGGTGTAAACTTATATTAGGGCCATAAAGTCCAGATGTGAGATATGCCAAATCACAGTTTATTGGAGCAACTCTAAGGAACAAAGAAAACGGCGGTGGAATCAAAGGAAGGGCTGCTGGTGTGCTGAGGGAATGAGCAGAGTGAATGCTGTAGCAGGAGTAAACAGAGAGTGAGATGGATCTCCTGCTGCTAAAATCCTTACTCTCAGATTGGTCCCTGCCCTAGCAGGTCGTAGAAATGTGAAAGGAGTGTCGATAGAATCATACAACTAAATATTCCCACATCTCTTTCTCTGTACCTCATTTTGTGTTGGCATATCCCCGCCACTGACAGTCTTCTTCTAGCTTACAGCCCACCGTGGACCTTCTTAGATCCTTGGACTGGTGTGACAAGTTTTGGGGAGTTGCTGGATCTTCAATTGATTGCGGAATTGGAGCTAGGATGTGGCTGTATCACAAAGCGCAGGGAGCTGGTATGCACTTTGGCTTCCTGCCTTCCATCCAACTTGGGATCCACTGGACCACTTCCCTGTCCTGACGCAACAAGACATGGCCAAGCCTAGCAGCAAGCACATCATACCCCTTCCACTTTAAACAATACATCTCGGTCTGTTCTGGGGCTGAGAATGTAGGTTACAGTGAGAGTGTCAGAGTGATGTACGTTTTGTTTCTGATGGAAACATTTGTTTATGAATCATGATTTTGCTGGCTAAGAGGGTATTTCCTGCAAGATCTATATTGCCCCCTCCCTGACATTAAGCTAAATAGTTGATTTGCGCAGCACTAATACTAATAATTGTCTCGATATTTCAGGCAGTGTGTATGTGTGGTGTGTGTGTATCTGTCTATGCATGTTGTTGTGTATCAATGCATGTTTGTGGATGGCTCTTTGTGTGTCTGTGTGTATCCATTCATTGTTAAGTGCATTAGTGCATTGGTGCAAATGTGTGGGAAAATTGTAATTGTGCGCATGAACATCTGTGTGCATGTGTGAACATGCATAACCAGTACTATTAGAACTATTTGGTCCCTGCAAAGCGGTTTTCTTTGAGGGTACCTGTAAAGACTGGAGTGGGTATCTGTTCGGCTGCCCTCTATACAGTAGAGTAAAGGCACAGAACACCCCAGCACGGACTCTCAATTTGGTAACAATGGATGAGCAACCAAGCTTAAGCTTTCAGGAGGTGATGAAGGCTGGTTCTTAAGTACAGTGAATCCCCAAAGCCCCCTCAAAGGAATGTCCACACACTATGTTAGGTGATAGCACAGCTTCTTCATATAAAAAAGGTTTGCTACCCAAAAATATATACAATAAATAATAACATGTTGTACTTGCAATACTTATTCAAAGAATGACAAATATATACGCTGTGTGGTACCACACAATACTTAAATTCAGTGATATATGTACTAACTGCAGACATTTTTAAATAGGCATATGAATTCTTAAGTGAGGAGTATCAGCGTAGAATAGGGAAGAAAGGCAAGTAGGTTGTGAACAGTGGCAAAATGCTTTCTTTTGTCTACATATACAATTCTGTGTGAAGATCCCCCCACCTCGGCAACCTGTAAGTGAAAGATTAGGGAGTAAATTATCTTGTACAGCCCAGTCCAATATTGTTCAATAACCTCTGCTTTCTTTTCAAAGCTTTCTACCAGCCCAAAGTACCCGAGAGGCTACAGGAGAACAGAATCCAAGATGAATCCTAGACCCATGGAAGACTCCTTATTTTAGAAGATGCTCTTCCTCATCACAGTACCTTTGGTGCCTTGGTAGGCAAAGTGGTAGAGTTTCTCGATTTCACTCATTTCTCCCCATGGATGGACCCCCCGTGGAAGAAGGAGCCAATGGGATGCCGAGTCCAAGAAGAAAAATGGAACCAAAGTTTTTCTGAAGTGCAGCAGTTTTACTCTTCGCAGTGCTCTCATTTGTTCGACAATATCTCTAACTGTAGAAGACCTGTGAAGATTAAACTTGCTGGGGGCTCCTTAAAGACATGGAAGATGAGAACAAGACCGCTGGGACCCCACCCTTTGATGACTTCTGGGCGGGACGGTGCATAGGATACTTTTGGTGTCGGGTTTTGTAATAGCGTGGTTTTCTGACTTTCGGTTCTTCGCTGCTTCATGCCACAGCACAGATGCCTGGATGGTTTCTGGTGGCATGCACTCAATCAATGGAGTGGACCTCAGATCCTCACCAAGTCTGGACCCTTAGGATGTCTTTGTTGGCTTCTGGTGGAGGGAAACCCATCGACTGACCTTCCTCTGCGACTCAGGGCTCTCTTCAGTGGGAAAAAGTGGCCAGTGATGATGGCAAGGATGTCCTTTGGAATGTTCTTAGGCAGTTTGGAACATTCACAGTTCTGGGTGTCCAGCAGCACTAGGGCAGGGTACCGCCTCTTCTGGGTGGTAGACAGCAACTGCTTAGAGCAGTCATGAAATGCACCTGAGGACCCTGGGTGACACCAATGGACATCTCTGACTCGAGATGTCTGAGTACTCCTCTTCAGGACTCACAAAGACCCCTTCTCCGGATGGCAGGCACACAGGACTGGCTTCCAGGGAACTTCAGATGAAGATCAGCAATTTACATCATCTGCAGATGGTCCCATATAGCTCCCTCATAGCTCAGGGAGAGTTATCCTTTGCAGGTCCTCTCTGGATCAATCCTCGGAAGAACACAGCAGCTTTTGGATTACACGAAGAAAATGCAGCAGCAGACTTCTCCTCCAGCTGGGCTTCAAAGAACAGCTTCTTCTTTCTTCACTTTCGACTTCAGCTTCATCTTCAAAACAAATTGGTAAGTGTGAGGTCCCCTGACATACACATCTGTTCCCCATTCACTCTGGCTGAGCCAGGCTCAGGCAGCCAATCACGCAGAAGGGCTTTCATGCCATGCAGACAATCAGATTCCCCGGCGGGGGGCGAAGGCAGATTCTCAGGGAGGCTCGGAGCAGGGATGGCCCCGCTTCGAGCCTCCTCATTGGCTGAGGGGCTGCCACGCCCCCGCCGAGATCAAGGCAGCTGGAATCCCGGCCAGGAATCGAAGGATTCTCGGCCGGGTAATGACCCGGCGAGAGCCAATCAGAATGCTTGTTGCATTCTGATTGTCTCTTGCCGGGTACTAATGTTTGTTATAAGACAGTTAATCCAGCTACTTTCCTGACTAAGCCCATTACTGATGATGACAAGGTACATGACTGTGTCACCTTTCAAGGTCCATAGAATGGTATTCCTAAGGCCCGTGATTACACCCTCGATGAAGCAGAAATATATGTCATTGACGGTTCTTCAATTATTGACCAGGAGATAGATCAGAGACATACTGGAGTGGCAGTGGTGTGCTTGGTTAATGGATAATTTGAGGTCGTCCTACAGTGCAGACTGCCAGGCCATTACTCAGCACAACAGCAGAACTAATTTCTCTCATTGAAGTATTTGAGGCGGAACATGGGGTGCCGAGTGACAATATATTCGAGAGTACATTACGACAACTGTTCATTGAGGATTGTCAAGATTGATGAGGAGAGGGTTTCGTAGAGCAGATGGATCTCCTTTACAGCATGCAGCATTGTTAGACAGACTGATTGCTGCACTTGCACATCCTGTCCTTGCCGAAATTGTGATTTGCTCCCCCCAGACAAGCTGCTCTGACTTCGTCTCCCTTGGGAACGAAACAGCAGATACCATAGTGAAAGAGACGGCTTATTTGACAGTCCCAGAAATATGTGAGCATTTGTGAATATGCAGCTCCAGTTGCAAGTGCCTTACACGGCCCTCCATGCTATGGAAATTATTGAAATAAAAGGCCAGGCCCCAAATGTGAAATGTTAGTGTGACAGAAGAGTGGGTGTGTCCAATCCCCAACTGATTTAGTGTGGAGACAACTAAGTACAGGGAAGGTTGTTATACCTCAGGCACTGGCCTTGGTGGCCTATGACCAGCTCCACTATCCTTCCCACGTTTTTAAATAACATATTGCAGCAGTTTTTCAGGAAAGTTGATATGTGCTCAATATTCAGGAATTGTTATCCTTATTCACATCCAACTGTGAGGTGTGTCAACCATCTAGTACAGGACAACTTTGAAAACTCTGAAAGGCATTTTGCCATGCCCTATTGGCCCATTCCAGAATGTACACATAGATTTGCTGATATGGGAGAGAGGTGTCATTCTTTTTGGTATTTGACAGTGGTTGTTTGTCCTTTCTCGCTTTGGATTAGGGCCTGTCTGTGTGCACATTTTGATGTCAAATCAGCTGCCAAGTTTTTGGTGAGAGGAGCGTCACACTTGTGTATAGGCACGTTACAAATGCCATATCATATCATATCATATCATACCCGAGGGGGAGTGAGCGATACCCTCAGAAGCGATAACAACACCTACTTCTTCAATGAGTTTTTTAAGGAGATTGCAGCTCTTTTAGGAATAAAGCACAAGCTTTGTTCCGTTTATCACCCTCAGGCCAACAGGACTGAGGAGAGGATGGACGGTCTGCTTAAATGAAAATGATCAAACTGTATGCAACATTGAAAATGAATTGGGTGCATTGTCTACCTTTGGTCTTGTTTAAGGGCTCAGCCCTGTAAGGATCATCACCTCTCCACTCATGAGATTGTGACAGGGAGACATGTGCACACGCCATTAACTCCTGTGAAGAGCACTTCAGATGCTCACAGGGATGCATCAATTCTCGGGGATGAATTCCATTTGTGTCTGACTCAGATAATGAAGTGCATTAAATATCTTTCTCAACAGATTGCTCTGCGGCGGTCTGAAGATACCGATAACAGCGCTGCACCAGAATTTGCGAGCTTGCCACTGATACAATTGTTTCCTAATGACAAGGTGTATATTAAAAACTTTGTACAAAGGTGGAGTGAGCCCCTTTATAATGGCCCCTACACTGTAGTGTATGCCACTCACCTAGCTGTTAAAGTTAAGGAGTTGCGTTATTGGGTCCATTTGTCTGATGTTTGAAAAGCACTGAAAACAGTGCCTCCACTTGTCAGTATTTTGACTGAATTTTATTTTTAATTAACGAATTGTTCATGTTTAACGAATTTGGGTTCTTGTCACAGCAGTGTCCATTAAAGAGGTTGACTTTTACTTTGTTTTATTTTTGATTTGTTGAGAAGAATTTTTCGAGGAAAGTTTTTGTTTTTTTGTTCTTTCTAAAAATATTTTTGGGTGATTTTTCAATAGTATGGTTCTTGAAATGACTAGATTGTGGTATAAAATCAACAATGTGTTATTTTAGTGTACTTGCACTACCATGCTTCATCTGTTTAGGTGTGGATTTGCCTTTGGATTGTTTATATAAATTGTAGTGCCTTATGTGGGTAGGCCACATAAAGGGTGGCTGGGAATGTAGTTGTAATATTGCAAAATAATGAGCATGTGTTCCAGCTTTTGATACATTTGTTGAAGCTACACCACCGAATGATGAATATCTAATCAGAGTGGTGAATTATAAGCAAATTGAGACACAAGACATGTTATTCTGAGAACTAAAGGTACAACTGAAAATGGGTTTAGAGGTAGATAAAGAATACGATCAGTATAAGGGGATAGTATTTGATACATCAGAGTTTAAAAAAGTTTGGTATAGGTGTATGAACTTGTTGGGGAAACAGAGGTAAAACAGGAGTTGTTATGTATGCTCCCTCATCCCCCACATGTCGGGAGTGGCAAAAATGTTTGTACCCCAGGAGATATTGCCCCTACAGTGTCATTGTTTGGTACATTTATTACTGTGTCTGGTTCAGAGCTTGTTCCAAAGGTACTAAGTACACATTTTACTAATGGACAAACATGAAGAGAAGTGTGCAAAAGACAATAGTGCCACACAATGCAAGCCTCGGCCTATGCTGAAATTGTATGGAGTATTGTTTATATCAAACAGATGGGAGAAGGTGGGGGTGAGTTGTGCGGCAGAGGGTTTGACGGGAAGTAGAAGAGCCCCAACAGAAAAGCAAGATGGTGGAACCCCATACCAGGTACACCTTCCCTCTCTGGCTAATCTAACTGTGCCCCCTTCCTATGACTGTAGACGTAAAATATCCTTCTGTAGTGCAGAAGTCTGGTGTGAGGCTGGCCTTTGTTATGTGATTGCCCTTTTGCAGCAGGTTTCCTGGGAGATCTCCTGGTGAGAGTGCCTGTGTCTTGAGGGGTTGTTTCACTACCTCCTGGGGAATCGAAGGAAGACAGCATATTGTCACTGGGAGGAGTGAAGACAGCCACGCTTAAGGCAAAATGGGTCACAGGTACAACAAGATATAAACCGGATCATAAGTCCATTCATGGGGTATGTGTACTGAATGCCAGCTACAATAGACTTTGATGGTCGGAGAAAGAAGTAACAAATCTAGAGCGACTGTTAAGATTAGGTTTACCGGAGTACGGTTTATTGGGTGGGAATGTTAGCAATGTGCAAGCTGACCTCCTCTTGGTGCTTTGTGAACAAACTGACAAAAGAAAGCAAATATCAACACATCTCCATTCGTTTGATAAAGAGGTGAAAGAAAAGAAAGCGCGATTACGCTCCGATCTAAGACCTGTCCAAAAACAACCTGTGCATTTGAGGCAACCCCTAATTACTAAAATAAGAACAGCCTATAGAAATTGAGCAAAAGGCCACCGAGCTGCATTATTCCAAGAGGATGAAGCCAATATGTTAAAGCTCTTAGCGGGTAAAAATATTGCAAAGATGTGGGTGGCCATGAACAATTCTGTTGTGGCCCCGCAAGTGGCCCTCCAAGCGAGTGCTGTTCAAACACATGTATGGGTAGACCATTGTACACGACTGTAAGCTCACCCTGTACTTAAAATATCATCTGAGCTAGCTATTCCCTCTCTCCCCTTTTATTTGGAGTTCGAGCTGGCCGATATTTTAGCATTGATTAATTCGGTTAGTAATTCAAAGGCTAGGGGGCCAGATGGCCTGTTTAACTTTGACCTTAAAAAATATTGAGTTATGGGCGTCCATACTATACAAAATCTTTAGGCTAATAAACACAACCCAGAGTTTTCCTAGTTCATGGACACAAGCGATAACAATCCCAATATATAAAAAGGGGGACAGACAAGATCCGAGTAGTTATAGGCTCATCTCTCTGCTCGATGTCCCGGGGAAATTCTTTGGCTGCTTAATATTGGGCAAATTACAGGGATGGGTAAAGAGCAAAAATCTAATTGATCCCTTGCAAACAGTCTTTGTAAAGGGCCTGGGAACCATCCCAAATATAATAACATTGAGAATAATTAAAGCCCAGCAGGTGGAACGCAGACAACCCCTGTCATGGGGTTTATCGATTTCAGAGCCGCGTTCGACTCAGTTGACAGAGATCGACTGTTCCAAAAACTGGTAGAGTACGATTGCCCACACTCCCTTTTGTCATTAATTATTATGTTTACTCAAAAACATCAATGAGAGTGCGTATTAGCCTTGATGGGATGTTATCACCAGAAACAGGGTTGTGCACTGGCAGCGTTTTTATTTAATTTCTTTATCTTAGATCTCGGGCCGGAATTTGCAAACTGTAAGGGCAATGCCCCAAGTATTGGTGTTCAGCAAATTCCTTATCTGCTATATGCAGACGACCTAGTGTTACTGTCACAAACGCCACAAGGTCTTCAAAGCATGTTGGCGCGGTTGGGAGAGTATGTTAATACAAATAACCTGATGATCAATGTCTCCAAATCCCAAATCCTAAGTTACCCAGCTACTGCGGCCCTTAAGAACCGAGCCCTTGCTCTATCATGGACTCTTCAAGACATTAAGTTATTAAGATTGTCGAAATACAAATATTTGGGGATTGACATTACTAATAGGCAAAGCAAATCTGCTGAGGTGTCTGACGTTGGGAATAAATTGCAGCATTTAATTTCACAGTCTAGAATTCTAATAACCAAATTTGGGAAATGTTCCCTGAAGCATGGGGTGTCCTTCTACAAAATGAAGGTATTACCAATTATGCTATATGGTGTTGAGGGCAGGCTGATTGACAAATGTCATTATTCAGAGGTCTTGGAAGCAAAGTATTGTAAACAGATACTAACTCTACTCATGACAGTACTAATTGCCTTAATCCGCTACAAATTGGGTTTGCTATCCATTCATGTTCAGGCGGTGTGGAAACAATGTGCTTTCTTACGCAAATGCCTGATGGGAGTAAAAAGCGGAACAATTCTCGAAGTAATTGGTTATAACCTTTTAAAATCTAGAAATGCTTTCCCGAAGTCATGGCAGAACAATGTGTTTGATCAACTGGCTGAGGCTGATGTGTCCCTCGACTTGCTGATTTCGAACCCCGACCGTGCGAAAGTAAAACTCTTTCAAGTGGACTGGGCTAGAAATTTAGCAAAGTGCACTCAGTACAGAGATATTAATATCTGGCTATTTGGAATAAAGAGATATGGAATGATGGTGCCATATTTGGTGAAATGTCCGTCACAGAAAGTGCGGGCTGACATCCTAAGGTTCAGATTGAATCTATGGGATACCCGTGATGTCCTGTGTAGGCGGAAATTGATCCCTATGGAAGGTAATTATTGCAGATACTGTTTTTCAATGGAAAAAAGGGAAACCCTCCAACATTTGTTAGTAGAATGCTGTACTCTGAAGAATGTATGGGCAACATGCTTCGATAATGTGTTTGAAATCCACACTGAGGTTACAGACGATCATTTATGGCAAATTTTGTTTTCTAACCCGAGGGAGAGGATACAGTTAGCAACAGTACAGTTCTTAAAAATGGTGCTACCTCGAGACAAGGATACTCTTAAGGGCACGGGGAACAAAGATTGAGACCATCGCTAGTGGCTTAATTAGTATCTGAAAAGTTATGAGTTATGTATGTCAAAGGCTTATGTGCGTATCGAAGTGGTATTGTGTGGTAATTGTATAGTGATGTAGATGCCTTTAGTCGGGGTAACGATATTGATGAATGTAACCTGTGCCCTAGTGTGACTATTAATATTAGTGTGATTTTATATTTGTTTATTATGTTATATTATTGTTTTATGTATGTATATATGATTTATTATTGTGATATATGTTTCAATATTTGAAAAGTTGCGTTGCAACTAAACCAAATAAAAAATGTGAATTTTTTTTTAAAAAGAAGACAGCCACGCTAGCAATAATACACTTGCCCTCACATTGTTGGTCTGGGATTACAGACCTAACACTTGTATGATATCAACTTGGTGTGCCTTTAATACTTATTTTATCTTTTTTGTCATCATACCATAACTAGGTATGGTTTAGTCTTAGAATTTACCCTGCAATCAGACTGATATGGCAACCACCGTTACAGTTTATGTCATAGGTGCAGACGTTCTACTGCCAGATACTGTGATGCTCCAAGGTACAGGCCCATGAACCAGTTCTAAGGAACAACAGAAGGTTCTAAACCCTCATCTATCATCCTTATCCGAGGGGGAACACAGCTTCTCTTCCTCCTCCACTCCTCCAAATGTGTCCTACCCTTCTCAGCAATGCAGGCACACCATGTCTGGAAAACCATAAAAGTCAAACTTGAGGAATGAAGTTACCCAGAGAACCCAGAAATTGGAAACCAAACTACCCTGAAGGACCTATAAGCACAACCACAAAATGTGCAAAAATGAATACTTTCTACTGCTACAATACTTACTATACTACATCAATTTAACAAACTCTACACACAAAACCAAGAGAAAAGAAAGCAGGCAGAAGAGACAACATCAACAAGCATTCAGGGGAGGCGGGAAATGGCTTGCAATGTTTTGGGAAGGTTTTTGTTATTTTGAGGGATAGAATGAGGAGCAGGAAAAAAATCCATTCTTTATTTTTAATAGTGAACAAACAATGGAAAAGGAACAAGAAGAAAGGGGGCAAACTAACTTTATTAATAGATTAAAAAAAACATTAGCAAAAAGATAGACCTTCACTAATCTCCCCACTCCCCAAAACACTGCCGGAAGGCTCTAAAAGCTCTGTTGGATGAATGAATATGACCCCTTGACAGAGGCAGGACGAACACAATGATTAAACCTGTACCTCGACCTGAGCTTTCCGGTCTTGATTGTATGACCAGGGTGGACTGGCCTATAGGGAACTCTGGAGATTTCCCGGTAGGCCGCCGCACCCTGTGCCTATTTTGTGAGGTATTTCCACATTTTTCCATAGTAAAAGTGTTGGGCTTGCTGAAAATGTGTAGTATGGGGCCACTTTGAAAATTATTTCCAGGGCCTCTTTTGGTTCCCAATCCAATGCTGTGTATGTCCAAATATTGTGCAAACCCCCCGACTCAGTCACGTAATAGGAGATGCACAGGCAACATCAAACCATGACACAATGCAAATACACTCATTTGAAATGAAGGAAGGTAGGAGTCAGAAAACGCCTACCTTCTCCCTGAGGGTACATGGCGTTCTTCCGCTGAATGACGGAAGAGAACTGCACAACAAGGCACTGAATCGACTGACTTCGCAGTACGAGTTAGAGGGGCAGTCTCAAGCATTAAATGTAACAGACGCCGAGTTAACTGAGCTAGGAATTTATGTAGACGGTGCTTATTCATTCACAGGTAGGAAACAACAGTGGTGACAGAATAAGCACTGATGAACTCTCTGGCACCAGTGATGTAGGGAAAACCACTCGACTGCCGAATAACTGCGACAATCAAGGATTAATCTGTGAGAAAACTACGGAAACTTCTCAAAAAAGATATGCCTCGCCTCAAAATAATGCAACGGAGAAACCGTTCGAGGAGGAAAAAGTCCTTATAATCCCATGCTCCTCTACAAACTTGGATGATTTCATCTACTCAGATGCATCAGAAATAATGATTACTGCTGAAAGACAGGAGGAGCCAGACTGCACCAGAGTCTCTATTGCCGAGTAAATAAATAAGCATTCTGATGGTGTCTCCTCAAGCCCGGAGGATCAGATGAAGGTCGGGGCTAATAACAACAGTCTTGAAATATTGACAGAGAAAATGGTGGAATCCGTCCATGCGAGCTGCCAAGGTACGGTTACTGCAGATCTTGGCACAGCTGATGATAAAAGCAACAATGGAAACAACAAGGTAAGTGAACGGCCAATAATTCCCTCAACAAGTAAGGAAAAAGAAATAAGTCGGAAAGAGAAAAGGCAAACTGAACAACTTAAATCTGCACATGAGAATAAAGAAATCTCCTGTGTGAACAAGCAGGTGGCAGACAAGATTTCCTACCAAACAGAAAATGGGAAAGAGATATGCAAGCAACAAAGCTACGTGGACGCCTCAAACTTCGATAAAAGATCAAAAGGAGCAAGTATAACCATGGATGGTGAAGTAAATGGGCCCTCAGGAGCGGGAGTATTTAAAACCCCCAAAAAGGGAAAAACTCACACAGAAGGTAGAGACTTGCACATCTAATTGAAACATCTACTACAAGAAGTGAAAGGAAAGTCTGCCTCTCCCTTAATAGGGAAAAGACTAGGAGTCCAAAGCATTAGTAGTCATGAACTATCAATTGCAGATGAAATCTGTGAGCAAGAATGGAGAGAACAATTCATAAAAACAATTAAAGTAAACAACAAGAAAAGTAAAGAAAAAGATAATTCTGAAAATCATAATGCAGTGCTGCATCACATTGATCCTCATGACTTGAAAGGCTGTACTGGTGTACAGTTATCGCCATGAATACAACAACTAACCAAGACAACTGTACCACACAGGGGCCCAAATTTATTGAGCAGTATTGAAGATGCTGAGATGATAAGGGCACTGCCTCACGACAAATACTGGTTACAATCTACATTTGTGTCCAAAGGAAGTCATACATGTGAAATTAATCTGCAGCACGTAAATACCCAGCAGAAAGGGAAAATAGATCGGCCACTACACAAACAGAAAATGTTACCATTGTAACGAAAAGGATCTCAAAGAGACAACTATACGAATACAGGAAGTGACAACAAACGCAATGATGAAGTGGATAGAAGTAAACAGCTGAAAGAGCCATCAAATGTAGAGACCGACCAAATTGAGAAAGATGAAATGATTCTAGGAAATAGAAACCATCTTTCAATCGCAGCGGGTATACAGATATATAAAAATGTCATAGCAGCCCTTTCAATCTCCTTGGCGCCCTACATGAAACTGTATGAAAACATAAGTGACAGTCTAAAAGACAACTATGCCTTATTGGCGCTAATGCTAACAAAACTGTCAGCACAAGAAATAACTTCAGTAAATCTTGATGCCAAAATCAATCAAGAAGCAGAAAATTCTGCGGCCTAGCAATGAAGGCTATTTGACTTAGCAAGTGGCGCTGAAAAGGAACAATTGACGCAAGCATTAGTGGACTCTCTAAAACGAATGTGGAAAATATGTGAAAGTAGAGATTGTGAGACAAAGAGAGAGGACAACAAAGAAGTTATTTACTTTGGTGAGAAAAGGGCGCATAGTATTTCGACCGAAAGACGAAAAGAAAACCATCCTAGAAATGGAGGAAACAAACATACAAAAGTAGTAACTACTCAAGGAACGAATGCGGTAACTAGCCTACAAAAAGGAGGAATATCCATGCAAGGAAGCATGGAGAGAGAGGCTAGTAACCCTAACGAGGATAATCAAAAAAAATCTGGTGAAGACATTAAAAATAGAAAAACCATAACTTCAATGGGAAACAATGATGATAAGAAAACGGGCTCACAAAAGGGAGTGTCGGGTAAACCGACAAAAACAACGGACAAGGATGATCTGTTCCCAGTATTTGGAGCAACCCAAGGGCCCTTGCTGCCTAAAATAAATCAGATTAATACAATAAAAAGTGCAGAGCCTAAAAAGAGAACAGTAAAAGTAACTTCTTTAAAAGAAGTACAGAAATAGAAAAATATTAAAGGAAAGCAACAGAACCGATATACAGGGGCAAGATCCTTTTTCCAAAACATAAACACAAAGAGAGATTCCCTGAGGGTGCAAAACAAAGACAGTAATTCATCTCTAACAGCCAGTAAGAGAGTTTTGCGAATAGAAGCGAGGGAAGAGGACAATGATTCTGAGTCAGGAAACTGTTCTCAAGACTTGATTGGCGAAGTGTCTTTCTACATCAATGAAGCTGAACAGTCCTCTGTAATAAGTCCAGTGGACAGAGATAACGGGAACCCGAGTACAGGACAATTCCAAAGCGCTCGACTAGTGGAGATGGTGAAAAACAACAGCTCCAAGGATACATCTGTCGAGGAAATCAAAGAGGCTGATACGAATTCTTAACACTAGATCAAAAAAGATTGCAAAAGGAGCGAGAAAGTGAAAAAAAAACAGAAAGACCCAATGAAGATGGAAGAGATCAAAGCCAAAAAAATCATCTGGAACCCTACAATGCCATGTGAGAGTAATAGAAAAAACAATGGCAGAAGAAATGATTCTAAACAAAACAAGACAAGGAGAGCAGATGAATTAAAGATATTAATTGAGAACATCTTACCTGATAATGACGAGCTCAATCTGAATCGAAAGAACGTCATGCAGTTACTGCAGTGTGTCCCCCTTTTGAGGTCGATTACTTCTGAGGACATAGCAGTGGTGGAATAAGTAGACGAAGATCGGATTGATCGTGTGATACTGCACTTGAAGAACAACTCTTTTGCTCAAGGAAGCAATGGAACTCAAGAAAAGAGGATATGAAATGAGAGACCTTCAAACAGATATCATAATGATGTCAAAAGAAGAGAAGACAGTACAACCACCAACTAGGGAGGGTGAGGAACTTTTACAACAAAAAAGGCCCAAGGATCAAAAAACAAACAAAGAGAACTTTAAAATAACGGTGAAAAACAACTGCATGACGACTAATAATCAAATCTCAACAAAGAGTTCTGGAGGAATAACAAACGCTAAATAAGATTAGTTATGGGTAGCAAATTCTCTAGTATTGAATGACATACAGAAGTAGCATGATGTGAAATCCCAAATAAGACAGGGCACGGTGTGCAAAGACTGGAGGGGGTTGTCTGTACTTCTGCTCTCTATATGGTAGAGGAGAGGCACAGAGGACCCCAGCCAAGATTCTCTATTGTGGTAGCAATGGACGAGCAATCAAGGCTTCTCAGGAGGTGATGCAAGCTGGTTCTTAAGTACAGTGTAGTCCCCAAGCACCCACAAAGGAATGTCCACACACTGTATTAGTTCAAACACAGTCTTTATATAATTAATGTTCAAGGTTATGTACAATATCACGATAACTCACTTTGTGCTCGGTTATCTACAATGGCAAATATACAGTTCTATGTGGTACAACTAATACTATTAAATCTCATTAAAGTGCATCAACTGTATGGTTAAATGTCACACTGGGAGCCTGCTTCACAGGAGGAGACCCGCTACTCTTGCTCCCACCCCTATGAGACTAATGCCCACTAGATTTTCTGTTCTTTGCAGAGGGAGGTTTAGATTTACTCGACTGTGATTGCTTATGAGACTCCCCAGACTTCTGAGACGTCCCTTCCTTTTTTTCCTGCCCACTTGGTTCCTTAGGGGACACCCAGTGGTAGACCCACTTGTCAGCCAGTGTGGCCAGCTTAAAGGGATCCAAAGTGTTCTGGTCAGTAATATACTGACGCAGCTCTGATGAACAGGCTTCTGAAAAATGCTCCAAAAAAATGTGGGACAGTTCAACAAAAGTTTTCACCTTGTATCCATCAATCCAACCCATCATGTGCAGTGCTAACCCAGTCAACCTAAGACACATTTTGTCTCTTTTTATATTCCCTGAACATTTTTCATGCACTCATACTGACCACTTTCTTCCACATTGAGTTTCAGAATACAGTCATAACCCACTTTTGGGCCTCATTATAACTCTGGCTGTAGCCGCGCCGGTAAAAACAGCAGGCTGCCACCAGAGTTATGCTTTTTTCGGCGCCTGGCACTGGGGAATCACTGGGGCATTACAGCAAAGTCTGCGAGCGGGTGCCTTTCCGCCCGACAGGTTAGAGCTGTCGGGCGGAAAGGCACCCACACGCAGAACTCGGAGTATGCCGGTCCAGTAGTTGTTACCGGACCGGCATACTCATGATGAGGCCCAATGTCTATGTGATACCACACTTAGCTATTGATTCCTTTTAAAATGCATCAACTGCTGACAGTTATAATGGTATACAAATCATGCAGCAACGTATAACAGCATAGATCATAGGAAGGAAGTCAAGGTGGGTTAAACAATGGCAGAATGGTTCTCTTACTACTAAGACACAGTTCTGAGTAAGGATCACCCCACATGGGCAACCTGTAATAAAGTGTATTGACAAGCCCAGACCATTCATGTTTAAATAGTCTTCTTTCCTGGTCAAAAGCTCCAACTACCCCAATGTACGTGAGATGGGAGAGTTTCTTTCATGGTTCCTCGACGGATCCCTTGTGAGTGGACTCCCTTTAAAGCAGGAGCCACAGGGCGTCGAGATTCCTCAAAGAAAATGTAACACTTGCATCGAGACTGCAGTTTTTATCTACGCAGTGCTGTTTGACGATCGATCGTGGAAGTCCTGTGAAGATGAGGCGTGTGGTCCACCTCGGTGTAAAGAGTTCTGTGCCACAAATATGACTGGGTGATGGATGTAGGCCCAGCCGTGGGCGTCGGGAGATGCTTCAGCAGTCTTCTAGCCTGTCAGTGCTGCAGCCACAGCACATACCTCGGGATAGCGTCAGTGATCAGAAATCGACCACAGGCTGGACTTCGGATCTTCATGTCGTCATTGTCCTCATGATGTCTTTGTCGGCTTCTGTGTTATGACATTTAAAATATTGCGATGTAATGTTAAATTTTAGATTCGTTCACAGAACCCTTACCTACTGGCACAGAGATGAGGATAGAAGAGAAGCCTTCCCAAACTCACTCCTAGCCCTGAAGTGGTGTTATAGAGGGAGAGGTAGGGTTGGGGAAACCCTGCTGGGGAAGAAAACCCATGAAGGTAGGGGGTTGGGTCTCGGGATGAGAAGAAGAAGTGATATGTCAGTAGGAGTGATGTGGCAGTAGATTCAAAGAGAAGACTGAATAGTAGTAGTAAGTGGTAAAGGTTTTCTGGATCAGCAGAAACACAGGAAGAAAAGAAGAAGGGAAGAGAGTTAATTTGCAGGTAAACCCAATACATTTACTGCAAGAGAATGCACAGTGAGTCTACAGCAGTCAGTGATGTGGTGTATGCAGTATCAGAGTATTCTTATCAGAGGTAGCCTTACACCAGCTTGGTAATTGAAATATGATGCACGTGTTGCATCAGTGGAAACTGATGCACGTGTTGCGTTTGTAGAACAAGCTTTGGTAGACAATGATGCACATGTTGCATTTGAAGTGTTTGTTGGGCGCATGGAATGAGAAATCTTTGGGGCTTTGATGCACGAGTTGTGTTATAACAAAGGAGGTATGAACAGGCCGTGTTTCTTCCAGCAGCTATTTCCCAAATTTGAACTCAGAAATGCGGCTGTTTGAATATGAGAATCGAGTAAGGAATGAATAATGTAATAACGTTGATTTCAGCAGCTAGATAGACTGAACAGTGTTCGCGATCGAAATAGTTTTAAGTGATGTAGGAGAAAGCACGGAGTGATGAGCATTTTCTTTTGTAATAAAAAAGAAACGTGCACTTGATACTGGAAACCGCACAGAAAGGTTGTGCAGCGACCAAAGTTAGAAGGCAGAGAGTAACAGAGCAGGCAGAAAGATAAAGTCACAAGGGAGGTGAGGAGGGAGAGGATGTAGGAAAGAAAAGGGATGAAAGGCACTTACTCAATTGGAGATTCAGGCAGCGAGGCACAGAGTCAACTTTGAAGCAACACACCAGTTGCTGTTTTTGAAGTGTTTATAAAGGGGTTGATCTCGAAAAAGATCTTACAAGTAGAAACATTCTGATGATTAATGGCAGCCTGCGGGGTGATCAACCCACAGCACCAACTTGGAAACGTGCTAATCAATTCAGTACGTTGGATTACATCTTTGCTACAGAGCAATTAACGGGGAAGATGACATTGTTGACAGTGGTCCAAATGGAACAGAGTGACCACAACATCTTGGAACTTCTAAGTGAGGACTGGGACACTCATTATGTTTTACCAGCACAACACTTACCGGATCACCATCTGGAATTTGTCCCAGATTTGACACAGACTTAGAATTAAAAGAAAAGACCTAGGTCTGGTACTGGACACTCTAATGAAGTTAAAACTGGACCACCAAGACCACAGTACAAATCTCATCGACTACAATGATGCATTAAAGGTATTCTGTACGAAGGAGGCTGCAAAGGGTGGCTCTTCAACCATCAGACACACCTACGACTATCAAGTAGCGGCTAAAAAAAGGAATGTCCGGAGGGCCAGGAGGAGACTTAAAACTTCGAACTCACCAGTAGGCCTATCTCTGTATAAGAAAATCAGAAACACCTACAGAAACTGGCTTATCCAACACAAACATCTGTTGGCGCAACAAGACAGCCAGAATATGATACAATTAGTTACTAGTAAAAACATCTCTGGTATCTGGAAACTGATAAACGACATATCCACGCCTGCCGAGTCAAAAACTGGCAATCCAATACCTGCAACGGTCTGGGAGGAACACTTCCTGAAACTCTATTCTACGGGGAAAATCTGTGAACCACAAAAATATCTATCCTCTGACAAACCTTCGGACCTCAAATTCGAAAAACAGGATATTGTGGATCTCATTAACAGCTCAAATTCCGCAAGGGCCGCTGGGCCTGATGGTTTTACAAACAATATCCTCAAGAGAGACCCGGAGAAATGGGCACTATTCATGACAACCCTGTTCAATGAAATAAAGTGTCTCAAAAAGATACCTCATTCTTGGACCAGGTCAATAATCCTAGCAATCTTCAAGAAGGGCGACAGGTCCAATCCTGCTGTGAAAACAAAATCAAAATATCGAGGCTGAGTACCCCAAAGGGAAATACACCGAACACGGGTTACAAAGGAATATACAAAGAACTTTATTTTATACTGAACAATTTTCCAAGAAAAGAAACAGATAGCTATCGGCCCTCAGTACAACACAACGAACTCCAGCGTGGTTCAGTGTGTTCAGTGAGAGACGCTGTACATTAGAATTCATCGCTCTTTTATAGCATTTGCGAACATGATGTCCAACACTACTTTGGTTTAATATTACTCTAATACATTACTGATCTATCGTTCATGCCGAGTTTGCATATCCACATGCAACTAGTTTGCCTTTAATACATACGTCAACAAGCCTGCACGGCAACTGTGTATTTTAGGATCTCATAAAGGTCTTCTCAAACATTAATACAATGTAGTTAAAAACAAGTGTTCTCAGTTCAGTATTTTAATACATTGTTCTTAACACATGCTCGCGGATTAGTTTCATTGACGCGAGTAATCCTTTAAACACAGGTCAACGAAGGACAAGGTCTCAGTTCACGACCTCAACAAGTGGCCTGCAGGAAAGTTACATATTAATTACACACAGAGGTCAAGACGGCCATGTTGTATTTCGGAATGACATCGTCCACCATTTTAACTCACAGGGTGACTTTACAGAGAGAACCTAAAATGGAGGATTGACCTAAAATGGCGGCTTACATTGATTTTAAGGTCAGGACCTTGCAACACAGATTTCTTCGCCAGTGGCTTACGAGCAGCTTGGCGTAGGCCAATATACATATATACGTTGCAATAGGAGGTACGATATAATTTCCCATTTGACAAACCCTCCTTTTGGCCTATGCCAAGTGATAAACTACTTCGGATCTCCTTGCAAATAACTCCATGCATCATCGTCCATGCACCCTGAATCACTGTCAGAAATATCTATTGCCATCAGGTAATTTGCTAAAATTTCTTTTAACACGTATTCCTTGGAGGTTGTATCCAGGACATGCACTTTATGTCCTATCGTACCTATCGCTTGTGTGCAACATCCTCCTAGCATCGAACATATACTAGGTAAACACTGGATACAACAACAAAGGAACAACAGAATTCCCAAAATGATTAGTAATACCGAAAGTACCTTCCAACCCCAAGATCGCAAGAAGTCCCAGAACCAAACGCTAAGATCCCAGTTTCCCTTGGGAACATGCACTTCTGAACTAAGGACGTGCAGATTCTGTATTGCCTTTAAGATAGTTGGGGTGGAATCTGGTGCGAAAACACAGCAAGTGGACCCCACTAATTTACACACTGCACCACGTTCAGCCAGAATGACATCTAATGCCATCTGGTTCTGAAGCGCTACTAGTCTTATCGCTTTCTGTTCTAATATTATAGAGTATGTCCGTGGTCCGGTTGATGGTTCTCTCCAGTACTCTTGCTAGTCTTCTCTGATATCTTCAGAATTCGCTATCTGCCCCCAAAATGGCACAACTGTTTTTTCTATATTTCCCAAGATCTGTGCTGTAGTGTCACCATTCTAGTCCCGCCGTGGACGAGCCTTTGAAACCTCTATTGTACTAGCTATAAACACCCCAGGTAACAGGATCCCTAAATAACAGGTTCCCTGCCAATCCCTGGGCAACCATGAAAATGCTACATTACCGCAAACAAAGTAGACAGGTTCGCCTAAATGCAAAGGTCTGTCTTCCTCAGTAAAATTTGCAAAGTTGGCACAACCTCTGACATCTCCCATTGACTGAGTACCATTCCTCTGTATGCAGAAAGAAACTGAATCGGGCTATGGTTAACAGTGTAAGAAGGAGGCATGGCATCCTTATTGCCTACCGGAGCCATTTTGAAGGAAATCAAAGATTGGAATGGACGAAACAGTCTGTCAGAAGGCTTAATAGAAGCAACGTTGGGCTTACTCCTATTTGCGAAAAGCGAGCATCCCAGGGGAGTCAGAACACGTTTCTCAAAGCTATTCAAATTAGTGCCATCAAAGTTCCCCGAGATGCTATTGTTCCAACGGCTAAAGAACAGTGCTTTAAGAGAAGCATAACAAGCAGTTGTCAAAGGTAAAGGATGAATATACCAACCTAGCCCCTTATCCCCGTGTGGCGGTAAATGTGAGCAGACCCAACAGTTGGACTTATTAAAAATGGCATGCGTGGCATTCATGATAAGTAGCAGTGTATTATTGTGGTAACTTTGTCTATGCTGGGAGTCCCTAGGGGACAGAGTATGCAAATGTACAAAGGGAGTAGGAACAGTAGGTACATTTTCAGTCAGTAACAAGGATTCTAAAGGATGCATTTCCTCGAGGTACCATAAGCCTAAAACAGTGACTATTATAAAACCAAATATCATTATAAAAACACAGCAATACATTTTCGGGACCCAGGTGCATTGTCCATTGTCCCGGTTGGTCACACAATCATTTGCAACTCCCATACAAGCGGTAGCGGTGGCAGGCTTTGTAGTCTTCAAACGACAAACCCCAGTGTTATTAGCTGGCGACCTCCCGGCCACGCGACTTCTTAGTCCTTCCACAACCCTAGCCAACAGAATCATTTTTCTCAAATTTGGGCAAAAACAAGCCCTCGATGATCCTTTCCTTCTTCGAATGCACAACCGAACCGTGCCGTAAGTCTATTTTCTTGGACGCAGATTGTACCTTGTTTTCCCGGTACTGATTGATCTGAAAACAATGTGTTGTCACTTCCCGTTGGAAGCAACGTATCAGAAACAAGTGAAGATGCTGAATTTGAAACAGGAGTTTCCGGAAGCAAAACTTTTGGAGAGTGTGGAGACAAAATGGCAGGCTTCCCAAGCCTCACGGGCTCAGAAAGATTCTCCGATACACTCTCAACGCTATCTACTGCTTTGGGATCATTGGTTGCAGCATAAGCGAGGGGTTCTGTTTCTTCTGTATCGTGTGGCACTGGGTGACGAAGTTTCTTGACATGCGACGCGTGGATCCAATTCTTTCTTCCAGAAACCCGCACCGCCGTTTGTGTGACCAACACGACCTGGAATGGGCCCCGCCAGTGAGGTGCAAGGCAGGAAGAGCGCTCAAATGCCTTGATGAGCACCCAGCTTCCGGGCTGTATGCTGTGGCCCAGGCCCTCGTATCGCACAGGTAAAGCCTCTCGCACCTGGTGATAAATCAAATACAGGTTTTTAGTCAACTGGCTGCAATAATCTGAAAGCAATACATTTTCAACATTTCTCAAAGATCTACATTTAGGAAGGTTCCAGATATTGGCAGGTCTCCCCATTACCACCTCAAATGGAGAGAGCCCAGTCTTAGTTTGAGGGGTTGTACGCATGGATAATAATACGATCGGTAAGGCGTCCGGCCATTTTAATTTAGTGCTGGCACATGTCTTAGCGAGCTTGTTCTTAATGATAGCATTGTGTCTTTCTACTAGTCCGGCGCTCTGAGCGTGTCTGGCCGAATGGAACCATTTGTCGATCTGTAATGCAGCACATATCTGCAGAATTACAGCAGTGACAAAATGTGGACCATTGTCCGACCAGATGACTCTTGGTAGCCCGAACCGTGGGAAGTACTCTTTTAACATGGTTTTCGCCGTAGTCATGGCTGTAGCATCTTTGACAGGGAAAGCCTCAACCCATTTACTAAAAGCACAGATGACCACTAATACATACTTCATATTATTACAGCGTTCCATTTCAATAAAATCAAAGTGGATGACTTCGAAGGGGACAGAGGTTGGCCAAAAACTTCCCCTTGGAGTTGCTATCCCCTTTCCCACATTGTGTTGTAGGCAAATCATGAAATCCTGAACATAGCGTTGGGCAGTTTTCGAACTTTTGTCATTTACCCAAACTTTCTCTAACATCTTTGTTACTTTCTGGGTGCATACATGCGTAGGACCATGGACCATGATGACCATCACCATTACATACGTGCCAGGGAGTAGCCATTTCCCTTCAACTATGTCCACCCAACACCCGTCATCATCGAGTTTCCCCAAGCCTTCAGCCCAACTCTTGGATTCTTCTAACGTGTCATCAGCTTGGATATCCCATACAGACCCAACACCCTCGTCCATTGCATAAGCATTTACAGTCTCCCTTGAAACATACATCTCCGTACGGAGATCGGTAGGAGTTTGTCTAGCTATCTGATCAGCAAAAGCATTCCCTTTTCCTATGTCATCTGTAATCTTTCGATGTGCTGCACATTTCATAACGGCTAACTGAATAGGGAGCGCAAGCGCTGAGAGCAGTTGTACTATTAGGGAGCCATGTCGGATCTTAGTGCCATGTGAAGTTAAGAACCCTCTCTCTGACCAAAGTCTCCCAAAATTGTGAACCACCCCAAAGGCATACTGATTATCAGTATATCTGTTTACTGCAAGCCCTTCGGAAAGTTCACAAGCTCGATTCAATGCTATAATCTCTGCGGCCTGCGCAGAGTTATGCATGATTCTCTTAGTTTCCACGACCGTGCTTAATGTGGTGATTGCATAAGCAGCTGTGGATGTACCATCCGAAAGTTTGAAGCAGGAGCCATCACAAAACAGCTCTCCTTGAGGATTATCCAAAAGAGTGTCTTTCAAATCAATTCTACCCTTTGTCTCTTGTTCGGTAGTATACAGACAGTCATGTGGCTCTTCATCACCGCAAGTAGTACCTTGCGGGAAAGGTAGGAGTTCAGCCGGATTAAGAACACAACACCTCTTAATTTGGATGTGAGGAGAAAAGAAAATCAATTCATATCTCGTCAACCGTGCGGAAGTGAGGTGTTGCGTTTGGGTTCGGCTCAGTAGAACATCTACAGAGTGAGGCACCATCAGGGTTAGATCATGGCCTAGGACCATTCCCTCACTCTGTTTTACAGACGCAGCAGCGACAGCTCGCAAACATCTTGGCAAAGCGCATGCTACAGGATCAAGGGCGGAAGAAAAGTAACCGCCCGGCCTATTCTTCCCTCCATGTTCCTGCGTTAATACAGCCAAAGCACATCCATCACATTCATGCACAAACAACACAAAGGCCTTTTCATAGTTTGGTGTGCCCAAAACTCGTGCCGAGCATAATGCAGTCTTGAGCAAAGCAAACAATTGCTGGTGTTCCGCGTTCCATGGCAATGGCGAAGAAATGCCCTTCTTTGTCAAAGCCAACATCGGTTTGATCACTAGTGAAAAATTTGGGATCCACAACCTACAGTAAGAAGCCATTCCTATCAAGGCTCTAACTTCCATCTGTGTATTTGGGACAGACATGCCAGAAATGTGTTTTATACGTTCAGGTGTCAATCTTCTTCCCTCCTTTGACAGGAGATAGCCTAAATAGGCGACCTCCTGGCAACAATATTGAAACTTTTTAAGCGAAGCTTTGTGATCATTTTTAGCTAGATGTATAAGCAACAACACAGTGCCCTCCTTGCAGGCACTCTCAGAATCAGCAGCTAAAAGCAAGTCATCAACATACTGAAGCAATGTACAAGTAGAGGGCAATTCAAGGGTATCAAGCTGTTCTTTCAAAGCCCTACTGTAGATGCTATGACTCTCTGTGTACCCTTGAGGTGCACGAGTAAATGTGAACGAGCGTCCCCCTAAGGTGAACACGAACAAGTATCTACTATTCTTGTGTATAGGAATACTAAAGAAAGCATTCTTTAGATCCACCACACTAAAGTAAGTAGCTGTAGCTGGAATCATAGTCAATATTGTCGTCACATGAGGCACAATTGGAAATTGCGGAGCGACGACTTTATTAATGGCACGTAAATCAATTATGAAACGGAATGGAATTGCATTATTGCCTTTCTTGTACACCGGTAAAATCGGACTATTGCACAAACTTCCTGAAATTTCCTCAATCACCCCGCGATGCACAAAATCGGAAACAATTCATTTCAAAGCTCGCTCGCCCTCAACTGAAATCTTATACTGGGGAATGCGTGGCAGCTCAATTCCATGTTTCAAGACTATCTTAACAGGCTCAATCTGTAAAACACTGACATCATTGTTGTCAACAGCCCATAAGCTTTCTGGTACATCAATGAATTCTGGTGGCAAAGGTCTAGTCAAGAATTGCGAGACAGAAAGTTGCTGTGGTGAAATCGTAAAGCACACTCCATCAGAAGAACAATCAATTACTGCATTCAATTCCTTTAGCAGGTTCAACCCCAGCAAATTCTCTCCACAATTCGAAGTCAAAACGAATGGACAGTGGTCCGTAAAGGGACCCAAAGAAATAGGTACCGGAGAAGAAACTGGACAAACAACTATTGTGCCAGAAAACCCTACAGAAACATTGGTTTGCCCTGACAGTGGAATGTTTGGAACCCGTGAATGATCAATGGAACACTTCTGTGCTCCAGTATCTATCAAAAACTGATGTTTCCTGTTTCCTACTACCATTTCAAAGTAGGGACCTTTCTGATTGAAGGGGATTAGGTGTAGGTTCCAAACCCTGCATCGGGCAATCCTAATGAAACAGAATATCATCAAAAGGAAACTCTTCAGATAGATATGCAGCAGAAGGATGATCAAATATGTTCCTAGAATCCACACTCGGAGTCTCATTATCCTGTGAAAAAGGTTGCTGAGGATCCTGTGCAAACTGACATCTACCAGGGCCACCTACACCCGGGCGACCTCTGGATTGTCTACCCATATTCCCAAATGTGTTATTCGACCTCTGTCGAAGGACGGGGCATTGTGCACGCCAATGACCCTCTTGCCGACAATAGGCACACTGGTTAATGTTCACAGGACCCAAGGGCACATTCCCGTGTGGAATATACTGACCCCTAATCTGCGAACTACCCCCCTCTAACAATTTGCTGTAATAGTACTTTAGTCTTTAAATCACCTTTTTGTTTTTCAACTCTATCTTTATTAGTGACACGATTCTCGTAGTACTGAGCCATATGCAGTACTTCTGATTGGGACTTCGCCTGCCAAGCGCTCTCAGAAGACATAATTTGTGACTGGATGTCAGGCAGCAATCCACGCACAAATTTGTCCACAAATAACCTTTTCCCAGACTCTGTGCCTAAGTTTTGTCCGCTGAAATCCGAGAATACCTGTTTGAACCGATTAAAGAACTCGATAGCACCCTCAGACTTCCCTTGGACACAGGCCATAAGTTTGTCCCAAATAATTCTTTTCTCAGGAATTATGGTTTTTAATTTTGCAAGGATTCTATCAGGCAAAGTTAGTATCACCTGGGGCGGTCTTTCACCAGCTGGCCTTTCTCAATCGAATCTAATTATATTTGCCCATGTACCTTCCAACCGTTGCACGTAGTCTATAGTTCTAACTTGTTTCCACAAATCTACAGGCAGGAGTACAGGAAATAACAAATCAACATCGCCTAAGGTGAACACTGAGGACTGCAAGACGGACTCTATTTCTTTATAGAATCCTAGTTGGATTTTTCCTAATATCAGGAATAGATTGTCTAATAGTATTCACTTCTTGTCTTGAGAACGGGACGTGAACAAACTGTGATATATAATGTGCAGGAATGTTCACAGCAACTATACCCTGTGCAGCGTCAGCTGCAATCTCAACCTTCGGAACAAATGTCGGAGGAACCTCTCTCATAGGCAACTGAGAAGTAGGTGACTCCGAACGCTTACTAAGCAACAGAGCTAAGTCGAGCGCTAAAGCAGTCGAAGAAGTGTCAAGTGAAAAAGCTCTCTTATAAATACTCAATAACTCTGTGGGACAACTAATCTTTCTTTTTACACAATCATCCTGTAGGTACTCTATCATTACCTGTATCACTTTCCTCTGCATTTCTGGTGTATACTGACTATATGTGTCATATACCTCAACTGGAGTTATCGACATATCTGAAATCCATCTAAGCGCGTCTTTCGTACAAATTTGTGCTTCCTCAGATATCGATTTACAACAAGGAAGGAACCGTTTCTGTACATACATACTTTCCCCCTCGTCATCCTCATTCTGTAACCTTTCCAACTCCTTTCTGTACTAAAATAACCTCTCGACATGCTCATTTGCTTTCTCCACAGTGTCTCTTGAAAACGCTAAAGTGTTTGGATCCCTTAACCCTTGCGGGAGATCTATTTTATTTAATTTGCACCACATTACACATAAATGAACCCCTAAACCTTCAATAAAAACATTTTTCTCATGAAAATTATCCATATTATAAAGTGTGGCAAAAACATTAGCTTGGTCATCCCTCTCCATACAATGCTTAGCCCATGCAATCAAATCACGTTTCTTTTCTGGTGGCACAGTATTGCGAGTGACAACCTTCGACCCCGCACCTTGATCGACTACAAGCGACACAAGACAACTTGGAAGAGGGGGAGTAGGCATATTCAATGGAGGTACTGTTACTGGTGCAATAGGAAGGGGTGGAGGAATAGGTGGAGGAACAGTAACTGGAAGAAGAGAAGCATTAGGAGGAGCATGAACAACAGGAAGAGGCAAAGCAGCAGGTAGAGGAACATACGGAGTTTAATAATTTGTCTATGAATTTGTCGGAAACATGAAGGTCTTTAGAAGTTAGATTTTCTGAATTCCAAGTGAGAAAGCCCTATCCATCTTCCTAGTCGACTCAGAATGCTTATCTTGGTCATACAATAATGCTTTTTCTGCATTTGTTTTATGACGGCGCGCATGTTTTTACCTACTCTTAAGTTGCTGGAACGCTTCTTTTTTCCAATTCTGCAAAACATCAAATGCTGCAGGTCTAACCTTTTTCTTTAATAGAATAGACTCTAAATACTCAATACGAGGGATTTCAAAACTACCATTGATTGGCCACTGAAGTTTGGAGGCATGTCTGGTTTGTCTGTGCCAAATATCATTAAACACTATACTTCCAATGCCATTCTTACAGTACATTGTACACGCCGGCGACCCCTCCTGTGGTGCCGGATGGCTAAATTCCAAAGATTGTCTATCGCTGCGGAACAACGCCCTGAAGCAGGTAGACAATTTCCCAGGCATATCAAATTATTGGTGTTACCTGATCAATAATTTTGTCTGCAGATACAATACGCCAAAATCAAATTATCAGGATTATTTAAGAGTCGAGTCACGACTCACCTGATCGATTTCCTAAGGAGGTCCGATCGGATTTCAAAGAATCTTACCTAACCAATCTTACCTCGTGTGTCATGATGCCTGCCCCCGGAAGACCAGACCAGGCCCAGCAGCCCCGGAAGTAGGCATCATGCCACTTGGAGCATGCACAAAAGCCCCAGTTAGGGGCTGTTTGGGTACAGTCCTGGTGCCTATGGCGCCAGGCTCATAAAGATAAAGTCAGTCCTGGCGCCATGGGCGCCAGGCTCATTATTGATAACTTACCTGAAGCAGACCATGCTGCATACTCACCTGAGGCAGACCATGCTGCATGAAGACTCATGCCAAATGAGGCTTAGGAGGGACTATTTTACTGAAGGGACTATTTTGTTACTTGGGTGGGGCTGTGGAAGAATACTTACCTGGATCTTCTTCCAAGGCTATTTAAACCACACCCGGACAGCCACACGTGCTTTGCGTTATTCTGCTTGCTGCAGCGTAACGCTCACCGTGTTTTCAGCAGCTCCAGTCTTCAGCCACGCCCGCTTCAGTCCTGGGACTCCTGAAACAAGAAGACAAAAGGATAAAGGTTAGAACAGGAGTTTTAACTTTAATCCTTACCTGAATCCTGATCCATTTTGCCACGGAACTGAAAGACAGAAGTCTTTGAAGCATCGCTTCGCATTCCTACGGCGCCGCGCTGAACTCACCTGCTTGGCGGTACTTCAGCATTCCATCACGCTCTCTCCATCTCGCGGCCGCCCTCCGACACCTAAGGAGACAAAGACAGCATGGTGAGCAAGGGGACTCTCTAAGGCCATACAAGCTACCCCCAAGGACTTACCTGATTTACCACAGGAGGTACTCACCTCATTTCAGGTCGGCGTAGTCAACTCTGCTTCATCGCCAAACCCCGGCCCCTAAGGGGAGAAAGCAAGGACAATACCAGTTACCCCCCACAAAACTTACCTGATTTACCACAGGGGTCTCACTTCATCTCGGGTCGGCGCAGTCAACTCTGCTTCACCGCCGTACTCCGGCCCCTAAGGGGAAAAACACAATAGACTTACCTGAATCTTACAGAGTGCCATTTGGAAATCTTCGAGTGGATTAATCGGCAACCTGCAAGGAATCGGACAGAGTGAAGAGCAGACATTTGAACTCTTATGAACAATTGGACTTTGGAGTCAATACTGGAACTCACCAATTCCTCTACGCCAGTGAAGTAACTGGTCATCAACGCGCCCCTGCGGTCGACGCAGGATGGAGAGCTCATCCTTCCAAACCATCAGGTGAGACTAAGGAGGGGACATCAAGAGTGATCAGTGGGAAGACAACGGGAGTGGGGAAGGTGGGTTGACACTCAATTCCACGGGTGGTTAATTCCTCTTCTCCTTTGCAGAAGAATATTCTTGCGAGCCAATCAAACTAGGCTGAGCGGGCCAGTCCAGTCAGTCATCTCGGCGCTATACGTCACACTGGTGGAAATAACAGCGGCCCAGTTCCGGTCGACGCCCCCGTGGGAACCAGGTGAGCGTAACAGAACGCGAAGCCTACCCACAAATACCCACCTGGGCGTCATGGAGACCTCGGAAACTGATCAGTTGGCCCAATTATTAGGGGAAGTAAGGGCCAAAGTGCATTCCGCCCGCCAAGAAACCAATGCCCTCAGGAGGGAACTGATAGTGTCAAAAGAACGAACTGATGAGTTTGCCAGACAACTATTACAGAGCCAGGCTGGACAAACACCTCTACCAGGACTTGGGGCAAGTCCAGCTCCTGTACCATCGAGTAACACGGTGCAGATAAATTTACCTGGAGCCGTTCCTTTGGCTCCGCCTGAACGCTTTGCCAGAGACCCAAAAGGGTTTGAAACATTCATGAATCAATGCCGCTTGCACTTTTTATGTAGACCTGGGGCTTTCCCAAACGATCAGGCCAAGGTAGCCTTTGTACTGTCATATCTCAACGGCAGTGCGGCGGATTGGTCCATTCCACTAGTTAACCAGGATGACCCAATTATTCGAGATTTCCAGGGTTTTCGAACAAGCATGGAAAGACTATTCACCCGACACTCCCGGGGACAGGCTTTGGACAACGAACTTTTATCCCTACGTCAAGGTAACCAGGATCTTTTATCTTACATTGCAACTTTCAATAGATTAGTAGTGGAAACCGAATGGCCTGAAGCCAAGCGAATCACATTATTCCATCGAGGACTTCGAGGAGAACTCAAAGATGTTTTGGCCCAAATCGTGAACCCGCCTCAAGACTGTGCTGAATATATAGATCTAGTGGTCCAGCTCGATCACAGACTTCAAACCAGGAAGGCTGACCGAGCCAAGTTTGAGAACAGGGTGTTGGTTAAAACCCACATAAGCTCCAAGGGAGTAGATGTCTCAGAACCAATGCAAATCGGGGGGTTAAAGGACCCCTAACCCAAAAGGAGAGAGATAGAAGACGGCAACTGCAATTATGATTATATTGCGGAACTGCTGGTCATTTTCTTCGGAACTGCCCTGTAAAACCACCCAAGAAAGTTATAGGAGCAGCAGACGAAAACCATGTGAAATCTGACTCGGGAAACGACCACGCCCGACAAGCGTAGAGGTCCGCTTGCCGAGCTTAAAGAAGGACACTCTGACATCGCATTTCACCATACCCATGGTCCTTGTAGATCCAGAGCAGCCATCACGCATGCACTCGGTAAAGGCGTACGTAGACAGTGGAGCCATAGGAAATTACTTGGACTGGGAATTGGCTACCAGGATGAATCTATCTCTCACCCGCAAGACCACGGCCGATGTTGTCACCACTGTAGATGGAACGGAAATTGCCTCTGGACCCGTAACTCATTCCACTGCAGAGATGACATTGCTGAGTCAAGATGGGCATCGAGAGGCTATGATGTTTGACTTAATCAAGGCCCCACAGTTTCAGCTGATACTGGGGATACCTTGGTTGGAAAAACATAATCCCTGTATTGATTGGCGAGTGAAGAGACTAACCTTCCCAGAATGTGCTCACACCTGCTACCCAAGGAAAACTCAAAACTCAGTCCTGGGCCCAGTAATTCCAGTAGCCATGCAATTAACTGTTGAATACCAAGACTTTCAGGATGTCTTCCAAAAGGAACAGGCAAACACCTTACCACCTCACAGACCGTATGATTGTCAAATAGATCTTGTACGTGGAGCGCAACCACCTTGCAGCAGAATCTATGCCCTTACGGAACCCGAAAATCTTCATTTGCCCCAGTACCTAGACCAGTACCTTGCTAATGGCTTCATTCGCCCGTCCAAATCCCCTGCATCTTCAGCTTTGTTCTTCGTACCGAAAAAGGAAGGCGACCTTAGAACATGTATAGACTACCGCGCACTGAATCAGATAACCATCAAGAATCGATACCCACTGCCTTTGATCCCAGAACTACTAGACCAGGTGAAGGACGCTTGTATATACACGAAACTAGACCTTCGGGGGGCATATCATCTGGTACGTGTCAAAGAGGGTGACGAATGGAAGACTGCTTTTCGCACCAAGTACGGACTATTTGAGTACCAGGTGATGCCCTTCGGACTATGCAATGCACCAGCAGCCTTCCAGTTCTTCATGAACGATGTCCTCCAAGAGCTTATCGACGTTTGTGTGGTCGTTTACTTCGACGACATCTTAGTATACTCTTTATCAGAATCTGAGCATGTAAAACACGTCCGAGCAGTCCTAGAGAAGTTACGCCAGCATAAATTATATGCTAAACTGGAAAAATGCATCTTCCACACTACGGAAGTGGAATTCCTTGGATTTATTCTGACCCCGAGAGGAATCCGGATGGATACACGAAAAGTGGATGCCATTCTTAATTGGCCTTCGCCAAGTTCAATCAAAGGAGCTCAAAGCATGCTTGGCTTTGCCAATTTCTACCACAGGTTTATCCCGGACTTCTCGCACATTGTACATCACATCACAACACTTTTGCGAAAAAACAAACGCTTTGTGTGGACAGAGGAAGCCGAGAACGCCTTCCAAGAGTTAAAAGCTAAATTCACATCTGCTCCCATATTAAGACACCCGCGCCCCAAGCTTCCCTACATAGTGGAAACAGATGCATCCAGTTCAGCCATGGGAGCAGTCCTTTCCCAAAAGGATCCCGAAACTAACCAGCTTCACCCAGTGGCGTTTTGGTCAAGAAAATGTTCAGCCCCCGAATTAAACTATGCCATAACCGACAAGGAGCTGCTGGCCATCAAGTCCGCTTTCAAGGCTTGGCAGCACTATTTACTGGGTGCCAGACATACCATCACGGTCATCACCGATCACCGCAACTTACAATACCTAAAGACAGCCAAAGCCCAATCTTCGCGCCAACTCCGTTGGGCATTGTTCTTCGCCGAGTTTGATTTTGTAATAACCTATCGACCAGGTTTTAAGAATGGTAAAGCAGACGCCTTGTCCCGGATTGGAATGGGAGAAGCAGAAATAACTTTAGAACCCGTACCCATAATTCCGGAACAGAGAATCCTTGGCCTGACTTCCATACAGACACTGGAGAACATTCAAAACAAGATCCACCAACTCTTTGATTCCGTTGCCCTACAGGACTGGGCAAAGAAAGGTCCAGAGTATTCTGTCATTGATGATTTACCTTATTACCAAGGCCGGCTATTTTTACCGCAAAAGGAACTACAGGAACTTGTCATTTCCCATTACCATGACACCTTAATAGAAGGGCATCCGGGTATTGCAAAAACCGAAGCTAAAATTAGGAAGCAATTTTGGTGGCCTACCTGGCGAAAGGATGTCAAGTCATTTGTCATGTCTTGTGGCATTTGCGCACAAAATAATGGGCAAAAGAAAAAACCTGCTGGATTATTGCAACCATTAGACATACCACCTACCCCTTGGCATACCTTGTCATTAGACTTCATTACGGATTTACCCCTGTACCAAGGTTACAATACCATTATAGTTATTGTAGATCTTTTTTCTAAAATGGCCCACTTCATTCCTTTAAAAGGGATACCTTCAGCTTCAATCCTGGCCAAGGAATTCCTTGAAAATGTTGTCCGCCTGCATGACTTTCCTTCAGTATTAATTTCAGATCGGGGCAGTCAATTCGTTTCGCATTTTTGGAGGAAATGCTGCCAACTGGCACAAATTGATGTTAGGCTTTCGACCAGTCACCACCCTCAGACCGACGGTCAAACGGAGAGGACCAACCAGACTCTTGAACAGTACCTTCGTTGTATGCTACATCAGTCTGAGGGGAATTGGAAAGACATTCTGTGGATCGCAGAGTATGCGTACAATAATTCCGTACACTCAGGAACTGGACAAAGTCCTTTTTTTACCAATTATGGGCACCATCCTCAAACCTCGGATTTGGACTCACCCCAGCATTTAGAGATGCCCGCAGTGCACCATCTCCACGCTGTTATTACACAAGCCTTAAAAGAAGCAACCATCCATTTGCAAAAGGCTAAGGAAAAATACAAAAAGGATGCGGATCAGCACAGAAGTGAAGCTCCTCAATATCAAATAGGGGACCAAGTATGGTTAGCCACTAAGCACTTACCACTCAAGGGGACTCGGACCTTTAACCCCAGGTATTTGGGACCTTTTTCTGTCAAGGCAATTATTAACTCAGTGGCCGTCAAGTTGGACCTACCTGCTCATATGCGAATCTATCCCGTTTTCCATGTGTCTCTTTTGAAGCCAGTGCAACCAAGAACAAGGCTAACCACTCCACCTGAACCTATCCTCATAGACGGGGAGCCCGAGTTCGAAGTCAAGAATATTTTGGACTCAAAAAGAGTGAGATCAAAACTCTTTTACCTAATTGACTGGAAAGGTTATGGTCCACAGGAAAGGTCTTGGTAACCTAGTGACCACGTGCATGCACCTCGTTTAGTGAAGAGGTTCCATCGGGAATTTCCAGACAAACCACGGCCAAGGGGAAGAACGACTTTAGGAGGGGCCTTGAGGGGGAGTGCTGTCATGATGCCTGCCCCTGGAAGACCAGACCAGGCCCAGCAGCCCCGGAAGCAGGCATCATGCCACTTGGAGCATGCCCAAAAGCCCCAGTTAGGGGCTGTTTGGGTACAGTCCTGGCACCTATGGCGCCAGGCTCATAAAGATAAAGTCAGTCCTGGCGCCATGGGCGCCAGGCTCATTATTGATAACTTACCTGAAGCAGACCATGCTGCATACTCACCTGAGGCAGACCATGCTGCATGAAGACTCAAGCCAAATGAGGCATAGGAGGGACTATTTTACTGAAGGGACTATTTTGTTACTTGGGTGGGGCTGTGGAAGAATACTTACCTGGATCTTCTTCCAAGGCTATTTAAACCACGCCCGGACAGCCACACGTGCTTCGCGTTATTCTGCTTGCTGCAGCGTAACGCTCACCGTGTTTTCAGCAGCTCCAGTCTTCAGCCACGCCCGCTTCAGTCCTGGGACTCCTGAAACAAGAAGACAAAAGGATAAAGGTTAGAACAGGAGTTTTAACTTTAATCCTTACCTGAATCCTGATCCATTTTGCCACGGAACTGAAAGACAGAAGTCTTTGAAGCATCGCTTCGCATTCCTACGGCGCCACGCTGAACTCACCTGCTTGGCGGTACTTCACCATTCCATCACGCTCTCTCCATCTCGCGGCCGCCCTCCGACACCTAAGGAGACAAAGACAGCAAGGTGAGCAAGGGGACTCTCTAAGGCCATACAAGCTACCCCCAAGGACTTACCTGATTTACCACGGGAGGTACTCACCTCATTACGGGTCGGCGCAGTCATCTCTGCTTCATCGCCGTACCCCGGCCCCTAAGGGGAGAAAGCAAGGACAATACCAGTTACCCCCCACAAAACTTACCTGATTTACCACAGGGGTCTCACCTCATCTCGGGTCGGCGCAGTCAACTCTGCTTCAACGCCGTACCCCGGCCCCTAAGGGGAAAAACACAATAGACTTACCTGAATCTTACCGAGTGCCATTTGGAAATCTTCGAGTGGATTAATCGGCAACCTGCAAGGAATCGGACAGAGTGAAGAGCAGACATTTGAACTCTTATGAACAAATGGACTTTAGAGTCAATACTGGAACTCACCAATTCCTCTACGCCAGTGAAGTAACTGGTCATCAACGCGCCCCTGCGGTCGACGCAGGATGGAGAGCTCATCCTTCCAAACCATCAGGTGAGACTAAGGAGGGGACGTCAAGAGTGATCAGTGGGAAGACAACAGGAGTGGGGAAGGTGGGTTGACACTCAATTCCACGGGTGGTTAATTCCTCTTCTCCTTTGCAGAAGTATATTCTTGCGAGCCAGACAAACTAGGCTGAGCGGGCCAGTCCAGTCAGTTATCTCGGCGCTACACGTCACGCTGGTGGAAATAACAGCGGCCCAGTTCCGGTCGACGCCCCCGTGGGAACCAGGTGAGCGTAACATCGTGTGTGGTGATTTTGGCAAATCTGCCCGCCTCGATAAGTGGACGCTCGTCAAGATGCCATTCTCGGACCACAAGCTAATCGCCCAGGGATCGGGTTGTGCAGCGCTGCTGAAGTGTCGCGTCTCGTTCAGTGGGGCCCCTTTTTGTCACACTGTCCGATCCCGGACCGATAGCGAGGGTCAACCTTCGATAATCCGGCATCAATCTTGAGGGTCCCTCTTCGGGCACCAACTGTGAAAACAAAATCAAAATATCGAGGCTGAGTACCCCAAAAGGAAATACACCGAACATGGGTTACAAAAGAACATACAAAGAAATTTATTTTATACTGAACAGTTTTCCAAGGAAAGAAACAGATAGCTATCGGCCCCCAGTACAACACAATGAACTCCAGCGTGGTTCAGTGTATCCAGTGAGAGATGCTGTACATTAGAATTCGTTGCTCTTTTATACCATTTGCGAACATGATGTCCAACCCTACTTCGGGTTAATATTCCTCTAATACATTACTGATCTAGGGTTCATGCCGAGTTCGCATATCCACATGCAACTAGTTTGCCTATAATACATACGTCAACAAGCCTACACGGCAACTGTGTATTTTAGGATCTCATAAAGGTCTTCTCAAACATGAATACAATGTAGTTAAAAACAAGTGTTCTCAGTTCAGTATTTGAATACATTGTTCTTAACATATGCTCGCGGATTAGTTTCATTGACGTGAGTAATCCTTTACACACAGGTCAACGAAGGACAAGGTCTCAGTTCACGACCTCAACAAGTGGCCTGCAGGCAAGTTAAATATTAATTACACACAGAGGTCAAGACGGCCATGTTGTATTTTGGAATGACATCGTCCACCATTTGAACTCACAGGGTGACTTTACAGAGAGAACCTAAATGGCGGATTGACCTAAAATGGCAGCTTACATTGATTTTAAGGTCAGGACCTTGCAACACAGATTTCTTCGCAAGTGGCTTACGAGCAGCTTGACGTAGGCCAATATACATATATTCGTTGCAATAGGAGGTACGATATAATTTCCCATTTGACACTGCAAACTATAGGCCGATCGCCCTCTTGGACGTCGTGGGAAAAATATTCGCCGCAGTGGTCCTGAGACATCTGAATGATTGAAGTCGGCTGACTTACCATCAAGATCCTTGGCAGTCAGGCTTCCGTAAAGGCACTGGGACATCCTTGAATGTTTTACTCATTAACATACTTAAATGCATGATCAAGGAAAAAAAATATAAAACCATATACATTGCGTCCATAGATCTTGAACAGGCATTCGACTCTGTCGACCGTAGCCTTTTGTGGACTAAATTGAGGAAATGGGGCTGTCCAAACAATCTGAGAGAACCCTTGGAGGCCCTTCATAGTGTAACAATGCTCAGAATCAGATTGGATAGAAAAGGTACCCTTTCAAATAATGTCATCTCTAAGAACAGGCTGAAATAGGGGTGCCGTTTGGCTCCTGCTGCGTTTTGCCTATTCATATCCGATATGCAGGAAGCCTTCGGAGCAGTAAGAAGTTTCCCACCTACGATTGCGGCGACTCCAGTGGGTAGCTGTTGTTCGCCGACGACCTTCTCTTACTGGATCAAACTGCGATAGGTCTAGAGAGACAGTTGAAAGCACTAGACCTGTATGTTCAGGAGAACGGCCTCAGAATCAACCCTAAAAAATCGAAAAAATTTTGGGCCTGGGAACATCTAATAGAGCTAAAAGGTTTTTGATGGCACTTAACAGGAGAAGCTGTCCCGGTGGTCTCTGCAATGGTCTATCTGGGAATCACTTTAAATGATAGTATCCGAGATGGGCCAGGGGTCACAAGGTTGAGAAGCAAAGTTAAGAATCTGGCTTCCCAAGCACTTCTAATCAATCGATGCTAATGTTCTTTTTCACTTCGACCACTTATGGACTTCTACAAACTAAAAGTATCTCCTGTCTATACCTACGCGGCTGAAGACAACTTTTTTCTTGCTGCGGAGGTTTGGCGCCTGTTGCAAAGCCTCTTTTGGAAACAAGTTTTGAGATTACCATCATCCCTTCCCATTAAATGTGTGAGAAAAGAACTGGGGTTAACCTCACTTTATATCGCAATGGTTTGGAAATCACTAACTCTTTAAAGCAAATGCCTGGACCCTCCGTAAAGAAGTGGATTTTTGGCCATAAATGAAGCCCTGTCGGGTGGATCGATTCCAGCCTTAACCGCATGGCAGACAACTTGCAAAGGCATTTTGGACACGATTGCTCAAAAAACAGACAGTTTAATCCAAAATCCGCTCAAGGTAAAGAAAAAACTTCTAGATTCGGACTGGATTGTCATGATGGATAGGCTTAGTGCTCTTCCGTCTGTATCTCTGGGTAAGGAAGAACGTTATAGTCGAGGCACAGTGCTTCCATACTTAGACAAATTCCCCTCCTACTCGGAAAGACAGTATTTTCTGAGATTCCGCCTAATTCTCCTGCCCACGAGGTAGGTGCTGGGAAGAAGGATTAAAAAGAGAGAAGTTTGGATTGTCTCTTGTCGTTGCTGTGGACAGGAGGTAGAAACTCTGCAGCACTTGGTAATGAGTTGTGCTGCACTTTCTGTCTACTGAGAAAAATGCTTGGGGAAACATTTTGAGAATCTTGAACATAAACCTCCTCATTTTGTCAGAGAGATTTTTTTGATGTTGGTTATGTAGAACTCTCTGGCCTTTCTTTCCTCCCTATAAAATTGCTGCATTTTACATTTACTCTTTTTTTGCGTTTTTGCGTGTTTAAAGTTTGTATTTTTGTTTGTTTAAAGTTTGTACTTTGCATTTAAAGTTTTCCTGGAAACTGATTGATGCAACAAAAATAAAAACATTTTTTTTAAAAAAGGAAAAAAGGGTGGAGCAATGGCGGCCATTTTTAAAATAACTAGACCGCGGATGGTGCTAACAATATGCAGACCAGACCCATTGGAAGCCATGCTGCAATGGGGGAATCAGTCTATTTCTGAAGTTTCCACCTATTCCATAAGGAATAGTGAAGTGTGACATTTTGGTGGTGGGAAACTGACCGGAGGAATTTCCTTGGTAGCCGATGACCTCGACTTTCTCCAGTGGGACAAAGTGGTCAACAGGGATGGCAAAGTAGCCCTTCGTTCCAAGGTTCTTAGGCCAAGGTGGAGCGTTGCGGCTCCGGTCATCGAGCAGCACTCGTCAAGCTGCCCTGCTTCTGGGCAACACGACTGGCATCCAGCAGTTACACAAGTCCCCCAAACCCTGGTCGACGGCAATGGACTTCGATGGCCTCAAAGTCCTGGTGCTTCACTTCAAGCTTTTCGGTGGACGCCTTCTCTGGTCGACAGCTTTTCAGGACCTCAATAAAGATCAGTCCTCGACAGACTCAACAGCTTTTAGATTTCGTCGAATGAAAGCAGCAGCAATTATTCTTCTTCCAGCTGGGCTTCAAGGATAAGCAGCTTCAAGTTTCAACTTCAGCTTCTGAACTGGGAAGTGAGAGTTTTCCCAGATATACACATCTGTCCCTCATTCACTCTGGCTGAGCCGGGCTCAGTCAGCCAATCACACAGATGGGCATTCCTGCAAGTAGGCAGCCAATCAGGCTCACATGCATTCAGGCTATTCACTTCCACCCAGACACCCATAACAAAGAATGTGGATTGGGGCAAGCACCCAGACATTCAGCACACCACACTGCATTCATGTCAGTTTCAGGCAGGGCTGTCTCATGTCTCATTCATTGTGTCACACACACAGAATCCAGACCACACACTGTATTCACCTAGGTCCCATCCCAAGGGTGTACCCACAACATAAAGTCATTGGGTTGGCTCCAGCCAGTCTGGCCTGGACTTCCCCACAATACCATATAAGGTTCTTCCACCCAGCAGCCAGTCAGGGGAAGGGACAGAGGCAGGGCTTCCCAGGACTTTGGGAAAACAAGGTAATGGGCAATAGAAACCAAGAGGCCACATGGGCCATCTCACCTTCTATCAGGAATCCACTGATTCATATGGCAGGGCCTGGGTATCCCAAAATGGAGGAAACTTACAGCACCTGCCAAATTCATCATGGAGCTGCCACCAGCCCATATCCTTCTCTGTGGGTCACACACAGGTGCCCAAAATCATACGCTAGGGGTACAGGGCTGTACCCCCACCCACGGGTGCCATAAGGGTATCCCAAGGGTCTCCGTTCCCCATGACCAAAAAGAGGAAGAGCTGCACTGTCATGAGTCCCAACTGGACTCCTGTTCAGAAAACATCACAGAACACACATGATAAGGGAGTACAGGACAAGGACATGGAGGCCCTTTCCCTCCAATGCATTTACACCATCACAAAGAGCATTCCATGGAGATAGGAAAGATAGACACATTACAACATAGCATTCATTGTTGCACAATGAAATCAAAGGCACTTAATGTGCTATGGTCAAACATTTATACACTGTGCAAGTTTTCAGGCACAATGATTTTGTCAAGTGATTGAGGACACCGAGATGGTGATGATCGTAACAGAGACAATCGGTGAATAATACACGCTATAACTGCAACTTGCCAAAACCAAAATGCATATGGGTCTCATTACGAGTCCGGCGGTAACCAAGGTGGTAAAACCGCCTGATTACCGCCGGACTCGTATTACCATTCTGTCTCCGTGACTCCCAGAATTACCGGGGCATTACAACCCCGGTGCCCCAGGAATTCCGGAGGCGGAATGGTGTTAATCCCCATTCCCATCGAGTCCCGTAGGACTCAATGGGGATGGGGATCATGGAAACACCGGCACCATCTCCTGATGATGAGGTGTTTCCTCATCCGCCTGCAGGGTTTGACGCCTCCGCCTGCAGGAGTTGTGATCGCCCGGCATGGAAACAACGGTGGCAGCGGGTTTACCGCCACCGTTGTTTCCATATCTGGCAAGTTATAATGAGGCACATAGTCTGAAATGGATGCTTATTCTACTCTAAATGCTTTTTGGAAGTTTGTGTCTTCATTTGGACTTTGAGGTGTTTGAGAACAGACACACCTCCTGAAGTGTGCCTGAAATAAACCTTTAATGAGTCTACCAATTATTGTATAGAATTCCAGAATTCCAGAAAGACAAATTATTTGTTATTCCTATACTTTTTATTTAGGGTCACCGCTGAAAGTGTTACACTTGTGGAACCCCCTGTTTATTTTAGGGGGCCTGAACAAGAAATCCTGCCACTCCAGAAATAAAGAGACACATGGTGCTGGGCACAGCCCAGGAGCTTTCATTTAAAAAAAAATATATATATGTCATTTTTTTTTTTTCGGTTAGCAAGGGAGACCTCAAGGGTTGCTGGTGCGATCCCTGCCAACCCTCAAATGATGCCCCTGATTCCGCCGACCCCCTGGCATCAAAACCTGCCTCTGCCACTGATCAGAGCCATGGTCTGAGCGTCATGGTAGAGTGCTGCCTTGAGCCTACAACCTCCTCCATTGGCGAGGTCTTAAGCCTTCCGAAGCAGGGATCAATTGCTTTTCGCAAGTTTGATCATTTGCTTGCCTTCTGCAAAACCGTTGTCTTTCCCACTAACTCCATTCTTGTTACTTTTATTATGATGTTCTGTCTCTTTAAACAGCTACTGTGCCAAGATGCCCGGCGATGACCAGGCAACCTACAAAACCCCAAACATGAACACTGACATACGTACTATCCTTGATAACAGGAACGGCCTTTTGTCTACTTTTGAAACTAGGCGTTAATTTAATGATGTACGCGTATTTAATTTATTTTAAATCAATGTGGTGTCATCAAAGCCAAACGGAAAGTGATGCCACTTCCATCACCCCTGTCATTTCACCCCTTGGTGAAATTAAGTCCCAGATAAAAGTGGCACTAATCACCCAATTAATCTCCTTAAGTGTAGAGCCTTTAATCTAAACACACTGGCCCTCATTACGACCCAGGCGGTAAGTATACGACATTACCGGCATGGCGTAACTAACGTTTACGTGCTGGGTCAAAGCCGTAAAAAGTGGGACATTACGACCCATCATGCACGAGCATTACGCCATGCCGGTAATGTAAACTGCGCCATGGCGTTAATGCCCCCAAAACGGCACCTACCGGCATCGTATGCCGTGCAAGGCGCACTACTGCCACCCTGACCACCGTTCATAGCGGTGACCGTAGTTAGCGGTCACCGCAATTAGCGGTGACCGTAAATAAGCGGAACCGGAAGTAGCGTCACCGCGGCGGAACGGGAAAGAGCACGGTGGCCATCTTTAAAAACACAATCCATTGGCATCCTCCGCAACCACTGGACATCCGAGCCTGAGACACGGCAAATACCATCAGCAACCTTCTTCCTGCAAGAAAATGCCTAAAGTGGTTAAAAAAGCCTGTGACCGCCAGCAGCAAGACCGCTTCACCAGAGAGGAGCTTACCATGCTTGTGGAGACCCTCCAGGAGAACGCTGCAGCGGTATTCTCCAACCAAATGACAAGACCGGCCATAGCCAAGAAGAAGGCCATATGGGCACTGGTAGCTCAACGGGTTAGTGCCGTGGGGACAGTACCCCGCAATGTGAGACAGTGCCGCAAGCGGTGGGACAATCTGCGGCTCAGAGTCAGGAGGATCCTATCGGCTAACAGGAACCTGGGCACGGCAACCGGGGGAGGATCGGAGTCCCCTATTAAATTGCAGCCATGGGCGGAAATCTGTGCCTCCACAATCGGAATGGAGAGCATAGAAGGAGTAGGAGGAATGGAGAGAGGAGCCCCGACATCAGGCGATGCAGGTAGGTGGCTCAAATCAAGCCATGCAAAATTCACCAAAGTCCATTCATGTGAAGTACAATGTTGCCCCATAGTGTAAATGCAACACATCAGCAGGAGACTGCCCACAGACACATCCAATCTCCACCCTGTACGCATGCAGTATGCACACCCTAACTGCAGGCACCCACATACCTCCGTGCTACTTGCACACAAAAGGGAGACAACCTGTATGCCCCTGCCTCAAATGTGCCGCATGTACTAACTGATAAGATGTCAGTCGTCACAATGCCCGCCCAATGTCCGCAGACCCATCAATAACACTTTCCCTCCTTTGCTCCACCACAGGCTCAAATTCCGACCTTGAGGATGAGGACACCACTGCCTCCACACCCACCAAGAGGGCCAGGACAACTGTGCCAACACCACAACCCTCCACCTCTGCCGTCCCGAGGAAAACTCCACATCAGCCAAAATCTGTGCCAGGAAAACAGGACAGGGCACTGACAGCCACCCCAGCAGGCAGCACAGAAGCAGCAGCAGCAGCAGACATTACCCAAATCGTGCCCACAGAAGGGACAGGCTCTGCTGCAAGCAGCACTATTGGGGAAACTGCTGCCATTGCAGCCTCCTCCAATAGCGAAGCAGGGATCATTGAGGAGATTGATGTCGGAAGCCCCACTGCCCACCCTCATTCCCCCTACCTGTCCCTAAGCAGCCCACATGCGGATGCCATACAGGGGCAGTTAGAGGATGAGGATTGGCCAGGCTCTCCATCCCCGCTGCAGGAGGTGAGCAGCCCAATGGGAATACCACTGCCATTAGCCATGGGCCAGAGAAACCAAAAAACCCTGGAGGAGATCGTCACCCGGCAGCAGCAACTATCCTCAGCAATGGAGAAATGGAGAAATGTGCGGAGACAGTGAAGGCTGCTATTGAGTCCTCCACAAAGGACATCTGCCCAGAACTCGCCGCTGTGCGGAACGTCATCTCTGAACTAGTGCAGACAATTCGGGACATGAGTCCAAATGAGCAGGCAGGAACCTCCTCGGGTGCCAGCTCGACACCAAGCAGCCCCATCCGCCGATCGGTGAGGAACCTGCGCAGCACAGGCAGGGGTGCCCCGGGGGCCAGGGGAGGGGGCTGCCAATAGTGGCCGGACAGTGGAGAAATCCTACATCAGACACTTCTTCACAGACTTACTCACACCTTTGTAGGGATTCCAGGGGGGAGGGTGGAGGGGGGAGTGGGTGTGTTGGGGAGTTCAGGGGGGAGGCGGGAGGGGGGAGTGGGTGTGTTGTGGAGTTCAGGGGGGAGGTGGGAGGGGGGAGTGGGCGTGTTGGGGAGTTCAGGGGGGAGGGGATGTGTTCAACAAAATCACTTTCACAATACACTTTTCATATTTGCACAAATCACATGTGTGGACATTGCTCATTGCGTATGTGTGATTTATTGGTAAACAGTCCCCAGTGTCCATATAACAGACCCACACAGTGCCACAATCGTCATCTTCAGGTGACACCACCCATCCGCGTGTGCTAGAATAATTGGTTGATCAGAGTACTACGCATTTCATGCCCCTCCTGTGCATCGCCGCCTCCATGAGGTGCTGCCCCATCCCCACCCTCATCATCCTCATCGTCAGGTGGTTGCAGTTCTGCATCAGGGGGCAGGGGCACATTGCGTCTGACGCAAATATTGTGTAGCATGACACATGCCATGACGATCTTTGCCACCTTCTCATGGCGGTACAGGAGTGCCCCACCAGACATGCTGAGGCAGCGAAACCGTGCCTTCAATAGGCCAAATGCCTACTCAATCACCACACGGGTACGTGTATGTGCACGGTTGAAGTTCTCCTCTTGCTGGTTCTGTGGGTTCCGGACTGGTGTAAGGAGCCACCTCTTCAGGGGATAGCCTGCATCACCTGTATGTGGGCGAGAATGTATGTGTCAGTCATGACGTTTATTTCAAAACATGACGTGCCACCATGGCTTGCATCCAACTGTTACTTCGGACCTCTTTTAAATGCACTAATTGATTCAACCTTTGCGACCAGTATATGCTCATGGCTCTTATGGAATGTTGTGCATGCCATCAACCAATGTATGCAGGGGGGTCAAGTGCCTTGTGAGTGCCCATCCACTGTGTTCGTTCATGCCGTTTGTTCTGGTGGCCTGGCACGTGTCCTGTGATGTCAACGCTCACATCATTGCAACATTGCTGTCAGCCTCATCATGACCCCAGTGAGCACTACTGATGTTTATAGGGACATTTTGGGGGCCCTGCTGTGTGATGGTGTGTTGATGTTTCTGTCCGTTATGTGCCTCATTCGTGCACAGTTATGGGGGACAGGCCTTTCAGTGGATGGTGTCTGGTGACGTGCATGTAGGTGCATTTCGTTGAGGTCAATGTGGTGTGAATTGGTACAATGCACTTGCAGATGGTTGTGTCATGGTTGGGGCACACCTTCATTCACGTGGTGGGGCTGCATACATCGGCCATTAGGTTTAGTGGTGTCAGCTGAAGTTTGTGCTGCTTTAGGGTATGATCTGGCTCCGTTGTCTCTGCTACTCACAGCCAGGTGGAGTATGCATCACCCCCCCCCCCTTTCAGCCAGGTGGAGTATGCATAATTCCCCCCCCTTTCAGCCAGGTGGAGTATGCATCATCCCCCCTCCTTTCAGCCAGGTGGAGTATGCATCACCCCCCCCTTTCAGCCAGGTAGAGTATGCATCATTCCCCCACTTTCAGCCAGGTGGAGTATGCATCATTCCCCCCCTTTCAGCCAGCTGGAGTATGCATCATGCCCCCCCTTTCAGCCAGCTGGAGTATGCATCACCCCCCCCTTTCAGCCAGGTGGAGTATGCATCATTCTCCCCCCCTTTCAGCCAGGTGGAGTATACATCATCCCCCCCTTTCAGCCAGGTGGAGTATGCATCATCCCCCCCCCCTTTCAGCCAGGTGGAGTATGCATCATTCCCCATTCCCCCCCTTTCAGCCAGGTGGAGTATGCATTGGTATGTCGTTCACCTACCCACTTCACATTTCCATGGTCATGACATGTGACTCACCGAGTAGCCAGGATCTTGGCCCTGCATGTCGCTCCATGTAGCGTGGTATTGTGGATTTCCAAAGGAACATTGAATCATGGGTTGCTCCGGGGAATCGGGCATAGCAATGTGTGATGATCCTGTTGGAGTCACAGACCATTTGCACGTTGATTGAGTGAAATAGTTTACGGTTGCGGTACGGTACCTCCATGGCATGTGGCACCACCAATTCCACATGGGTGCAGTCAATGGCACCAATGCAACCAGGTATGCCGGCTAGTGCATGGAAACCCATCTTGGTGTTTGCAATCTCCTGGGCAGACCGTGGTAATGAGATGTAGTCGTCTGTGTGCTTGAGGAGGGCATCAAGCACTTGGATCAGTGTACGTGAGAATAATGGTTGTGAAATGCCATGCAAGTGTCCCACTGTGTGCTGGTAGGTGCCTGTGGCCAGAAAGTGGAGTACAGACACTACCTTCAGTAGGGGTGGGATGGCGGTTGGTGTTTCTATCATGCTGACAATGTCGTTGTGTATCATGTCTACGATGGCGGTGATGGTGTCCCGGTCCAAAGGGTACAGGGTGTGGATCTGCTCAGCAGTGAGGATGAATGGACTGGCTCTGATGCGTGGGATTGTTGGCTGCCTGCGTGGTGCCACTGGCTGTGCTGGTGGGGCTTGCTGGCCCTGCCTTGCCCTCCTTCTCCTCCTGCATCTCCTCTGTGCAGCCTGTTGTTGTTGTTGTTGTTGTTGTTGTAGTTGAAGTTGTAGCACTTGCATTGCTATCAGGTCCTCCAGCCCCAACATTGGTAGTCCTATTGGAATCATTGTGGAGTGTGACTGGGTGTGGGAAGGGGTTGGGTGTGCTCTTTTTGTTCTTCCTGAGTCTGTATTGCCTCCACCTGTGCTGATTCTGTGCACCTGTGGCAGCTGGATTCACTGCACAAGGCCCTTTACGGTTGGTTCGCGATGGCGTAATTAGCACTATGGCGGTAAGGTACTTAACAGGCTGGGTGATGGCGTTAGGTGCATGTCTGCTTGGGTCTTCATTCGCGTAGCTTTGCGTCATGCCGGTATTTGCGGTGTGTCAGATCACGTGCGCGCGTCCTTGGTGCAGTTAGCGGCAGCGTTAACTACGATGCCGCTAATGGCATCGTAGTTAACGGTCACGGGTCATGATCGGACCTAGCGGAAAACGATGCCGGTAATCATTTACCGGCATCGTTTTTCACTTACCACCTGGGTGGTAATGAGGGCCACTGTATTGTTATTTATGTCGTAGAGAAACCCGTGGTAGCAAGAGTTAGATCTGAAACAATGTATTTGAATGACTTGGTCAATTGTATAGCAAGACGACAACTCCCAGAATGCTGCAGGCAACGCTTCCCCAGAGCTTTGTCTTCCTCCCTCCCTCCCTGAGAGCTGCCGTTCCTTGCGAGTGTCTCTCTGACACCGTACAAGGCGGAGTTTGTATACAGAGGGGAGAGCTCAAGGGAAATGCCTCAGGTGCGCAAAGCAAGGGCAGGGCAGGGCACTCCCCAACCAGCCTCGCCCTGCTCCGAGACACGGGCAGGTGTCCTGTTCTGCGTCCACTCGCGCACACGTAATCTGACGTGGAGAGGGAGAACCATGTCCCCACAAACTACGGCGAGCGGGACAGCATGAAGGGCTTGGCGGGCTGCTTTTGAGCAGGGAAGCAATCATGTGCTGGCTTGGAGCCGCCCAGGTGCTGCTGCTAGTGCTGCTGGATGCTTCCGGTAAGATCGGACAGGAGCGCCGTATGACGCTCCTGCACTGCGGCCTGCAGGGAATCCTGCCCCATGCGTTACTGCTGTTTTAAACACCTTTTATTGTATATTTCAAAGAATAGCATAGGTAGCACGGGGCAGCTTCACGTTATCGCGAGCGCCCTGTTCCCCTCCTTCATTTGTGCGTCCCATGTTTCATTCTGTAAGATGTAGTCTTGGGGTATCTGAATGAAACCAATTGCATGCAAGTTTGTGAAATGAAACTCTAGGACACGACGCCCCCCTTCTTTCTGCACCCCCTTGTTGATACATCTGTTAGTAGTGCTGCATAGGTTGTTACTGTTTGTGCTGGTTTGCAAGGAAGCAATCTCCCGGATATTTAACAAGAAATGCATATGTGCTTGTGTAGCGAGGCAGTTGCGTTTAGGAACTAGTTACATGTCGGACTTGCTCGGTGCAGGAGTTGGGCCGGATTTCCCTGGATCCTGAACCTGTTTAAACAGTTTCTCTCCAGATCTTGAATCAAAACAAAACTCCAAGTCTGAGCCGCCACACACTGCGCCCACAGTGATCAGCTGTTCGCAGCACATAGGGACCTTCCAAGCTCGGAAGAGCTCTGCTCGGGTTTATCTTTTTTGAGTTTCGCATTTAAGCAGATTCAAGTTGGATCTCTGCGTACACAGCAGTAGGTTGACAATCGGAAGCTGCTATTGTCCTTGCATGGTGTGAATGTTGGTTGATTACAATGGCAGGTATAGGGTAATATTATCCCCATAAAGAATGTCGCCATGCATATAGTTGCCGGGAAACGGCACAGGTGACATTATTTATGGGGACAATGTATAGGATAAATGGGAGCAGGGGCTGCAGGGGTGAAACCCCACCCCTCCATTTACAAAAAAATTAAAATTGCGTTTGCGTGGGGTGTCCCCCGCAGGTTCCATGTGATAATGTTGCTGCAAAAAAACTGCGCTGTTGGTTGATGGAAGAGTTGCGTAAAGGTGCACGATGTGTGACACAATGATTACAATTGTCTCATGCATTTTCTTTAATTGTGTTTCTTTCAGTATTATTAGTACAGTTGTAAAACACAAAGTGACTTGCTTAGGAGTACCTTTCATTCCATTCTGGTAATTGTGGGTTCCTATTCAGGGCTCAGAAAATAAAGCTACAATCGTATTTTTCTTACTCAACATATTGTGAGCAGGGACATCATTTAACAAAAACGCTGGGGTATTGGAAGTGACATCACACAACCCTTAACCTCCGTCCCCAAGTGACATCACAGGAAGTGATGGCCCACAACCTATATACCCTTGACAAAACAGGAAGTGGCATCACAAAGCATTGTTCGTCAGTACACTAAGAAACATATGGTTACCATATAAGAATGGATCACCATTTGCAGCGTTAATTGCAGTGTGATTAGTCCAATATCACCAAATTACTGTGGATGTAAGCAGACATCCCAGGCCAAATGATGCCATGCAGTGGAAAACAAATACACGAGGCTATTGCATGAAATGAAAGAAGGCGTGTCAACAAATTCAACCCTTAGAAACTGAGCCAAAACCAAGCAAATCTTTAGTCCTCCCCTGTCAGGATATGCAAAACATTTTTACAAAAACAATAGATTCTAGCAGGGTACATATAGTTATAGGTGTTGGACGTATAGACATTTCTTACATGTTAAGTGTGTAGGTATTCTGTTAAGATAACGAAGGCAAAGTACCATGGGCACTGCAGGCCAGAACTTGGGTGGGTGCCCCAAAACCAGCGTGTAGCCACCAGGAATGGAGCAGAAGGGGTGGTTTAAAACAGAATTGGGGGTTTAGCAACGTGTGGGCCCAGAATGAAACAACCAGTGTTGCTGTAAACCGGGGTTGTGTCATGTTGAAAGAATGGTGTGTGTGTGTGTGTGGTTCTCAGTGCTGGAATTACAGGGACGCTGAAGATCAGGACTGATGTGATCGATTGTCAGGGGATGCGCAGGCGAGGCTTCATGTGTGTGAGCAATACTAATTGCCCCAATGCTAGCATAACTTATTAGGGCAAGTGTAAGTTTAAAGGGACTGCAGATGCCACTGCTTAAGAGTTCAAGGCAGATCACTGCGTGCATTAATAGAGTTGTGAGCTTCCGGCACCGTTGAAGTATGCCAGAATGCATTGATGGGACCGTGGGTGGCGTCAGTTAAAGAATACTAGAGGATGCTGCAGGTCAAGACTGAGGTGCACTGGGAGAGTCATGTGTGGTTCATATCAAAGTGGCTAAGCACCCCTAATGCTGGAATAAAACGGGCAGCATGAGTTCATGATATGATCGGTTATTTGTAATGCGCTTTATTCCAGGAGGTTTCTAAGCGTGGACCCGGGGATTGAACCTGTGTTGCTCCGTGCTGTCTTGTTTCCAAGCCGAGTATGTTGCCCCTGAGCTATCCTCCCGAGACGATCGTGATGGAGGTGCACTGATTGAGCTATCTGTGTGTGAGCAGTGCTAGATTACATTGGGGTGTTGTTTATGGAAATAGAGGTGTGTTCCGCATAGCTAAGCTGGAGTCCCTGCTGGTGAAGTGACAGGGTGTCCGTAGGGCCAATGCTTGAGGTGCATTGGCAGAGCTGTGTAGGGGCGGGGATTTTTGACACGCATGTGAGAGCTGAGGTCCACTGGCAAAACTGTTGGACCCAGTTCTGACATTGGAGGTGATGCCACAGCTTTGGATTGAGGTGCAATGATGGAGCTATTCCTAGAGAACCTGGCCATCAAAACAGGACAAGGAAGTGGGCGAAATTGGTAATTATTTCAACTTCTTACCCTCCCCTAAAAACCCAATGATGTATAATTAGCGATGAGGTGCCACCAACTCTACGCCGCAATTAATGACTTAAAAGGCCTCCTTATAGACAGAGCATTGAGCAGGGGCGCTCGCATGTAGTGCAGATGTACTCGCAGACTGAGCAGACTGACGGGGACTCGCAAGCAAATGTGCAAGCGGAGCCGAGATACCCACGGTGCAGATGTGCTCACTGCTCCCACCCAGAGGAACATCAGACAGAGCAGTGCCCCCCTCAGAGCAGAGTAGGTTCTTGCATGCAGGGAGGTCAGTGATTCTCATGCAAAATCTGCACTCACTGAGAGCCTCACCTGACCCCGATGGTCAGCCCAGAAGACTCACTGGATCCAGAGATAAGGGAAGTACGGTTTTCTTAGTAACGTTTCCCTGCTGTGCAATATTGTACTGGGGGAGGGGCAGAAGCTATGGATGACTTTTTTTCACTTGCCCCTCAAGTTCACAGTGTTTTTGAGAATCTATGTAATGTTAAAACATCTTTGCACTTTATTTGATGTCTGAGGCATGAACCACGAGTCTTCTCATGTGATTGCAAAACTAAGAATCACTTTGCTTTTTGTACAATGTTACACATTCGAATTGCAATCAAGCTGAAGTGTTTTTTTAGAGATCAGGAACAACAGTGATATTCATTTCAGCTTTAATTCCTTTTGGTTGACACATTTTTGGACTGAAGGAGTTCATTTTGAACGTACTTATGCTTTCGGCTATAAGCATTTTCATCAGTGAACATCTGCAGACAACATACCGGGATTACATTTACCTTTCCCCCAGTGGGGCCCAATGCTATCTTTTCATATGCCCTAATTTTTCACCTAAATTATAGCCTTGCAGATGCTGTTTTCTTTGTTGCAGACCACGGAAGTATTTCTTGATGTGACTGCCAACACACAACCCCATCACACCTCCTTCCCCCAACACAAAAGTGTCACCGGCTTCTTGTGCACTCCTTGCATCTCCACCATGTCATGAAGATCATAGACTGGTTCTTTTCTCACTCGATGGTGTTTTCTTGGGCTTCTAAACTTTCTCCCACCAGATGATTGCAAACAATGGCAATGGCTCATCCAAAACTACGTGTGCAGCAATGGCAGAGGCATTGTTGCTGAAGGAAAGAAACATACAGCATGTTTGCCACGTCACGGGACTTGGCAAATGCAAAGAACACAACAGACGATGCTATATCCCCAGACAGTATTAAACATTTGTAATGCCAATTGAGAGTGAAGCAGACACCTGTAAGGGGAAGGGCTGTACGTGGCTGTAATGACTAGAGAAACAAAAGAGGTGATGGCTGGAAGGTTTAGAATCAATCTTAACCTCTGCCATTGCTCTGAGCTACCGATTCAGACCATGTTCTTTGCCTGCGAAGCCATTAGAAAAGGGGAAAGACCATATGCAAATCAGGCTTGCTCCCACCCCCAAAGGGGTAGTCCAGCCCGAACTGCTCGGTCACATCCCATCTGCACGAGACCACAAGCATCCCCAGACATGTTTCAGCCTTGTTGGGCCTCATCAGTGAGGAGTAGCTTGAGTCTCTATGCCCAGCAGGCACGGGACCCACGTCTGGGCATACCCGTCCCACTCGGGGTGACAATAGCAAAACAAAAGGGGTGTTCGGACTGGACTGCCCCTTTTTGTGGTGGGACCAAGCCTGATTTGCATATGGTCTTTCCCCTTTTGTAATGGCTTGGCAGGCGAAGAACGATGGTCTGGAGGGTTGCCCAAAGCAATGCCAGTGGTTCAGATTAATTCTAAACCTTCCAGCCATCACCTCTTTGTTTTTGCTTTGTAATGAATAGAGCACAGCAGACCGCACTATAGCCCCAAACGATGTCAAACCCTTATGATGCCAACAGAGAATGAAAGAAACCCTTCTAATGAGAAGGGCTGCGAAGCGATGTAGCCAGTACTGTATCCTGATATGTTTTAACCTTCGCCGCGTGGTAGCACTAGAAAAATAACCTTTTTTCATTTACCAAATGTAGGAATTAAAAAAAAAAAAAAAAAAAAAAAGAAGTCAAGAGGGATTTTCTCTTCACGTTAGGCTATCAGATTGTTGGCTCTTTGGGGTCTGATGCTTTGTAGCCCTTTGAGGTTTTTTTTCCATTTCATGGCAGACTGCTGGCATCCCAAATGTTGGAAAATGTAAGAATTTTATCATGGCCCGGTCTCTCGCTTGTAGGACCTCTCGGTCTCCACTTCTGTGTAGGCGCCATTGGATCATGTGTCGGAAATTACGTTGTTCGGAAGTGAATGAGCAGCAAGGGTGCACTTGCAATCTCTGCTTTAAACGGCACAGAGGCCCTTGTTTTGTCAGCAGGAAGTTCTGTCATGCAAACGTGTTACTTTTGTTTGGTTTGGAGTGACACCATTCTATGGCAAAGGTTCACCTTGACTGTATGGTTAACGCTTCCCAGTTCAAACATTGCAGTGCGGTGACACATTGTCCCTCTGACGTCCGAAGACCGTAGGCCTCGGCTCTCTGTCAGGTGTGAACGGGTGGTGGAGGGGTGGGCAGAGAGGAGAGGGCCGTTTCAGATCCAAACCGGTTTTGAAGAAGATGGTGCTGTGTGGAAGGAATAATACTTGTGAAGTGGACGCGATATGATATGATATGGCATTTATAACGCGCCTATACACGAGTGTTTCAACGGCGCGACGAGGCAAGGTGGGGGAACAAAGGGAAGGCGGAGACGGCGATCTTACTAGGCCAGGCAACATTGAGATCGCGATTACATGCGAGATTTCATGCAGTACCTTCTGGCTTGCTCCTAACATTACTGTGCTATACCAGTAGCTCTAATCATTTTTTGTTTTATTTAATACGTCCATTATGGTTAATCCAAACCTTGTTGCTCTAATGAACATGTGTAATATTAGCTGACAACCTAGTTCAGATTGGAAAATAAGGAATGCAGGTTGCAAAAAGAATGGGGTTCAATATGGTCTGAAGCGATCCTACTTAAATATCAGACTATGGTGTGTATGTTTGAGTATATGGGAGGTGAGCATTGCTCTGATTACTTACCAGTAATCTTCATTACTCCTAGTCCTACTCTTCCTCATCACAGTACTATCATCATGAGGTCCCTGCCTCCGACACAGGACCTTCTTCTATTTCTTTTACTCCCTATAACTCCTCCCCTTAACCCACGTCACTTAGTTTAACATAACCAAGCCGGAGCATGGGACCTTCCCCACAGGAAAGGAGAAGAGGGTCATCAGTACTGGGAAGAGGGGGACTAGGAGTAAAGAAGATTACTGGTAAGTAATCAGAGTATTACCTCCACTCTTTCTAGTCCCAGTGCTTAGCTCACGAGGCATACCATAGCAGCAACTGGGGAAAAGGTCCCAATGAGACACAGAGCCAGAAAAGTGCAGAACAAAAAATTCACACCAATTCATATCCCCACTGACAAAATCCCAACCCCGAAGGAACTATCCCCTGAGTGGGATACATTCAACCGATAGTGGTTGATGAAAGTGCTCTGATCTGCCCAGGTAGCTGCCCTACAAATCTCTTGCAAAGATACCCCCCGTGCATCAGCCCAGGAAGCCACCAAACCCCTGGTGGAACGCCCGTGAACATTCGCAGGCACAAGCAGCCCAGAAGCCACATAGGCCACGGAGACACCAACACGGATCCATCGACTAATGGAAAACACAGAGGCCTTCTGACCCGCACCAGCAGGACCAAAAGTAATCAATAGACTATCAGACTGTCGGAAAAGGGCAGTCCTACCAAATACTGCCAACACTACCTGCCGCTCATCAGTGGCATGCTAAGCCACCTCTCCGGCATTTGTGGATCCTGAAAAAAGGCAGGGAGAACCAGATCTTGAGAGTGAAACCGAGACACAACTTTAGGCAGGAACTTTGGATCACACTGCAACACAGAGTTCGTCAGGACCCTCAGAAAATGGTGGTGACACAACACAGCCCCAGTCTCCCCCAGCCTTTGGGCAGAAGTGATAGTGATGAGAAAGGCAGTCTTCAGCATAAGGTGCTTAATGTCAATTTTAGAAATGGGCTCAAAAGGAGACCCCTGAAGGAACCGCAAGACAAGAGGGCGATCCCAATGGGGGAGACCTTTAGATTACAAGGATGGGCAGAAGAAAGACCCCGGATCAACTTCCCCACCAACACCTTCCCATCCAGGTGGCCATCAGAGTCCGCCAAGAGGAATTTAATGGAGGTCCATTGAGAGCGAAGCTTGGAGATTGCTAGGCCCTTTTCAAAACCCTCCTGGAGGAATTGGAGAATAGCAGGCAGACCAGAACGCAGGGGAGATCCCAGACCGCCCACACCAATCCCAGAAAGGGCTCCAGTGCCTGCCATACACCTTCAGAGTAGATGGTCTACAAGCATTCATGATAGACTAAACCACAGGACCTGAATACCCCCGAGACATCAACCTAGACCGTGCAATAGCCATACTGCCCATTGAATCTGTCAGACTCCAAATCCCAGACCCGCCTGTAGGGGAAAAGTAAACTTCGGAATCAGCCAAGGTTCCCGGGACTGAGGTTCCATCAGAGAGGGGAACCAGCTCTGGCGGGGCCAGAACAGAGCAACCAACACAGTCAACCTGGACTCCCTGATGTGCTTAGATACAGAACGGGGGTCCCGAACCTGACACTGATCTCCACAAATAACCTGTCAGACGGCGGCTGAGATCTGCTCGAACATTTTCTACCCCACTCTGACATGTGAGGCCACCAGGGATACCACATGTGACTCCCCCCAAGAACCTATTTGAGCAGCCAGGGCATTCAAGGAGCAGCCGGATCCCTCCTGGCGGTTGACATATGCCAATGCTGTGGTATTGTCCACCCGGACCAACATTGCCCAGCCTTCCAGAAACACCCGGAAGTACACCAGAGCCCGGAGAATGGCACATAACTCTCTCCAACTGGAAGATGGATGGCTCTGCTCAGGAGCCCACAAACCGTGGGCTGAGAGGACCCCCCCAATGTAGCCCTCCCAACCCCTTTCGCTGGCGTCTGTAGTAAGAGAGGTCACAGGAGGACGGACCAGAGACACCCCTGCCTGGAGATTCATAACCCACTACACTAGAGGGACCCTCTGAGTGGGAGACACCGGGATCAAAGCCTCCTAATCTTGAGAGGTCGGTAGCCAGTGGGAGAGTAGATGAGGCACCAGAGGACGCAAATGAAGACGCGCCCAAGGAACCAGAAACGTGCAAGACGCCATGTGCCCTTGCAGCTTGAGCAATAGGCGAGCCGAGACATACTGCCTCCTGAGAATCCTGCCTAGAGCAGTCAGCAAGCGATTGACCCTCTTCTGGGACAGAAAAACTCTCCCCATCCTGATGAAAACCAGATCCTGACAGGGCTCCATCTGAGACTTCTGCCGGTTCACCAGAAACCCCAGGCCAGCAATGCCTGGCAGACCAGCTGGAGATGAGTCAGGACTTTCTGCTGGAGGGCTGCCTTGATCAACAAATCGTCCAGGAAGGGAAAAATCTGAATTCCCCTCAGGTGCAGATGTGCCACCAGGGGAACCACCAGCTTGGTGAAAATGCTGGGATCCCACTGCAAAACGGAAGAACTTCATGTGACAGGGGCGGAGAGCCACGTGGTAATATGCATCCTGGAGATTCAGAGACGCCATCCAGTCCCACCTGGTCGGTAGAATGTTCTGCAAATTCTTTATTTTTAAGGGTTCCTTCTGGACAAAGCAGTTCAGAGCCCTGAGGTAGAAAATTAGGCGATACTTCCCTGAAGGTTTGGGACCAGGAACATCCGCTAGTAGAAACCCTGACCCTGAAGCAGGAAAAGAACGGGCATGATAGCCGCCTTCAGCAACAACTCTCCAGAAAGAACATGGCATGATAACCTGTTCTGAGATGAGAGTTTGAAGCACACGCTTTTTGCTCACTGTACCTTACACAGATGGGAAATAACTATTTGCATATCAGTCTTTGTCCCGCCCACATGGGCAGTCCAGCACTGAAATGCTATGGCAATTCCTCTCTGAACAAGATATTTCCCATCTTTTTCTTTCTACACCCCTTTTCGTTCTCTCCGCTCTGCTAATCTTTTCCTACTCTCTCCTCCTCCTCCACCCTGCGCCCCCCTCCCGCTTCTGCTCCTTCCAACTCCTTGCTCCCTTCCACTGGAACCGCCTCCCCCTTCACATCTGCTCTTCTCCCTCCTACCCTTCCTTTCGCTCTTCCCTAAAATCTTCTCTTCCACTCACCTCCCTAACACCCCATGTTTCCTTTCCTCCTCCCTACCCCTCTACTCTCACCTCTACCTCCTGCTCTTCCTTACATTCTCCATCCCCCCTACCTCCTTCCTCCCTTCCCCCTGCTCTCTTCTAGTCTCACTTTTTCCTCTCTTCTTCCTCTCACATTCTTGCATTCCCTCTTTCCCCCGCTCTTACCTCCTCTAACAGCTACTTCTCCCTTGCACACCTCTGCCCCTCCCTAGACCCTCCTCAACTCTGCAGTATTGTAGGGTGTTCTTTATACTGTTTTCAGGTTGTGCTTCAATTGTCATCTTATGCTTGCTGTATGTTACTTGTTCTCTTGTAAAACACTTTGGAGTAAAGGGCTATATAAATTTAATAAAATACAAAAAGCATGTGCTGCATCTCAGAACAGGTTATCATGCCATGTTCTTTCTGGAGAGGAGCGCCTGCTACCTTTTTTGAAATAACTCGAGAGAGTAGTTGCTGTAGCCAACCTCTTGGCCCGTCATCTGGGTACAACAGTCTGAACCATGCCATCCTGGACAGGGGAGACTGGAAGTTCACTTGATAACCCCTCCGAATGGTGTCTAGAACCCAGAAAATCGAGCAGCCACCTGTTCCCTAATGGAAAAAACAGCTGGATACACCCGCCCACCATCCTGTCCAAACCATCAGGACTACTGTACCAGACCCTGACATGAAGAGCATGGAGGACCCAAGCTTGTTCTCTGAAAAGAGTGAGAGGAGGAGCCAGGGAAAGACCGTCCGGTCCCTGCCCCCACACCTGAGGAAGATTTCTTAGTCGAGGTAAATTTGTGCCGCAATTTGTCAGTGTGTTTGTCAGCATGAAACACTTTATGCACTTTATCCTCAAGCGAATCACCAAAAGGTTTGGAGCCATCAAAAGGAAGTTTTAGGGCAGCTGCCTTGTGAGAACCTTCTGTTTTCCAATACTGCAGAGGCACATGCCTCCGGGCCGACACACCAGCCCCCATGGCCATGGCCGAGCCACACACTCCATCAAATGCCAGATCGGAAAAAAAGTTCAACCTGTCTCTGCATCTCTGATAGCAAAGGGGCACAGTCAGAACCCCTATCCATGGCATTTTTCAATTTCCTGAAACCACTTAGCACAGTTTCCGCCATGTAGGAACCATAGATATTTGCCCTGAGGTCCAGATGTGTACCAGCTTGAACCTTCTTCAGGCTGGAATTAACTCTACGGTCCAGAGGGTCCCGGGCAGGTGACCTCCTCGGCCGACATGGAGGAGCGAACCACCATACTGGCAAGGATATCAACCTCCACTGAATCCGAGAGCAATGTCTCACCCCGTTTGAATGAGTAGAGTTTGGCCATAAAGTGGGGCATTGCACTCTTCTCGTAGTCACGCCTTTTCCAGAAGGATCTTATCCCGGATATCAGATACCAAAGGTAACCCCATCCTTGGGTATGCCTATACTGGTTAATTGTGGGGTCAGCCCCCTCCACCTGTACCAAGGGTTCTGAAAACCCCATGAAGTCCCAAACTTGAGCAAGCACTTCCTCCACCTCTTCCCTGTCCAGATTTTTCCCTTCTACATCAGCCAATGAGGAACAAGAAGCGGCAGAGGACACCAACTTGCTGAGTATACATTTAAATGGTAGACCAGGAGAAAACCCTGCCAATGAGGAGATCAAACAATGTATCCCCTTGGGAACGGGCCTTTAGACATAGTATCCTTCCATAGCTCACCTCCCCTCTGGAGGCGGAGCCCACCCGCCTCCCGAAGGTACATCAAAGAGACGGTATGCTGTGCTGTAACGCTCAGCCACACCGGCAGGAGAAAAAGGCATTTCAACATACATATAGCCCCCAACTCCTTACTGCACCCTGGGCCCTGCAGGACCCGGGTCGTGATGCCGTCACACCAGCCTAGAGCCAGGCAAAAAAAACGGGCGAGGCTTCGCACTCAACTGGGACCCAAGCCCTGCAGGGGGCCCAGGGGCATGCTGCACCTGAAGGAGCTGAGGGCCCGCCAAACAGCCCCACCTGGGGTCCAGCAATCATTGCTCCCCAGAGCCCCGCACCGGGAACAGTTCAACCTGCCAGAGGCAGGAAAAATTAAACTGAGTTTGTTTTGTTTTGTTTATTGATTAGTATGGTGCACTAAACCCAAAGGTAACTGGGCGCAACATAGTACAGAATACATGGTTACTTCAAGCTTGGTTACAGAATAAGGCACATATGTACATGATAGATATATACAAATAGTTGATAAGCAATGTAGTGCAACAATATACATAAATACAAGAGGAGACGAGATTCAGAGGCTAGCTGGTATGCAGATGGTCCTAGTGATCATTGGAATGTAGCCATTTGAGGATGTTACGTCTAAAACTGTAATAGGATTGATCTATTCTAATGTCGAGTGGGAGTGCATTCCAATACTGGGCCGCCTTAACCGGGAAGCTACTACCGGCTGTTTTTTTTTTTTTTAAATTAATGTATTTATTTATTTTTTTTGCCTAAATTTAGGAATCTGTAGGCAGTAGGAGTTGGCAGCTCTGGTAGGGTGGGGCGATGTTGTTTTCTTACTATTCTTTCCACAGGGTAGGGGGGTGCTGCATTATTAAGGCACTTGAAGGTTAGTGAAGCTGTTTTAAGTGAAATCCTGTTGCTAATGTTTAACCAATGTTGTTCTTTTCTTATGTTAGAGATGTGTTCTCTGGGGGGTAAATTGAGGGCAGTGCTAAGGGCATTATTTTGCAAAATTTTAATTTTGTCAATGGTGCATTTGTTAGCTCCCAAATACAAGGCATTGCAATAGTCAAGTTTGGAAAGTATTAGGGCGTTGGTGAGAATGATGCAGCTAGCTTGTGTGCAAGTATAGGCGGTGGAGGATGCTAAGGAATTTACCTGTTTCTTCATCGTCAAGGTAGACTCAAGGTAAAAACCTATTGTTTTCACTACTTTGGCTACAGTTATTAAGTTACCGTCGATGTTGAATGCAGAGTAGTTGGGGCTAAGCTTTTTTTTATTATTATTTATTTATTATTATTTTTTTTTATTTAGGCTGCCACAGCAAAACCAAGGAGTAGGATTTCGGTTTTCTCATCATTCAGGCAAAGGCTACGAGTGGCCATCCATGCCTGAATGATGAGGTATATTTCATTTACCAAGGCCGTATCAGAGACAAGGTTGCCTGAAAGGGGAATGAGGATCTGTGTGTCATCTGCGTAGTTTGAGTAGGTGACATCCCATCTATCCAATTAGTCAAATACGGGCTTGGTAAAAATATTGTACATAGTTGGTGAGACGCAGGAGCCTTGGGAACACTGCATGCTATTTTGATGGGGTCTGCTGATGCCAATGTGGCGAAAACGCTCATGGTTCGGTTGTCGAGAAATGATTGGACCCAGGCTATGGCCTCGCTTGAGAAGTGGGCAGCCGATGCCAAGTGTTCACACAGGACCGTGTGATCCACCAGGTCAAATGCCGCTGACTGGTCAAGGAGGAGTAGCATAGCAGTGATTCCCTGGTCGTTGAGCTTGTCAATTTGAGTTTTGAGATCAATTAAGGCTGTCTCTGTACCGTGATGTGTTTTATTAAAACAAGAAGGTGCTGTTACGCAAGGGATTGGTCACTTAGGTGAAATTATTCAGACAAAGTTTCCTAGTCCAATCCGTCTTCAAAAAATCATTTATACATTCAATCACAAGAAAAGAACCACCATATCAGCCACAAGTGTTAAAAAATAAAATATGATTATATATATTTTTGTTTGAACAACAAATAAAAAGTGTTCCATATAACAATCAGACAATCGCAAAGAAAAAAAGGAAAACGGATGAGGCCCAACTTATAAGGGCACAGTAAATTGTAATAACACCTACACAAATATATGCATATTCTTGAAATTATAAAAAGTGTATAGAATTAGCAAAAAGGTGAAAGATACATTTATTGAAAAGAACAAAATTACAGAAATTCTTGAACATAATTTACACAAAAAACAGTGAATCAAAAACCGGCCCAAATTGACCGTTATGTGAAATCATAGCCTGTGGTACCTACAAGCAAAGTCTATTCGCCCTACGATTAATGCGAGAATTGTCTTGTACCTAAACACTGTTATTAGTTCAGGAAATTGGTTTAAGAAAAAGGAAGGAAACAGATCCTTCTTAGTATCCCAGAGTGAAAAATTCTTATCTAGGATAGGGTCTGCCAATGCAGAAGGGGGAGCCAAAAAGAAACCAGAGTTCCTTCAGTTGTTGGACCCGTTATAATCCACGATCCAAACTTGCGATGTGGTCTGTCAAGACCTTTAATCTCCTCTTGTAACAATGCGTTTTTTGCGGAACAACAATGTGAGTTCAATTTTCCAAAAAGGAAGGTCTGCCTTCGCCAGGGCAGTGGGTAACAGGACCCTGTGATTCAAGGAGATGAAAGGAAAAGGAAGGCTATTATAAAGGTGTTCAATTGACCACTTGCATAGGAAGGAAATGTCAACGTGTAAGGAACGTAAAAATACTCGGGTTGATAAATACATCTACATTTTTAGTTATTTGACAACTCCAAACTATATGTATGTTCCCATCCTTCGTGATATTCTTACTACAGGGAAGAGGTATCACTGGGGGAAAGAAAATAATAGTTATGAATTCCCTCTATAGTCTACACATGGATCCCAAGCCACCTGACTTGAATATTACCCTCATGGTAGTACCAACGGTAAGGCTCATTGTAGAATGATCAAAGAAAAAGAGAGGACACAATCTTACCTAAAAAAATAAAAATAAAAAAAACAAGGTCAGGATAAGGAGCATTAGAAGTATATGTCTGGCTCCGGTCTAGGTCTATGAGTGCTGTAGGGCACCAGGTTGGAGAAGCCATTAGTGTCTGGCAACTATGGGCAGTCTGCCAAGTGTGGTACACCTGGAGGAGAACGAGAAAAATGGGGGGGGAGGGGGTTTGCCAGGTTTACGAAGCTGCATGTGATGTGATATGCACGTTTTCATGTTATGTGTGTGGATCGAGAAAAATGGGGGGGGGGGTTGCCAGGTTTACAAAGCTGCATGTGCTATCATGCACGTTCTCATGTTCTGTGTGTGGATCAAGAGGCGTTGTAGTTTGTGTTTTGTCTATATTCAAAATACCTGTTTTAAAGTGGTTGCAGCTGTTTGCAGTATATTGAAGCTCGCAGCCGTGTCGCCTTTCAATAGAACAAATCTCGTTGTGGGCAGGACTGCAAATCCGTGGGAAAAAAGTCTTAGTTGTTTAAGTTGTTAATGCTTCAGCGATTGTGTATAAGCTGATGCCAGTCGGGAAGGAAAGAAATCCATTTTCGTAAAGGTGTGGGCATCTGGGGAAGACATATGTAAATAACGTTATGGAAAATGTCCCCCTGCATCTTTTGGTACCGTGTTGTGGTCTAAACCCCGATTGCAGGCACCTACGAGATGGTTAGATTCGAGATGACACAGAATTTGTAAGTAAGCTACTCTATTAGCTCAAGGAGGAATGGTACCGTGGTAATAGGCCTATAGTTGGTTTGGATAGAAGGGTCTAGGGATTGCTTCTTAAGTAAAGGTAAAACCCATGACTATTTTAAGTTGTTTGGGATAGTGTTGGTGGAGAAGGAGGTATTAATCAGTTTAGTTATAAAGGGGGCTAGGTCCCTTGCTGCATCCTTAATTAGTTGGGCTGGGCAGTTGTCGCCCTTACAGTTGGAGGGCTTAAGGGATGCAATCAACTTTTCAGTTTCCTGCATGGAGACTTTGGCGAATTTGAAAGGAACTGGGCCTGGTATGTCTGTGATCGGGCTAGTAAGTGGTGTCTCGTTAGGGGTCAGGGAGGCTTTCTTTTTAGTCGTTTTAGTTTGAAGTGTTACTATTTTGTTGGTTAGGGCATTTTGGATGCTGGTGCACCATTGTGTATCTTTAGGTGTGTTGTCAGGTGGAATAACCGGGGATTCTAGCTCCCTTAGGATAGTAAATAGTTCCTTGGTGTTGGAGCTTGTTTTCGAAATCCTTTCGTTGACTAGATATTTTTTATTTATTTTCTTTAGTAAGATTTAATTTTTATAGTTGTTAGCAAAATGTTTAAGGTGCAATTTGTTTTTTTCAGAAGGTGTGTGTCTCCATTGAGAGTCTAGTTTCCTTTTTTGCGTTATTCTTTTAGGCGAAGGGTGAACCAGCCATTGAGGTGTGCTTGTTGCTTGCTTTTGCGTAGCTTCAAAGGTGCAATAGTATCCAGGGCTTTATTCATAGCGTTGTTATAGCTGTCCACAAGGAGTTCAGGGTCCAGGTTATTAGGGAGAGCATTAATGATAGGGTGTAGGAGAGGAAGGAGGTTGTCTGGTGTGATGTTTTTATTAGATCTAGTGGGTAGGGGGGGTGCCATGACTTTGTCTTTGGTAATGTGCTTATCCAAAGTTACGGAAAAGTCGATGAGGTGGTGGTCTGTCCAATGCTGAGGGGTCATTTTATTGATGGCAGTATCACAGTTCAAAGTGGCGACCCAGTCAACGGTTCTTTCTTTGGCGCGCGTTGGTGTAAGGACATTTTGTGTGAGGCCATGTTCATCTAGCATGGTAGCTATGGATTGGGCTGATTTGTCTTCAGGGTCATGAAATCCTAAATTAAGATTGCCTAGTAATAGAATTTGCGAGGAGTCTTTAGTATTGTTGGCTAAGAGGCTAGATGGGTCCTCAAAGGTGCTAGTGGGTCCAGGTGCCCTATATATTAGATAAATTGTTAAGGTGCGGCAGTTGGAGATGGGTAATGTAGCTGTGAGTAGTTGAGGTGGGGGGTTGAGTTAGTAGTCTTAGAGCGAGAGTAGATTTTGCAATAATGGCAAGACCACCTCCTCTGCTGTTGGGCATGCCCATGCTGATTAGTTGGTAGTTCTCTGGAATGGCTAAGGAGATTGCTGGACCAGCAGCTTTATGAAGCCAGGATTCCGTGACTGACAAAAGGTTGAGGTTGTCAGAGGATAAGAAGTCAGCGATTTCTGTGGCATGGGCCACTAAGGATGTGGCATTGGTCAGAGCTCCAGAAACCGTAGTTGAATTAGGCATATTCTGGAGTTTTATGGGAATAAGTTCGGGTAAGTTAAGATGTGCTAGGGCTAGAGAGTAACTCAGGGTACCGTGAGGTGGTTTTAAGTTGGTTGTTAAGGACCTTGATGCTGTGAGCTGTGGGCTCGTAAAGGCAGGGTAATCTAGCTCGGAGTCTAGTATTTCTGTCCAAGGTGGGACATGGTACATGTTTAGTGAGGGACATGATTAAGCAGATTAGTGGTAAGGTAAGACATAGTAGGAAGGTCACCTGGGTGTTTCTGAGGCACATAGTTATAAGTGGGTAGGGTGTTAGAGAAACAGGCTAGTACAATGTGGGCAGGTGCATACAATTCAAGATAGGCTAGTCCTACATAGGCTAGGCATAGGAAGAGCAAATCGGGGCAATTCAGCGTAGGCAGGGTACGTACAGTTCAAAATAGGCTATGCTCATAAAAGGTAGGCATAAGAAAAGCAAGTTGGGGCAAAGTAATGTGGGCAAAGGTGCATACAGTTCAATAGGCTGGTCCGATATAAATGGTTGGGCGGTGCATAGGCTGGGCAAATTGAAGAGTGGTGCAGATTGAACCACAATGGGTACAGTATCAGCGGTGCAATGGGCAGGAACACAGAAGTGGGATGGACCAGATGGTAATATAGCATTAGGTTGGCACGAGGAACAGTCAGTAGGCACCATATCGGAAGGGTACAGTGGACATGTAGGGTAGGCTGAATCAAGTGACCTTGTAATGGGCGAGAGTCAACAGCTCGGTGAACCAGGTATCAGTAGTGACACATAAATGGCATTGAGACGTTACAGCAATTAGTGCAGAGTACAACTGAACCATGGGAGGTTAGCATTAGAGTGTTTGCAAATACAGCAGCACCGTACCTGATAGAAGGTTGGCTTAAGAAGGTGGATGGCTGATGCATGAGATTGTCCTAGGCGGTAAAAATGTCTCATAGTGGGTTCAAAGGAGCAATAGTACCTTACGAGTTGAACTGGGCAGCAAGCTGTGCTCACCGGCGAACAACGGCAAACGAGGCATTTTTCCTTCTGGCCTTCTTCCTTCCGGCAGAAGCTGTCCAATAAAATGAACACACACATAGGTTGCTTAGCAACCGAAGTGAGCCTCGCTTTCGGGCTGCGTTCCGCCACCCATTTTAGGGCCAGAGGTGCCTTAGTGGAAAAGCAGCCGATTTACAGATCGGCGTTGGCTGCAGGGGAGGCACACAATCTAGGCACCAGGGTGCTCACCTGATGGTTGATGGTAGGGGATTCTAAGCTCATACGTGGGCATCGATGTGTCTTGTTGCCGTGGCTCGTGGTCAGGCTGCGAAGTGCTGAGCTGCGGCTGCAGCAGGAGATGGACTCCTGCCCTCTCTGCTCCAAGATGGATGGAAGGGGAATGGGGGCAAATGCTGCAAACGAGGCCTTTTTCCTTCTGTCCCACTTCCTGAGGCCGGGTTCCTTCCGCCTGCGCCTGGGTTAAGGGGCAGAGTTATAGGGAGTAAAAGAAATAGAAGAAGGTCTTGTGTCGGAGGCAGAGGCCTCATGAGGTAAGCTATATGAGTGGGTACTCCCTAATTTTTTGTTATCGGGGGGTCAAGTCTGATGGAAGGGAGAGTCTGCAAAGAGAAAAAGTACATGACAGACTGACTATCCCTCTCTAATGGTCCTGTGAAGACAGAGGTTTAGATACAGAGAGACTGCTAACTTATTATGCAGACTAAGCACCTTGTGCGAAAAGAATTATTTCAACTAAATGAAATGTAGCAAAATCATAAATCACTTTAATGTTCATAAAAACATAATTAAAACTATTGACTTCTACGTTAAACATTCATACATTTCATTCTACTCGTACGTTTTACAAACACGGGGTTCTACAATTTGAATGGTCTTCTAGCATATTAATTATTCACGATATGCATGACATAGGAATAACATGTATGAGTAGAATGAAAGGTATGACTGTTTAACGTAGAAGTCAATCGTGTGTTTTAATTGTTTTTATGAACTAACATTAAAGTGATTTATGATTATGCTACATTGCATTTAGTTGAAATAATTCTTTTTGCATAAGGTGCTTAGTCTGCATAATAAGTAAGCAGTCTCTGTATCTAAACCTGTGTCTTCACAGGACCATTAGAGAGGGGTAGTCAGTCTGTCATGTACTTTTTCTCCTCATGAGGTAAGTACTGGGACACGTAAGAGTGGACGTGGAGGTAATGCTTGTTCGTGGGTGAAATGCGTACGGATTAACATGACGACTTCACAGCAAGTAATGGAGGAGAGGAGGACTGGGGTATTCCCTTTTATCGCAGGCAGCGTGACATGCACCTCCTAAAAAGCCTTTCAGAGGAATTTCATGCTAGGGAAATGTCTTCTGCTCCCCTTTGAGCTAGGCTGCCCGATGTGCATTTAGAGGTCGGTGTGAGGACCTTTTACATGAGGCCAGAGAGAAATATGCTCCGTTAGCGACATTTATAGGATGGGAGGGTGTGACATCTGAGTTCCTAACGTGTGGACTGCTTCTCCTATATCAATAAGTGCTGGGAATAAATAATTTGCATGTCGGGCAGTGTAACATGTGTGTCATTTTCCATCCCATATTTGCCTTTTGGGCAAACTTGTTGATTGGGAAATATTTTGAAAAACAGTATATGCCAGTCTACCACAACGAGAATGGTGTGAGACCGGAGACTTTTCTGTGTGGACAAAGATCAAGAGCATTGTTTCTTCTCGTGATGTCCTGTATAAGGCGGAAGGGTGAGAGACATACAAAAAGTCATAGAGCCTGGCATACTAGCAAGACATGGCTGCCTGTGCAATTGCAAATTGTCGTATCTTTTGTATTCTTTGCAATGTAGCCCTGTGCATTTGTGAAGCCTGCCACTAAGAGTAGCATATGCAACATCCTTCCATACATTTGGCCACTGCTTTTTTGTTGATCCCTTCTTTTGTGGGTTGTATGCTTTAAATAAAGATGAAATGTTGATTATAATGTAGACAGATACTACAAGAAACATAGGAGCACATGTGTAAAATAGTATTTTTTTAAATGTTAAAGTGCGTGTTTCAAGTTCAGAACATGATTTGCAAAATAAAGTTTCACCTCCTATTCAGCTTCAATGCACTATTTGATATGATATATGATATGATATGATATGGCATTTGTAGCGCGCCTATACACAAGTGTTTCAAGGCGCGACGAGGCAGGGATGGGGGAACAAAGGGAAGACAGACAACGATCCTACTAGGCCAGGTGTCATTCAGATCGCGCAAGTGCAGGGGTAGGGGGAAGGGAGAAGGTGCAAGGGGAAGGGGAAGGGGGGAAGTGCAGTACAAGGTAAGTAGAATAATAAATAAAGAGGGCCAGCTGGTGGCAAGTGCAAGGTAAGTGCAGACAAGTGCTGGGAAGTGGGGGCTGTCGGGATACAGAGACAGTCCCGCAGTGCAGGGATTGCCAGGGAGGGGTTGCCAGGTAGGCAGTGCAAGTCGAGAGTGGCAGGGCCCAGGATCGGGGTCGGTAAGAGTGGCCCAGTTGCAGATACAGTGCAGTTTCAGCAAGAATTAGCAGGGGAGGGGGAGAGAGAAAGCAGAGGCAAAGAGGAAGGTTTTGAGGTGCTTCCGGAACCGGAGATGGTCCTCCTCAAGTTTCAGGGAGACAGGAAGGCTGTTCCAGAGGGAGGCCCCAGCCGCGGAGAGAGATCTACCCCCAGCTCGTTGCTTCGAGAAGCGGCTGACCCTGAGGGAGTTGGAGACGGATGAGCGAAGGGCTCGGGAAGGAAGATATTTAGGAAGAGAGAGTTGAAGGTATTTAGGCCCCAGGCCCCAGAAGGCCTTGTGGACAATGCAGAGGGTTTTGAACGTTATCCTTGCAGCCACTGGGAGCCAATGTAGAGATTTCAGTCCCGGAGAGATTCGGTCCCTGGGCTTGAGGCCAAAGACAAGTCTCGCAGTTCTGTTCTGGATAAGTTGCAGAGGGCGGAGAGTGGAGGCAGGCAGATTAAGATAGAGGCTGTTACAGTAGTCCAGCTTTGAGAGAACCAGGGCTCGGGAGACAGTGAGCTTCTAGGGGAAGGAGAGGAAGGGAAGAATGCCTCTCAGGAGGTGCAGCTGGTAGTGTGACTTCTTTGAGACGTCAGATATATGAGGAGAGAAGGAAAGTGTGGAGTCGAAGATAACCCCGAGGTTTTTTGCATTGCAGGTAGGAGCAGGAAGGGGGCCAAGAGAGGCCGGCCAGAGAGCTGCAGGGAAGGAGGGAGTGGGTGTGCCGATGAGGAGAATCTCAGTCTTACTGGCATTAAGGCAGAGGTCATTAGCGGCGCACCATTCCTGGATAGCAGACAGTCACAGATGAGGGAAGGAGAGGAGGAGGAGGAGGCCGAGGGTAGCCTGAAAATGAGCTGGGTATCATCCGCATAACATTGAAAGTTGGGGCAGAGAGCAGCGATGCGGTGGGCAAGGAGTGCCAGATACTGGTTGAACAGCCAGGGGGAATGATTAGATCCCTGGGGGACACAACAGGTGGAGAAAAAGATGTCAGAGAGGAAGGACCCCAGTTGGACCTGGGAGGGTCAATTGGAAAGGAAAGAGGTCAGCCACGCCAGAGCCTGACCAGTGATACCCAGGTTATCACGAAGACGGTTGAGCAGGATGGCATGGTTGACAGTGTCAAAGGCAGAGGAGAGATCAAGCAGGATGAGAACACATGGAATGTTAGAGTCAAGGTTCGAGAGCAGGTCCTCACGGATGTTCAGGAGAGCAGTTTCCGTGCTTCTGGCAGCTCTGAAGCCAGATTGATGGTCATGGAGACTTCCAACAGATTCAGCATGGAGGTTAAGCGGGGAGATGGCCAGTTTCTCCAGGAGCTTGCCAAGGAAGGGGGTGATGGAGATTGGGCGATAGTTAGCCGGGCAGGAAGGGTGCACAAGGGAGTGCTTGAGGGGGGATGGGAAGACTCCAGAGGCGAAGGAGTGGTTGCAAAAGTCAGCCAGGGCCGAAGCCAGGGCATCGATGTGGTCCTTGATAGTTTTGGAGGAACAGGGGTGGACCTGTTTTGACGAGACTTTCATAGATCGGACTTGTCTGGCAACCTCGTCCTGCAGAAAAAAGGGGAAAGGCAGAGAAGGAGGGAGGAGGGGTGGCTGCAGAAGGGGCAGAGGAAGAGATGGGAAGAGAAGGAGGGAGGTGAAAGGAGGAGAGTGAGGACAGGATGACAATCTATATTTGGCTGAATACTGCATATGCTATTCAGTACATTCTTTGTCGTCTCCCACACCTTGCACCTAAGAAAGAGAAGAGATAACAAGACATCCTATGAAAAGCGTGGGATATTATTTATCAATTCACAAATAAATAAAGCAGGTACAAATGTACTGTTTAATAAAAGCACTCAAAAGTAACATTGGTGGAGTGGATCGAAACCTGGGACCCACTTGACGTGGAGATCACCTAGTTCATGAGATATGACATGATATGTCATTTCTAACGCGCCTGTACACAACTGTTTCTAGGCCTGAGCCATTCGTCCATTCTATCCACGGTACACCAGGCAGGCACTCAACCCCACAGTCACTGATGTTAGAGAGATCAGTAGGTGCCTGAACCCCCCGCCCCCCTACGTGCTTGAAAGGAGGGTCCACATCACACAGTGGGTTTGTGGCTAGGGTCAGTGTTTTGAAGGTGCAGGTTCTTCAACTCCCATTGAATGACATGGGCCAAATAATGGAGACCAGATAAACGGAGCCTTGGCTTGGAAGGCTCTGTCCCAACATGTATCTGAGATCATTTGGGCCCAAAATGTGCCAAGTATGTTGGAGGGAAGGCTGATTTAAAAAAAAAAAAAGTTTGCTTTCAAGTATGAATCCATGCATATAAACTAGCAGGGCCCAAAGGGCGTGTTTCCTGCCCTTCTGGAAATCAGCGCAAAGCTTTGCAGCAGGGCCCTGGGGAGCAAGGACTGGCAGGAGCCACAGGTACCAAAGGCCCACCTTATGCGGTCGGACACTGACCGTTCCATCCTGCAATATCTTCAGTGCCAGTGAGGTTGGGCAATAGAGAGGCGACCTGGCGTTAGTGACTTGCCCCATTATGCATATCCAGGGCATCCTGCTGAAAGCTCTGCTAGAGCTCTGGCCACTTTGAAGGAACAAGTGGCATTTCCTAAATTGGGGAGAGATTTGCTGAATGTTGCTTGTTTCCCTGATTCCTAATAGATTGTTGGGTTTTCACGTTTGTCCTGCATTACATAACACCTTCCCTTCACAATTTCTAAAGATATTTCAAGATACTTACAAATGCCCCGCATTGATTATTCTGCCAATTTGGCATGTACATGTGCCCAATATAATTTGCATTGAATACTATTATTTTACTACAGTGTTGAGTCCAATTGGACGTTTGTGTTGTAAATTGCAAGAGCAGAGTTTAACGTGTTGAGAAAGACATCTCAATGTGGCAATGGTCGTTTCTTAAAGTTGGAAGTGAAAACGATAGTTTTTTTTTGTACATGGCACTAAATTAGTGGTACCTTTTTTTAACCTAATCTCTTTCCCTGGCAAATAGGTCATTCAAAGAGGTCATTCGAGTTTGTGTGCTTCATTCAGAATGTTTTCATTGCTTGTTTTACTGATGGCTAATTGCTCAAGAGAGGTGCACAAACTGCAGTCCCTGTGGCATAGGGTAGTGCCTTTAGCGGCTCAAGCCCACCCAGGGATGGAACATTTTTGCCCATACCAAAAGCCACAATATTTTTTGCCTGTGACACTTACTTGCTCATTTGTGACAATAACATAGTCCGAATCTTTAATGGGCAAGTTCAGAAGGGCAGAGCTGTACTACTGAAATGTCTTCCAGTGAAGCCCTTTGCTCTGGGATGTATGTCCTATTGTCCGGAAGGTTTCTCCACACTACAGATGACCTGCTGACATTCACTTACATGATCCAATTGAAACCATCCATACTATTTTCACCTAATTCCCGATCCACGCAATTGGATCCATCCCTCCATACAACCACCCCTACATCATCCATCTACACAGGCACCCATCCAGTCCAATGAAATCCACACAGTTCCAATCATTCAGAAGAACACAAAACTATATCCATCCATTGAAGAACAAACATCCATATGTCCAACCATCACCAGAGAAACCAACAAATCGACTCAACAATGCACATCCTCCCAATGGCATCCCCCATTGATCCTCACAATTGCACCCCTCTCCCATCCTCCATCCATAAGAGAAAACCTATTTGAAAACGCCAGACTTATTAGGTTTGCCAATGCCTATTCATGCATATGTGTGTTTCAGTCCTGATCATGAGAAACCGGTATCGGTTTATGCAACAGGAGGTTGAGGGTCCAGTATCGGTTTATGCAACGTGTCCAGGAGGTTGAGGGTCAAGTATCGGTTTATGCAACGTGTCCAGGAGGTCGAGGGTCCAACAACTTCCTTAAATATCAGAAACTGGACTTGCAGGGTGACCCGGATGTTTGCGTTGTACTGCAAATGGACATTTCACTGGTGTCTTGCTGCGTCCCAAGCAGAGCAGTACTGAAGTCTCCACAAGTTCTCCCTCTTGTTGTTGAGCAGTGTAGGGGAAGTGTGGTGTTTCGTAAGAGGAGCCTGTTCGGTGCTTGCCAAGCCCCGCTATTTCTGTCACGGCTGCGCAGAAAGGTACCGTTCGCCTGCATACCTTTCTCTCCTTAACTTTCATACAATGGACATGCTCGAGCTCTCTTTCTGGGCTGAGGGTTCGGCGTAGTTTGTCACCAAGAACTAGCATTTATTCACAAATCTGTTTGTATATATTTTGTGTGCCCATTTGATTAGATTAATAATCGTGCTATTTGATTAAATAAGGCCAGTGACACACAGATATCCTTCGCTCTCTGACTTGATTCACTGTTTTTTTAAAAAAAAGTGTTCTTTTAAAAAAAAATATTTTACTAAACATCAAGATTCATAAGAAATGCATCCAGCATTATTTGGAAGCAATAATGCATAAAATAAAACGAACCATTTATCGATATTGTGCAATTTGTGAGGCGCTTATACATCCAGTAAATTGTGTTTCAAATCACCCACAGGGCAACGGGAAGGGGACATGGGAATGAAACAAATATAACAATAAAAGATTGAGGCAGTCCTACTAACCCATTATGGGGGCATTGGGTGTTGAGATAACATGACGTCGAGAAAATGGTTCCAAATGCAATCGATTGCATTCTCCTCATTAACCTGAAATTAATGTTTCCGAATTCTAATATCCTTGTTTGTTCTTGCCCACTTTATCATTGTGCATGTCACATTGTTACGGGATAGGGGCATGTGGACTGAATGGGCTTGTTTCCATTTTTCATGCAATCTGATGCTTTGTCCTAAACAAACATGAGAACCTTTGCCAGAAAGGTGCTTTTCTCTAAGTGTCCACCCCAGTAAGCGTAGCTTTGCAGATGCATGTACCACCCAGCCAGAAAGCGGTTTCAGAAACCTGATCACTTGCGGCGGCAAAGAGCGTTACCACCACATATGGATGCATGTGGCAGTTAACGGCTTACTTAAATTCATGCAGCAAAGCTGTGGAATAGATTAGTTTTGTGGGGGGCGCTTGGAGTGGGCAATCCTGCTGCGAGAAACCAGTGTTGTGTTGTGGCATACTCTATGCATTGAATCCATGTATGGCTTACTTTGCTTGCTGCTGTGTTTTTGTGGGGAATAGACTATATTTTCTTTAAGGAGGGGTGCCGTTCTTTCCAGGGATGCCTACCAACCCCACCGTCTATAGACCGAGGCGCCTGTTTATATTTTCTAAGCAGGTGCTGCCATGGGCATAATGAGATCTTAGTAGCTCAGATATCATTTGTCATTCCCCTCACCTGAGACCAACAGGAAGCACTAGTTGGTTTGGCCCTTGAAGTCAAACAGTTGCTTATAATGCCCAGGTCCCACTACACTATGCAAGAGCTGATCTGTGCCAACAGAAGAGCTCAGCCACTCAATGGTTGGACCACTTCAAAACCCATATGAATATGGCAAGAGAGGTATTCCTCAAACCCCTAGACTCCACCACCCCATAACTTCAGTAGTAAGTGTGTGCAGTGAAGATCCTATGCTTCTTGCGAAAGATGGTAATTGTGGTCCGTAGAAGCTCTAGGAGAACCTTGGCAAATCTTTCAGGATTGATCTAGAAATTGTTTCTCTCCTTCCTGCATTGGCTGACATGAAATCTAGTCTCGCACCAAGGACTGTTTTCTCCCTGTGCAGAGACAGGATTACATAGGAAAGGTGAAGACGACTTGCTTTGTTTCCCATAACTTCGGGATCTATATGTAACTGGATCCTGGGGATTTATGCATAGCCCAAGCCTTCCTTCAACATATCAAACTGGTGTTTTCCCTGCCCAGTGTTTACTTGGGCTTGGCTAAATGCTTCATGTCTATGAGGATCTGGAGGTGGATTGGGCAGGGGAGAGGCAAGCTTGCCTCAACAGGTATAAGTGGAGCAATACGTGCCCGAGAAAGTTAAACTGAAACAATAACACACCGGATGAAAAAATAAATAATAAACTCAACTGTCACTTTCTGCTAATTTTATCAGTGAAGGCACCCTGCCTAATATATATGAGATTAATGTGACTGGAGTGCATGTTCCCACAGATGACCTGCTCACCTTGAGCAGATCACATGGTTCTATGTTCTTTTGCCACCAGATTTCTTCTAATTTACTTTTTAAAAAATAAATATTCATCGAAAAAACGCATTGACATTTTGTTTCTATTTGGGGGGGTGTGCTCCCTCCCTTATTATTTAATCCATACCTCATACTCGCATACTCGCATATATCAGCTTACCCGCTCCCCTTTATTTTCGATTCGTTTTAAAAATATTTTTCATAAAAACATTTAAAAAAAAGAAACTGGCGGCATAACGACTGTATACCGATCAGATTACATGCCACCAGAGCACAGGAGATGGATGAGCGCAGCACCGCTCTAAGCTACCACTGCATGCATCGTCCATTTTTAGAGAGGAATGAAGCATTTGCCATTTCCCCAGCCTTCCGGAAGTGCCCTGGTAGTGTGGATATGTGCATATCTTTAAAGAGTGTGTAATGGCGTCTAAGCATAGGAACTTCTTTCATTTGCCAACGAAGAGGATGAGGATGACCTGTGACAAGGCATTGCTGACAATGTCCGAGAACTCCATCCCAACAAGTAGACCACATCCGTAGGTACTGTATCTTCAGCTGCCTAACCTATTATTAGAAGCACTTGAGCATTATAATTGCAATAGCAGCCCCACGCAGTCAATGCAATTATTTTTCTTATTAACTTAAGTATTCTAGAAAGGTTTGAAAATGTCAACATAAACTTAGTCATAATGGTTCCATTGTATTGATCTGTCCTTAATTTAAATGAACAGGACATGGCTAGGCATTAAGACACCTTTTGATTAAAAAAAACGAATAGTTGGAGAGGTATGTCGTTTTTCATTAGGATGGCTTGGTTTTGCTAGTCGTAGCCATGGCAATTTGCTTAGGCTGATGCATGGACATAGTATGTTATTGTTACCCAGACATCCCCGGATTTAACATCTGTATGTTATGGCAAATTGTAAGCAGAAGAGCCCAGATGTCATATGTTTGGAAGTGGTTCCATACACTGAGAATGTGCATTTGTTAGCCATTCTTACCCAGTTACTGCCAAAACAAAATTAGTGTTTCACCAGTGTTGGAAGGTGATAGGAGGGATGAGTGCTTTGATTTGAGTTTCTGAAAAAGGCACCTTTTTTGTAGTTTGCAGTTAACTAATTAATCTTGTTTTTAAGGTTTTATGTCTAGATTTAAAGTTTGTCAAACTCGGATTAAGTGAAGAGTGTTCTATCATTTTGGGTTGTTGAGGGGGGCGGGGACTGAATTCAAGAAGGCACAAGGTAGCAGCACAAACTGAGGAGGATAGGAAAAAAACGATAGATGGTGAAATCATGTTTAGTAGGTGACGTATTGTGAAGTGACTGGCTGATTGCAGTCTAGGGAGGGCAGCACTGGTGTGCCTTAGAGTGATTTCCCACCTTACTCAAACGGGCATGCAGCACGTAAGATCTTTTCCCTTGCGGAAGAGGTGGTAACGCGCAAGGGTAGGAATGTCGCACTGTAAAAGTCAATTACCACTGGCCAGTGGCTAGGGGTGGGTCCAAATCTGAAAGCCTGGAGATGTGGCAGGGCAGCAGCAGTCTGGATTAACCTGAGCTGGCCTTCTCTCTTTTTTTTTTTTCTTTTTCTTCCTTCATCGTCCACGTCCCCCTCCCCCATGTAATCAAGGGTATCAGGAGTGGATTGGAGGAAGATCAGGTCGAGAAAGCAGCCCATGGATTCAAGAGCTTCATTTGGGCGGTTCTTTCCACACAACATCAGCACATTGCATTATGTACACCTTAGCACCCTGGGAAGGGGTGCTGGGCACCTCAGAGTGTGGTCTGCATTGTATGGTACAAGCCTGTGTTCCGAGCAGCCTGGGTGCTTCCGGTCAGCGCTCCATTTCTTCCCCATCCCCCTTCACTCCTTAGCACCCTTGTAGTTTCCTACGCGGGTGCTAAGAGTGTGTCATCGTCATCATCCTCCTCATCAATTACTTTATATTGATTAAACAAATTTACTATAAAAGCCATACATATACATAATAAAATACAGTCAAAATACAAAAGGAAGCACACATTACATACAGGATAATTTACACTCCAATAAGAACTAGATAGCAATACCTGTTAAGGATAGCTAAACCCATAACTAGCAAAAGGTGCTTCCGTGCATACTGTGACTATGTTTAACATGATCCTTGAGCATCATGCCATTCAACAGGGCAGACGATTTGAAGCACAAGGCCAACTCCTAGTTGGTCAATCCAACGATAGTCAAAGATGATTTGGGTGCATCAGTTGGCACAGAGTAATGCTATTACGGGAGAAAATGTACTCCTTTTTGTTCTCCTGAACCAAGCCCGAATCAAGAACCAACACATCGTAAATGTAGCCAGGGAAACCTTGTTGCTCAGGCAAAGAGCAAGGGCCCCATTGATTGTTGAGACGACATGTAATTGGATAAACGTATGCCTTTTTTACATATTTCGTATATCCTTATACATGGGACAAAGGAACAGAAGTGTATACAATCTTCCCTCAGCCCTGGGGAAAAAAAGACAATCAGGGCTCATACCTGAATTCTATTGTGCTTTGATTGATGCTAAAGGTAGAATGTTGAAGCTAACTTTGAGGAGAGAACGCATTACCTTGGGACTCATAGCGTCGCAGTAGCCTTTGTAGCCCTGGGCCTGTTTAAGGGCCCAGTAGTTGCTGAACTGTTGAGACATAGCCACTCTCTCTACTATTGCCTTTGTTTTTGCCCCCTTAATCACATGCAAGATTTTATCTTTTGTTGATGCTTTAATAGTCATAGGGTTTGTCGATAGCTCCTCTAAATTCAAAATTGTCAACCCAGACTTGACATGCTGCACCCAAGGAAGTGATAGTCCCCCCCCCCCCCCTCCTCCTTTCCAATTGCATCTTTTAGGGCTGCCAGGTATTTTAAAAGGTTCTTGTTTTTCCACAACCTTATCCAATAGAATCGTGGCTTTGCTCTACATATTTGTCTAATGGGTTAGAGAACTAATTCCAGAAAGATCTGGAAAGTTGGGGCACTTGTTGGGAATCCCAGAACCTTTTTAAGAAAACAATTTTTGCTCACAGACAATTGAGCAAGATTTGTCCAACCTCCATAGCTCGGCACCAAAAACAGCAGCCTGCCTGGCCTGAGCCTTACAAGCCTCTAGTGTCACAGTAACATCAATTTCCCCCATGGACTTTGGCAACTTTGGCAAAGTTGGCAATGGAGCCACCATTTCTGACCAGTGGCAGCTCAGCCTTCTTTTTTATTTGCTCATTCCTTGAGCAATGTTCATGTATTCTTATGCCCAAATAATCATATTTTTCCACAAGCTCAATTTGTGTTCCATTTAGAGTCCAGTGTAGTTTCTGATGCTTTTTCACCCAGGAGCACCTAAAAAACATTGCCTTTGTTTCATGAATATTGATTATAAAACAATTTATTTTTCACAGAAGGCATAGAAAATCAACTGGCTACAGAGTCCATATAGTGTTAGGGACAGGAGTATGGCGGCATCGGAAAACATTAGGACTGGGATTTTATCATGGACTAATGTGGGGGAGTCCGGAGACCGAGACATCAACTCACAAATTACACCATTATATAAACAAAATTGGTGCCAAAACGCATCCTTGACGGACGCCTATTTGAACGCTCATTTTGTTGGATAATGCCCCACCCGTGCCATAGCGTATTCTGGCCCCATTCCCATGATATAATAGCGTGATTGCTCTTGGAAGGCATGGGGGTATACCCAGGCTTGTGAGGATGGTCCACAGCCTAGTCCTTGGGACAGTGTCAAAGGCTGTCTTCACGTCAATAAGAGTCTGTATTTATTTTCGAAAAAAGAAACAAATGGAAACTTACCTTGGCGCACAGCAGCACTGCAGCATGGTTTATGGAAGTCAATTTTCAATGTTAATGAGGTCACCAACATCAACATTGAAAATGTACTTGCATACTATGGCCCGGGGCCAGTCTGCGCAGTAAAGGTACGTTAATTTTTCATTTTATAAAATGCTTAGCATTGACACCCGTGTAGCAAGGTACACGGGTGCTTATGACAATTATGCCCAGAGGCGGTGGGCTGATCCTGTCGGTAACGGCACTGTTGCTCTCATTAACTTGGGAGGCGGGCCGTTACTGACCGGGTCGTCCCGCTGCCTCGCCCATATTGCTGCAGTAACAAGACTGTTTATGGAGCAGCCAGAGGGGAAAAAAACTGTCGGAGAAGAAAGAGGCACTCAAACCGGGGAACAGCTGCAACTATGGGGGGAATTCATAGAATTTAGCGCAGAAGTGGCGCACGCGGGCAGCGCAGAAGGCGAGCATGCGCCAGGGTGTGCTAGCTGCATGTGCCAAAACCAATTTTTTAAAAAAAATGTTTTTAATACTTTTATTTAACCCCAGGGTTTTTAAAAGATTTTGTTACATTCCTTCATGTATTCAGTCGTTTTGGCTACTTTTCTTTGTCAGAAGTTAGAAGGATTGCATCTAAGATTTTCGCTGTAGCTGTGACCCAGGTTGTATGGCCGCCTCCAATTAGTCTCGAGCACCAGATCTCCTCATCAAAGATGTGAGCCGTAGCTAACATCGCCTTCAGATAGGGTCTTCTTATAGCCTCCACTCCTGGGCATGCTAGAAGCAGATGTCTTGTTGTTTCGACTGCAGACAGGTCTTTACAAAATCTGCATTTGTTTGATGGGGCCAGGCCTCGTATCTTCAAGATTTCATTGGTGTGAAGTAGATTGAGGCGGGCCCTTAGTGCTCCTCAGCTTGCGATTTGGCTATTTTTTCACGAACGGTTGTAGCTCATGTAGTTTGTAGGTCGTGAAAGGCAGATGCGACACCATTTTGTGAGAAGCGGCCTGATCCAATGTGTTTATCCAATCAAGTTTGTTTAATTTTTTGTGGATTTTCATGGGAAAACCAATTTTCACTCACAGCGTATTCATGGATACTTACATCCATAACCAGCCGTGGCGCAGAGTGGTGCAGTGACCCTGCAGCAGTGCCAGTTACGCTCACAGCCCCACCCTGTGCGCCAAAAACATTGCACAAATCCCCTACATGGCGCAAAGGCCAGTGGACCAGCATACAGCCCCACAACCACGAAAACACGCTAAAAACGCCACACAGCCCTCGCGCGCAAGCGAAATCCAGTGTAAAACTCCCCACGCACCCCTCGGATTACACGTACCCCTCTCGCGCCGGCGAAATCGCATGTAAAACTCTCAGCGCACCCCTGGAATACGCGTACCCCGCTCGCGCCAGAAAATCGCGCTTAAAACTCCCCACACCCCCCTGGAATACGTGTACCCCGCTTGTGCCAGCCCAATCGCGTGTAATTATCACTCCCGTACCCCCAGATTCACGCAGCAGTGTGGTGAGAAGCCACACGCACCCCCTGCAGGCAGACAACGCCACATCGGTCCACTCTACACCCCTCCCTATGCCCCACAGGCAGACCTTCCACCCTGCCCATGCCCCGCAGGCAGCCCATCCACCCTGCCCATGCCCCGCAGGCAGTCCATCCACCATGACCATGCCCCAGAGGCAGCCCATCCACCCCGACTCATGTCCCCTACCCACCCACCCCCCCATTGACAGGCACCTGCCAGCAGGCCCCGACCCATAAAGAAATAATGATAGCAATATGAAGAAAGAAAGTGAAATGCAAGGAAAAATAAAATCCAAAACATAAGAAAATAAGTGGTCCGTCCCCAAAGTCCATAGAAATAAATCCCTAACCACCCACCCCCCATTGACGGGCACCTGCCAGCAGGCCCCGACTCATGTCCCCCCCCCCCCATTGACGGGCACCTGCCAGCAGACCCCGACTGATGTCCTCTCCCCACTTCCCCTCCCCAATTGACAGGCACCTGCCAGCAGGCCCCGACTGATGTCCCCCCCAAACACCACGTCATAACTGTACAGGCCTATGGCCCTAATGCCAACCCAAATCCCACACCCCCACACGATCCACTGCACCCACTCCCTACTAAATTACCCATTCCATTATAGTCTGAAAAGAACCAGCATGCCCATCAACAAATGTCCTACAGAGCCACACAGTGACAACACATGACTGAGCCAATGCTCATGGAGACATGCACAAAAGAAATCATAGTGGACTACACCAAGAATGAAGAATAATTAAATGTATTAAAAATAAAAACATATGACAATATGAAAATCACACATGCAAATAAAGAAATAATGATAGCAATATGAAAAAAGAAAGTGAAATGCAAGGAAAAATAAAAATCCAAAACATGAGAAAATAAGTGGTCCGTCCCCAAAGTCCATAGAAATAAATCCCAAGATGAAAAGCATAAAAACCATTACTCCATTTGAAAGTAAAAAAATAATGTATGTACATGTCCGTAATATTGTAAACGAAAGTCTGAAGGGTCCATTATCCCAAAACAAAAGGAAACCTACCTAAAACCCTATCTAAAATACAATTATATACAAAAAGTGGAGCAAAGTCCGTGAACTCCAAATAATAATAAACACCAAATGAAATCTAAATGACTATATACAAAGGCGGCGGGCTAGTCCGACGGCTCACTTTTTGATGTCCAGGGCATCATCAAACTCCATGTCGATGTTCCTGATGCGGGCCTCTTCCCTGGCCTCGAGGTCTCGCAGGGATGCAGCCATGGCCTCCTCCAACTCCCTGCGAGTTGCCTCGAGGCACTGAGCCCGCCTCAAAGCCCTGTGCATGGAGTTCTCCACCCTGACCATTGTGAGCCGTGCCCTCTCCGCCCGCCGCCACTCTGCACCTATTCGCTGGCCCAACCGCTGCCACACGGAAGACACTCCCAATCCTGGGTCCTCCTGCCCCCCTGACGATGCCAGCCCTGATGATGTAGTGGGCCCCGAGGCCACATGCCTCCTCTGCCGAGCATGCCGCCACCTTTCTGCTGCCTGCCGCAACCACTGCGACTTCCTCGGGGTAGATGGCAACACCCGGGGCCGTTGTGCAGGTGTCCTGCTTGTATGTGCCTGCATATCGTCCGTTGCCAGGGGTCCAGTGGCTGGGGTGACCACCTGTGCTGGAGCTCCGATTCCGGGCTGTGGCAGGGATGGGATCTCCACCAGCCTGGCTGCGTTGGTTAGGGCAGGTCCACAGGGGGGCCTGGTGTCATCTGGGCCGGAAGACGGCACGGAGAACGACTGGCGTATAGTGTGCACAGAGGAGGGGAGGGCCGCAAGACAGAGAAACATGGAGGAAACCCCCGACCATGAGCCCTCCCAAGTGGGCCACGTTGGCCCACATCTCTTCGTGATGACATGAGTGGTCCCCCCCAGGAAGTACGCATGTCATCACCAATGACACGTGTGCGCAACGTGACACCAATCGGGACGGACTCAATCCTGTCACGGGTCCCCACGTCCGCAGGTAGAGGAGTGCCAGATGACATGCCCCCCCCTACCTGCGGACGGGCCTGGGACAGGGCATCCTTGCTGGTGCATGGTGATGCAGTCACAGTGTCGGGGACAGTGACATGCACAGACCCTTCTGCGGCGACCTGTGCTGACTCCCACCCCTGCCATTGAACTGCTCAACTTGCACCACTGGTACCACCCCCCACCAGGCCCTGTGTGCAGCTCTGAAGCAGCCTCCTCCTCCTCCGTACACACCACCAACCTGGATGTCTCAGCACCGTCTTCCGCCGTCGCCAGCCCTTGTGGGGGCTCACCTGCCCCTTCCACTGCAGCCATAGTGGCGGACGCGGTCACCAGTACCCTCACTCCCGGGTGATGGAATTTCCTGGGAGGGTGACTGGGCCTTGCGTCACCGGCCGGTGGAGGCATCCCTGTCGCTTTCCTCCACAGCGCTGTCTTCGCCCTTTTCTTCACTCGCCGCTGTGTAAAGGGAGATATTGAACACAAGCATCAAGGTACTGTACAATAGTCTCCTAAACACAAAGCAATAGCACATGAGTGGCACTGTCAAACGTCACTTCCATCATGTCTCTCCACAACACATGGGTCAATGCAGGCAGCACACATGCAGGAACAGGCAGGGCACATGCAACAAACATTTGCATTCATGTCCAAGGCACCGTAGAAACATCCAGTGGTGGGCTGAAACTCACATGCATCATGGGACATGCTGATCACAAGCATACACATCACCGGAGGGTCATGCATCTGGCCCTGTGTACCCCAAGACACAGTGGATATAAGGATGACTAGGCTTTATCAGTGGGTCAACACATCGTCACGGACATGTGTCATGCATCCATGGCGTTTACCAATCACTCTCACACTGCTCTGACATACGGACATGTACACCATGCATGTCCATAACAGCAGCACCCATCTCTCACACCCCAAACATTTCCAAGTACAGACATGGGCATGCTTACATATGTGCATTCCGCATGCTGCTCCGCATGATGCATTGTAACACATACACCATCCATGTGGGTCACACCTGACTGGACTCATATGCAGCACCATCATGTCCATGCACACACACCTCCATACATGACCCATGTCACAAATACAGCCAAGTAGCTAACTGCCACCACAGTGCAACATGCACTGTTTTAAAAGAGAATGCATGGGCACTTACCGCTCGACTCCAGATGGGCCTGCATCCTTAGGATCTGGTGATGAAGCACTGGGCGAATATGCTCCAGGACCCTCATCTGCTGTGTGGTAAGGGGGACCCGGCGTCCCACTGCATCTGCTGCGTCCAAGAGGCGCCGGGCCTTCTTGAGGTTCCTGAATTTGTAGTCCCAGTGCTTCTGGACGTGTTTGATGTTGCGTGGTGCCACCCCCTCCACGTTGATGGCACCCACTATGTCCTTCCAGATCCTCTTCCGTCCTTCCTTGTCAGTGCGCGATGGTGTGAAGAGGGCATCATAATGCCCCAGGACTTGCTTCATCAGGATGCCAACTTCATTTGCACTGAAGCTGGCAGCTCTCTGCTGTGGGGTTGCCACTGTTGCCGGATGGTGTTGCGTCGGACATGGCAACCCCTGAGGCAGGTGTAGGTAGGCAACTGGGTCCTGTGTCCTGGGGCTGGGCTGTTGAGCAATGGAATACCAGGGGGAGTCTTCTGGTCCAGCAGGGGTGGTTACATCAACTGGATCCCTGCAGATGGCTGATGTGCAGGCATCAAATGGCAGGGCACTGTTGGCAGCAGGCAGGCAGGCAGCAGCAGATGGCTTGTAGTAGGCTCCCCGAGGCTCTGGGGGGCAGGAAAATGGCCTTCTGGGTAGGAGCGTGGTCTTCTGTGTGTTGTCGCGTGGCCAGCTTGATGCAGAGTGAATTGACATGTGAAAAACAGCACGTCAGCGTGTAATTCGAGGAAAGGGCCTTAGCGCGTAAGCGTGCCAGTGATGTTACACGTGTGGGTGTTGCCTTCAGCACGGGTTAAAGCTGAGCATGGGCCCGCAGTCCACTGTACGTGCAGTTCGTGGAGACCGATGCGTGTGTTTACTCTTGTGGATTACACCCAATTACTTCACAGCGTTTGAAGTTCGTACCTCTTCTTTTGGCGGGGTGTTGCCTATGCGTGTGTTTTTCTTTTTCTTTTCCACGTAAGGCAGGCGGTGAGTCGCACATGCTATTTTTCCCACTGTGGTTCCCCCTGTGCATCATGTAACAATTTTCGTGGTCATAGTAGCCCGCGTGTTCCACATGTATGTGTTTTTTGTGTCCCTCGGTGCGACACCGTACTGCTGGAGGTAAAATATATGCACATGGGCTACCCGGGCCGGATGCACTTTTTTCTTTTGAAATTGTACTATTTTTTTTAAATTTTTTACAATTTTTTTCTGTAAAAAAAAAAAAAAGTTTTGGAGGGGGGGGGTCTGAGCATTGCATGACCCGTCATTTTTCCCCAGGGGTCAGACAGCCTTGCAGGAGCAAAGGGGTACCTATTCCATCCAGTACCCTGCCCCCTTCAACCCAATTGCCCAGGACAATTGTTGAGTGCACCTCCCATTCTTTGCCATGGTTGGGCGGCCACCAAAGTGTAGGGGGGGGCATAGCCTGGGCATTCTCCCAGGGGTGTGTGTGGTCGGGCACGTGGATGTGGAGACCAGGGGGGGACAGGGAGTCCAGGGTGGCTACAGAGGGGGAAGAGGCCGGGGTGCCACACTGGGGCAGGATGTCCAGCCACGTGCTGGTGCAGGTATGTCAACTCCCTGTGGCTCCTGGTGATGCAGCTGTTGCATCACAACCTGGCACCCATATGACCCAACAGCAACTTACATCTGCTGTCATGGGCCCACCTGTGGTGGTAGCTGCAGGTGCAGATGTTGGGACCACCAGAGGGGCTCGGGGTCGAGCAGCGCATGTTGCGTTGCGTGACGAGGACTCCCAGGACGATTTCCATCTTGTCCGGAGGTGCAGGTCACATGTGTCCAGTGTAGCTGTGACTGGGGCACACATATCTGGGGCAGTTATGACATCTGCTGCCCCAAGCAGCCGGGTGGTGGCAACTGCATGGGCAGATGCAGCCAACGCCACCCGACAGTGAGTCAGACCCAAGCCAGACCTTCTGTCCTCATTCCAACACCCACTGCCTTGGTCCAGTCCACCAGCGCCACTGCCTCCACTGATCAGGGACACATTGCCCATTCAGGGTCAGTACCACCGCCCAAAAGGAGGAAGGGTGCTCCTGCGCAAGATGCTGGGACCCCAGACACGGCTATGGCCTCCGGCACTTTGAGGAAGAAGCCTTTTCGGCAAGCAGGAACTGGACTTCCTCGTGGACTACGTGTCGGCACACCAATGCAATATGCTTGTAGGCCCACAGTGCCATACAACGCCTGCTCAGCATTGGGTCCACTGGCAGCATGTTGCAGATGGTGTGACAGCCATGGGATTCCAGGTGCACATGGCTCCGGACTGCTACAAGCGTTGGAATGAACTCTGATGCAGTGCAAAACAAAAGCGTGCCTCCAATTATTCCTGGTCTCTGGTGACTGGTGGTGGGCCACCACCAGAGGAGGATGAACACACTCAGCATGAGGAGATTGTTGCAGAGTTCATCCCGGAAGAACAAATCCGTGGAGTGGGAGAGAGGATGGATTATGATGCATCGTCCGGTGAGTATTGATGCGTGTTACTCAATGACGTGTTTGGCGTGTGTGACCCTCCCAGCTATAACTTGGGTCCTTCCTTTCATCAATCTCCCTCTCTACCTGTGTTGTTCACCATGGGTCTGACCTCTCGGCCTGGCTTTACAAAAAGCACCTGGCAGCTCTCTCCTACTGCATTTTCATTTTCTGCTACGACTTCAAGTGCTATGCTGATGACACGCAACTCATTTCCAGGCTGCCCTTTGCCACCTCTTCTCCCTCCCTCATTTCTGATTGCCTCATTGACATTTGAAATTGGTGTACTGACAACGATCTCTGTCTAAATGCCAGCAAGACTGACCTCCTCCTCATCGGCACACCTTTGCCATCCTTTCCCCTCACTCTCTGGCCGGCCCCCTTTGGCCCTCCTCCTACCCCCACTTGCAAGGCCAACAACCTTAGGGTCACCTTTGACTCCACACATTCCTTTTCCACACACATTTCTGACGTTTCTTGAGATATATTAACTTCTTGCTTAACCTCTTCAGGGGTACTGTGCCTTTCCTATCGTTCACCTACAAGCTCAGAGTCTCTCAAGCTCTGGTTGGATTACTGTGACAGGCTCTTTCGATATTCTACCTGCATCCACACTCTGCCCTCTATCACTAATCCAGTACAGGACTGCGAGACTTGTCCCTGGCCTCAAGCCCTGGGATCCTATCTTTCCAGCTCTGAAATCCCTTCATTGGCTACCAGTGGATGCAAGGATGATACTTCAGACCCTCTGCATTGTGCACAAGGATTTTTGGGGCCTGGCTCCAAAATACCTTCAACTATCCCTCTGCCAATACCTTCCCTCTCGAGTCCTTTGCTCCTCTACCTCACACTCCCTCCGCGTCAGCCGTTTATCGAAGAAATAAACAGGGGGCACATCTGTGTCTACGACTGGGACCTCCCTTTGGAACAGCCTACCTGCCACATTGAAACTGGAGGAGAAACATCTCTGCTTCTGGAAGCACCTCAAGACCTCCCTATTTGCTCTTGCATTAGCCCCTCTTTTCCCCAGCTGAACAGTTTCCTCTCTTGGCACTGTGCACCTGCACACCCTTTGTCCTTCGGGCCCAGGTACCTGCTCACCCTGCCTCCCTGCTGCACTGCCTCCAGGCCTCCCATTGCAATGGGTCCTGTATGTGTACCCATACAGTCCCCCACTCTTCTTCTGCACTTCTGCAATCATCAGATTTGCCCTATCCAAATGATCTTGCACTTGCCACTTGCTGGCTGCCCTACTACCTTTTGAATGCCTATTCTATCATTGGACTTCTTTTTCATTATTTGGTCTCCTCTGTTTGGCACGTTCCACTTTTCCCCCTTCCAGGCTCTTCAACCCTTTATCCCTTCTCCATGCACTTGCGAGTTCTCAATGTCACTGTGCCCAGTATGATCATTGTTTTCATTTCCTTTTCTCCCTTGTTCCCCTCCCTTTGCTTGGTTGCGCTCTGAGCCACTTGTGTATGAGGGTAATCTTGATGAGATGTCATGTACATCCTTTGTCCTTGGTGCAGTGTGTCTCACTCTGACTGTGTGATGGCTGTGGCTCCTCGTGCATATTCATGTTCCATGTGCATTCCATATATGCCCCTAGGTGTCATTGACTGACTGCTCATTATAGTATGGCTCCAGGATGATCCAAGTGTCATGTTATTTGGACAGCCATTTCATGCTCACTGTGGGTCTGTGTGTCATCACGCACGGCTTTAGGGTGTCCACATCTGTGTCATGCACATGGCTCCACCTGTTACAGGCCCACTGCCTCTTTTCAACTGGTGTTGTCTTCTGCATGCATGGGTGTACTATTGATGGTTCCTCATCTGTCCTGCATCATGTCCACTTCTCATCGGCTGTAGTGACATTTGACTGACGACATGCAATAGACACATGCCAACACTGTCTGCCAATGCACTGTTCTGTGGGGAACCTTTCATTGCCATGCAGTGCCTCCCTGCTATTGCCCAGAGGGTGGGTGTTTCATGGTATCCATGCTACATGGTGCATGCCATTTGCACATGATGGCTGCAAATGCCCTTACACTGCCGTCACGTTTGGAGATTGACATCACTACATACATCTTGATGTTGGAAGTTGAGGGGGTACACATGCACTGCACCACACACACCCACTCCTGTGCCAAGTTCAGCCCTTCAACTTGCTAACACAATGCTGCTTTGTGATAGTGACCTGCCATGTATGTACCCATGTCCCTCCTTTGACTATCAAAACGCAGTAGTAGAAGTGCCTCCTGTGACACATGTACTCTGCATAGTCAATGGTTGTTGAGTGCTGCACGTGAACATGCATGTTACATGTGTCATGGCGTGATTGCCAGCTGTGGCTATTTGTGTGTTCCCACATGCTTATGCTACATGCCATCTCTCATTTCTGCCTTGGAAATGTGCCTGCTGGAGGTTGTGTGTGATGCAGGTGATAGGCAACATGCAAAACATGTGTTGGCTTCACATTTTGCGCACATCCTTTTCTGCTTTTGGGATACCCTTTCATTGCTATGCCACTGGATACATTGTGGGCTTTGAGTTGTGTGTGACATGCCTGCTTCATGTGTAGGCTGTCAATGTTGTGATATGTATGTGTGTGCTGTGTGCTACTGACATGCGTGTTCTTGTTTCATTTGTTTATGTTGCAGGTGATGAAGCACTGGAGGCAGAGGATGAAGATGTCCTCCCAGACATGGTGGCCAGGTCACATGACCCTCCAGGCACCAGTGGTGGTCGTGGGATGGCAGTCCACGAGAACCCACTGGTGCTCCAAGTGATTGTGTCCAGAGCGGACTCTGAGTCAGGCTCTGATGTATCCTCTGACTACTATGTTGAGCCGGATCTGCATCATGACGTGTCGTCGCCAGTAAGTGATCCTATGTTGGATGGTTTTCTGTCCGCGACACCTGCAGTAGAGGGCCAGGCGGGGTTGGAATGTCTGCCTTTGGTGGTTACAGGTGCACGGTCACACTCAACACCAGTTGGCCATGTTCCTGGGGCATCAGGTTGACAGAGGGATGCAGTCCTGCAGCCACAGGCGGCACCAACCCAGAAAGGACCACGGCTCCTTGGGCCTGGCAGGTGTTGTGTCCGGCAACGTGGTGGCCGTGCGCTACCGGCGTGAACTGAGTGGGAGCATGCTGTTATTGCCATAGCACAGCAACAGGGGGCAGCAGTTGAGATGATGGCGCAAGGTATAGAAAGTGTGGCCCGTTCTATCATCCCCCCCCTGAAAGGCAAGTGCAGGTCCAGCAGCAGGCTACGTGGTCTACGTGCCACTCATTCAGGTTGGGCATGGCGGCCTCTGACCGGGCATGCTGAGCTGAAATGGTGGCTCTGCATCAAGCTATTTCTGCTCAGGCAGAGGCACACCGTGAGGCCCTGAGGGTCGAACATCAAAACCTCTTATCTATTCTGGGTGCTCTCATGATGGACGACAGTAGGCGGGCAGAAGACAGGATGGAGCGGCTTGAAAGAACCATCTCAGCTGAACTCCATGCAAGCCAGGAGGTACTCTGTATGTCATGTGAGGCATGCAGGCAGAACTCATCTTACACGTCAGTCACTGCAGGAGGAAGCACGTGAGACATGAGAGGTAATGAATGCAGATCTACGTGTCATTGCCATGCAGGACCTGGCTTACCAGACATGCATGCTTGCTTCCTTTGAGGGGAAAGCCGCGGAAAGGCATGGTGAGGCAACTGTGCCGCGTCCACCTTCTGAATTCCATCCAGAGGGTGATGACGACAACCTATCTCGCGCATAGGTTGAGCCGTGCAGGCGCTGAGCCCAGTAAGGTTTACTTTTTAATCTCAACAGCTACACATGTGGGTGTTGAGGTGCACCCTCTGCCACCTGTGTGTGCTTTCTTTCCCCCTCTCCTCCTTCCTCCCTTTACACCGTGGCCCCCTCCTCCCTACTCTCCTCCCTCTCCACCACCCTTTCCCCTCCTCTTTGTCCTGTCTGTCTTTTTCCGGCACTGCCCCAATTGCTGTCAGGCATGGTGGTACGTAGCCACTTTTTCTTTGCAGACACTTTCCCCTCTGCCTCCGTCCATCCGCTCCCCCACCTTCACTTTTTTGATTTTTATTTTGGCACTTACTTTTATCATAAGTCCCGCCACCACTGGTTACAGGTCGTCTGTTCCCCCTTTCCCTTCTGTGTTTCTTCTCCTCCCCCTAGCACTATCTTGATTCTTTGTCGACCTTCCACAGTTTGTCACTTCTTTTGTTACTCCCTCACCTCTTCCCTCCTCTTCCCTCACCCCCCTCCTTATGTGACTCCTGCACTGCAACTGTTGTTGTCAGGCATAGCAATGTTGATCCTAGTTGTTTTCCCTTATTGTTCCAGGCACTTGTACTAGGTACTTTTATTTGATAGTTCATTTTTACATTCTGTACTGTTTAAAGTACTTGTAGGAATGTACTGTTATTCTCCCTTGTTCCCTCCCTCCTTGAGCCGCTTTGATGAACTTTGTGTGTAGGCCTATAAAGATTTTCAATGAATCGGTGTTTGCTCACTGTCTTCCATTGCCGATGTGGGGTACTCTGTACATGATATGTTCTTCTGGTCAGTGGCTGATCCTATGTTGGGCTTTATTTTGAGGTGTCAGGGGATTTGTGTGGTTTAACACACAGGGGGGTCCTTGAGTGCAATGTTCACATGTGCTGTGTACAGGACACTGAGGCTCACTTCATTTCACATGCATGTATTCGATGCATGTCCTTACTGACACAAACACTTAGGCAACGCCCCCCCACATCAACTATGGCAACACCATGCACACACGTGCACCCAGATTGCCTTCTCAGGCATGCTGTGTCCTGACAATCCATGTTCACTTCCGATTCATTGATCGTGTACATGCATGACAGGGTAGTATTTGGTCGATTGCACTTATTTTTCATGATGCTCAAGGGGTTTCCCCAATGCAGTGCACACTCACTGTGCTGTCCGGTGAACGGTGTGTTGCAGGGGACACACACGCAGCACACAGTGTTTGTAATGCCAATTTGCTATTGTCCAATGTGCATGGCTGACTTGTTGCTTGCACCAGTGGTGGCATGCATTTGTGCCACCACTTTCTGGGTGTGAGGTTTTGTTCAGTAATTTCTTCAGATTCCATGTCAGGTGTAATTGTCTGGTGCCCATTTACATTTCTCATGTGGCACTTCATGACTATTGTGTCATGTGTTATGCATATGGTTTGATGTTTTGCCGTTGCATACCATGCTATGGTGTGGCTGACGGGGGTGATGGGGGTTGGGAGGGTTTGGGTGGCATACCAGTACTTTCATGCCCTGTTTTGCAGGCGGGGGGGGGGCGATATGCACCTTGCATGTGTTCCTTTTGGTCACATGGGATTGGTTGCGTTTAAGTAGATGGGGATGCACACAATGTGGCACTTCAGTGGACACATTCTCAGGGTGGTAAGGTTGTGACAGTTAACTGTCCCTTTCTCATCGATTGTCATCTGGTATGTGCCAGGCCTGTGTGCACTCCGCAGGGGTTGGAGTTTAAGTGAAAAATGTGGCCACAAGCTGGGTACGGGATGCCTTGCCACATGCCCTTTCCCCTCCCATGCGTAGCGGGCGTGCATGTGGTTGGGGATGTGGGGGCACCACCATGTCCACTGGTACGCCCCGCCGTGTTGCAACGCTGTGCAGGACACATGCTGCCACAATGATCCTGCACACTACTGGGGGTGCATGTAGTAGCTGTCCGCCAGAGCGGTCAAGGGAGTGGAAGCGTGACTTGAGCACTCCGAATGTGCGCTCCACTATGGCCCTGGTTGCAATATGGGCTGCGTTGTATCTTACCATGGGTGGTTTGGTCGGGTTCCGTATTGGCGTCCTCATGTAGGTGCTCAGAGGGTAGGCAATGTCCCCTAGTAAGGTGATAATGGTTGTCATTAGTTGGACTTGCGTATTTGTCTGTGTGTGACATGCATGCATGTGCACAGGCATTTTTACTCCCCTATGAGCCATGTGTTGCCATGCTTCCCAGCTTCCAGGGCCCGGCTCAGGGCGGACATTCTGTATATGAAACTGTCATAGGTGGACCCTGGATAGTTTGCATAGACAGAGGTGATGATTCCCTTGGCATCGCCTACAACCTGCACGTTGATGGAATGCCAGTGCTTGCAGTAGAGGTTTTCAGTGGCCGTAGGTGGACGTAGGGCCACATGGGTGCATTCTAAGGCACTGAGCACTTTGGGGAATTGTGCCACCCTGTAGAAGTCCAGGCCCACGGCCTGCCTTTCTGTGGGTGTTCTGGGCATGTATATGTGCCTGCGGACTGAGGGGCATGCAGTGATGATTGCCAACACCTGGTTTAGGCAACGTGAGTGCGTGGGCTGTGAGATACCCCCCCACTATGTCAGTTGTCTGCTGAAATGACCCAGTGGCCAAAAAATGCAGTACATTGAGCACCTTCCCCAAGGGGCTCAATGCTTGGGATCACAGGGTCAGTGATGTGAGTTCATCCTCCCACTAAGTGATCAGCTCTAGGATGATATGAGGTGGAAACCTATACCTGCCATAGACCTCGTCATCAGGCATCCCAAGAAGGCTGGTCTTGGGCAAAAAAAATGTGGGCCTGGCTATTCTCCTCCTCCTGTGTTGCCCCACGATCACTGCTGTGAGGAATGGGACATTCATCGTAGCTTTATATGCTTGTTTGTTTTTTGCGTGCACTTTTATGCTGCGCAGGGGGCGCTGCCGCCTGCTTTCGTGTGGCGGACGTATTTGTGTCTGTGCATGTGTTTTGACATGCGCGATTTTTCCCTATTCGATTCCATGAATACGTGTTGTTCACTAGCATGTGGGCATTGCGTGCGTTTCCCAGCGGTACTTCCCACGTTACGCCTATATTTTCACGCATTGTTCCTCATTCCTGTGTTCCGGCCCCTTTTTAGGTGTGTGCGCGAGAAGTTGTGCGCTTTCCCTGTTCCTGTTGTGCATGCGTTTGGAAAGTCGCAGTGTCGTGTAAGGTAAGCTCGGATTTGGCGCACATCCCGGGAAAAACACGCACAGGGCTTTCCATGAATCGCATGCGTGCGATTCGCACGCGTGCGCTAGCTTTTTTTACGCTTGCGCCACAAATATCGGCTCACATTTATTCCATGAATTACCCCCTATGTGTTGGAGTACTGTTGAACGTGACTCCCCATTAACATGTGTATTATCTAAATGTGTGTATGCCCCACCCCCATGCTCTGGCAACCCTTACAGCTTCGTATCAGATGCCATAAATAAAAGCAGAGAAAATGAACAATGCTGGCCTGTGACAGTACTGATTTTGTTCATAGCAGAGAGCCTTTCGTAGATGGTATCTGCAGCTGAACACTTTACACGCCGAAACTACTCCCTGAAGCTGTTTAATTTCAAGATTGGAATGACACTATTGTCAGAGGCGTAGACAGGGTAGGTCCTGAGCGGTTAGGGGCCCACCTAAATCTGTAAATGCCCACTCAGCAGCGCTCTGTGGGCATTTACAGATGTTGATGTCACTGCGGTGGGCCCAACTACAGTAGCTTCAGGCCTCACTCGACAATCCTGGCTACGCCACTGACTATTGTTTAACTTTGAGCCTCTTTGTCCTCAGAGCAGTGAGGGGTGCCGGTCTGCCGGTGCCACTGCACTTAACCTGGCTAGTGAGTGTTGACTGTGAACAACCAGTGGATTAAAATCAGACTATGCAATTGTGAGATTTGTGTAGGATTTTTGGAAACAAAGGACCAATTTGTTTTGAAGAATTGTGATCAATTTCCTTAGCGTTACCTCTACACAGGATATATTAGGGTGGGCAACTTTACAAAATGGTTTTGCAGGACGCTTTACACGCAAGCAAATCAGAAATAGCCCGAATTGCGGGCAATTCCATACTGTCATTTCACTCCCAGCTTTTCCAACTCATGAGCTGTTTTGGTAATACAGTGCTTTAAATGGTCCGGTCCTACCTGGCCTGCAGTACCTGCACTTCTTATTTTGGGGCATTTGAGTACCTGCACTTCTGAATGCCTGAAAGAGAATGCTAGTAGTCAACTATGTTGCTAAGTGACAAGGAAAGCTTTTCATTTCACTTTATCGCAACTAAAAGGACTGAGCTTCTGCTGCCTTTGCTGGGGAAAGCAGCACCCTCTCCCACAGATGCATTGCTTTACCAAAGTGTGTGCTCCTTGGCAAATAATTTAATCTCACTGGACATTGGCTGCAAACAACAAAGTGTGCCTAAAAGGGACCTGTGCCCAAGGAGCCACGCCGAAAGGGCTGGCTCTGAATGTGTTGCACTGGCATGTCCGGCTGTGTAGCTTGGTGAGTACCTGCACGTCCGTTTTCCCATTTTAAAGCACTGTGGTAACCTAAGTGGCAGAGCCCATTTTACACATACATTGTAGAAAATACATTACACAATTGATAGGATTACTTCATATGCAGGACACTGACATGATGGAGTTCTGTTCAGGCCCTCTGGAGTAAAAGTCAGGCAGTCCTCCTAATATGCATACGTATTGACACACACCGAAGTGACTTCACAGAAAAGGGCATCGCAGGGAACATCATCAGTATTTCATAATTGGAGACACCATGGGAATTGACATTACAAGGGGTTGCCACGGGTAAGCTGAGGGCCAAATACTTTGTGTGACATGCAGGAGTGATCACTATTATTATACATGTCTCGGGAGGATAGCTCAAGGGCAACGTGCTCACCTTGGAAGCAAGACCACATGGAGCAACACAGGTTCGATCCCTGCTTCCGTGCTCCGAAACCTCTGGGTAATAAGCACGTTATAACCTATCATATCATGGAGCATCTCCATAGTCCAACAAACCAGAGTGAAGATTGTGTTTATAACAGCACATTTTATAATAGCACATATAAAACATAAACTGTGAACTAAAAACGCTTCCAGGGTTGGCCAGGATCACACACTCTTAAGTGGTGAAACTGGGATGTGGGCAATTTTAAGCACTTATTACATCTTCCCAAGTTCAGTTGAGGTACATAATTAAGCTTTTAGTTTTGGGTTTCCTGGGCCTAAATAATACGTTGTTTATAGCAATGACTTGAAAAGTGCACACATTATATAACAAACTAAGCTTGCACCACATAACAAACTAAGCTTACACCACAAATTAACCTCAAACTACAAATATCGTCATCTAAACATGTTGAGCAAAAGGAGGATGGCTGTAGCTATATTTTGCCATCCAGAATGGAAGAGTACAGTAACTTTATGAAAAATAATGTGGGCCTAACTAATCTCTTTTCGGTTTTAAAATGGAAGTTATTTCACACAGCATGCAGAATCAGGGACCCTTCCAATTTCTAATGGACCCCCTCATCCCATTCGCTCTTAAGTAAAAACATTCCCTGCCAACAACTTCGTCCCTGCTGTGTCTGTGGCCACTAATGTTTAATTGCTGTCATTAACATGCTCTGTTGACAGAGCACAACCTGTTTCTCCGGCCCTTGGGAAAGCCGCTCTGCAATCCTGAGTTTCCACTATGGTAATGTTTATTTATATAGTGCCTATACACAGGCAAGTGTTTCAAAGTGCTCAAGGAGGGAAGGAACAGGGGGGAGAAAAACAACAGTCTCTCAGAGTCCTTGAATTTCTGAGACCATAACGGTCGGCACAGGCAGATTAAGTGAATATTATACATTTAACAGTTTAGATAAAGCAAATAGGCCTGCCGGCGATTCTGCAGTTTTTTCCAAGTGCACATTAGGGGGTGAAGACAAGGGAGAACAGACGGAACGATCTTCAGGCAGGGCTGTATACAGATTGCAAGTGTGGGAGGGCAAGGGAAGGGCAGGGGAACAAGTGCGCCCAGTCAGTAGCGAACTGTTGGCAAGTGCAGAAAGACTGGCAGGGGTGCCTGGGACCTGTGAGATTCTGAGTTACGCCAGGTGGCCAGTCGATAAGCTTTGTAAAAGGAGGGAGAGAAGGAAGAGCAGCAAGATGGGTTAGCAGGGTAAGGTGGGAGAGAAGGAAGAGGAGAAGAGGACGGTCTTGAGGAGTTTCCGGAACTTGAGAATTTCAGGCTCAAGATCAAGGGTGGCAGGGAGGCTGTTCCAGAGGGAGGCACCTGCTGAGGAAAGTGTTCTCCCTCCAAATCTCTATGAAACTAGAGGTGTACCTTCACTGGATTTTGGTAACCACTAAGTATTCAAGAGAGACAAGCCATGCAGTTGCTAGGCCTGCTTTCTTGAATTACTTGTAACAACAGAAAATGTGTTGCCTAATTATAGGTAATCCCGGAGTGAATCTGTCTGTGGGTATACATTATTACAGTCTCTAAACATGAAAATAATACGATGTACATAAAGAGTGTTTTACTGCTTTGTAAAGTGAGTGACTGAAGAGTCAGTGCAGAAAAAAATATAACATATGGCTCTTCTGATTAGTTATTTATAATTAACAAAAGACAATAAACAAAATGAGTGAAGTCGATTTTTCAGCAATTACTGTAAATGAAACAATGAAACAATATACATATACAAACAACACTTTGTGTGATAATTCAAGTTCATTATTCTGGGATGAAAGAGATTTCAACATTTGTCCATGAATAAGTTTATATAGTGCATATGATTTTGCTAATCGATCAAATGCAACGGAGGTCCTTTCTTAAAAAGGTCCATAAGTTGTGCAGGGTCTTTTTGGACAAGATATCTGGTTGTTAGCCAACGTGATCCAAAGTTGGTAGGTAGGAATGGCTTTACAGGTAAGTTACTGTTCCCTGTAGTTGTCACGTTTCGGCGGTAGTGGTTAGGGGTTGGGTCCGCCTTCATCAGGGCTGTGAATCTGAGACCCTGCAGGGGGGACATAGATTGTGGTGAGATTGATTGTATACCCTTAATGTCCCTATTATTGGGACCGGAATTGTGGTTAAATTTGTTTTCCTAGCGACCGGGTTACAAACTTACTTGCCGGTACGCATTTTCTCAAGCGTTTGGTGTGGTCATATGTCGTGAAGAGGAGGAAGCCGTGATAACTCCGGAACAGGGATATAGTTGCTAGACTATGATTTGCTAGTTTGTCAACGTGGCTGAGTTTTCAAAAGCGGTCTCGTAGCTGTTGAAAATGAACAAGTAATGCCATCAGGTCATTTTCGATCCTGAATAATCAACGTTTTGATTGTTATTTATTTTTACATGGGTTAGGGTTTCCGGCATGCAAAAATAAAAGTTGACCTATCTTGTTTCATTGTATTTCCCGTGATCAAGTTGGGTAAAGAATAGTGATTTAAAAGGGGTACGTGATAATTTGTGTGGAAACATTAATGGAAGGGTAGTGCAGTGTTAGTGCTGGTGTTGTACTGCCTGCATCTCATATTGTTCACAATGGTGATTCGCCGTGATTCATGCGTGTTAGGCATTAGTTGTAAATGCAATTCAGACAGACGGAGGACGTCTGTTGTGTGATGCCGTAGCTACGAGCTCACCTTGTTAGTCTGCTTCGACGGCGCTGAGTCATACTTTCCGACTCATTCTCCACCCGTGAGCTGTCTGCCGCGAGATGAGTCGGCAAGACACGTCTTCGCTGCAATGCGGAACAGGATATAGAAGCGCAGGGTGAAGAGGGCTGGTTGTTATTTGGGATGCCCACGCATGCGCACTGGAGGTATCCGTCACGAGTGACGAAGCAAATGTTTTAAAAGGTGCGCATGTTCCCTCGCTCGCTGTTTATGAACTACAAATGTGTAGTTCAGTACGGGTCTGGTGAGCGTGGTTCGTAGTTACTTAGCATAATAATGCAGTTTACGAACTGTAAGTGTTACAGTTGGAGCATTGTTATTAATTAAATGACGAATGAGGCAGCATCGAGACGGGGGATGGTAGTTAAATTGTCACTGCTGTGTTTATTAATTTGATGAATTTAGTAATCCTCATATGCGTGGCTCAATTGGATTTGTTGGGAGATGTGGTTACTGGTCCAAAAGACCCAGTTAGCCATAAACCATGTTACGGAGGTGCATATAGGTAGTCACAAAATGAGAGAGTATCTGGTCCACATGATTGGTCATTAGGTGATGGGTTGGAAGACTTCGTTCAGGCCGTGATGGTAGGTATCCAGCCTATGAATCCATCGGGCTTCCTTTTTATTGAGACTATGTTGGATATCTGGTCCACCCTTGATTTTTTCAATCACCCACCATAGGATGTCATTGGGGGTATGATTAAAGTTGAGGAAATGTTCAACCAAGGGTGCAGTCGTATTTTTACATCTGATTTTGGATCTGTGTTCAGATATTCTTATATTAATGGCTCGGGATGTTTGGCCGATATATCTGAGAGCACATGGGCATTCTATGCAGTACACTACATTCTGACTTTTACAGTTCGTCAAATCACGGAGTGTCCAAGTGCGGGTGCCAATTTGGAATGAACTCATTTTTTTGGTAAATTTACATGCTACACAGTTGCCACATGGGTGGTGTCCTTGCAAGGGTCGAAGGGTTCGAGTAGTGTTTGCAACAGGTTGAAAGAGTGAATGTACAAGGTGCTCTTTCAAGTTCTTTCCTCTTCTATATGCGAATCTTGGGGCAGGATCCCCAGGCATATTCCGGCGTGCAATGTGCCAGTGTTTATCCCTCCAAATCTCTGCTTGGAGAACCGGCTCACCCGCAGAAAGATGGAGGTAGATGAGCGGAGCGCTCGAGAGGGACAGTATTTAGGAAGGCAACATTGAAGGTAAGTAGGTCTCAGGCCCCAGAAAGCCTGGTGGACAATACAGAGGGTATCAAATTTGATCCTTGCAGCCACAAGGAGCCAGTGAAGGGGATTTCTGTGCCGGAGAGATGTGGTCCCTGTGCTTGAGGCCATGGATAAGTCTTGGGCTTCTGCTCTGGATGAGTTGCAGAGAGTGCAGGGTGGAAGCAGGGAGGCTGAGGAAGAGGTTGTTGCAGTAGTCCAGCCTGGAGAGAACTAGGGCTAGAGAGAGGGAGAGAGGGAGAGAGGGAGAGAGAGACGCAGAGACGCAAAAAGGGGGTTGATTGATTGCCCAACTATCTGTGATTCCACGTCATTTGATACTCCTAGCAAATGTCCTAACATCACCTGTATAATACTTAATAATGCACCGGGTGCGGCATGGTTTCACAGTACCTTAGCTAGTACGGGAGCTCCTGGAAGAACCAAGCTTGATTCTTGCATGAGAAATGTCAGGTTATCTCCGAGCTACTGCATTTCACCAATCCTGGATCGTGAATTATCAACGAGTACCAACTGTTGGTGATGTAGCTACATACTCCGCACGTTCGCCTTAGCTAGCTGTTGTTCTTGCTTCTGCATCAAACTATTATTGCTGCTAATCGTATTTTGTAATTAGAGATATTAATTACATTTGAGTTTGTGGTCGATTCAAGATGTCAACGAGAAAAGCCTCCAGCTCATTGTCCCCTGGCCCATATTTTAAGAGAAATGCACAGTCTTTTTGGCCCGATCGACAAATCAAATTAATTACTGATCAGAGTCACTACTTGTGAACACAAAAGTGATGGGTGGAAGATTTCGAATGAATCTGAACCACTGGCATTGCTCTGGGCAACCTTCCACACCAACGGTTTTTAGCCCGTTTGCGCCATTGCAAAAGGGGTCCAGCCATATGCAAATCGGTCAGCTGCCGCGACCAATGGTAGCAGCCCAGCCCGAACCGCTAGGCCAGGTCCCCTCTGCACAGAAACACAAGCAACCCCAGACATGTTTTGGCCTTGTTGGACCTCCTCAGTGAGGTTCAGCTTGGTTCCCTATGGCACAGCGAGCAAGGGACCCACGTCTGGGCTTACCCTCTCTCACATGGTGAGACAAACTGTGACCATGGTTTTTCCCCTTCTGTAATGGCTTGGCAGGCTGAAAAACAATGGTCTGGAGGGTTGCCCAGAGCTTTGCCCGTGGTTATGATTAATTCAAAACCTTCCAGCCATCACCTTTCTGTTTTGCCAGAGTCACTACTTGGCATTCATAATTTTAAAAAAATATCCGTGCCAATTGGCATGTTATGGTCGGGAGAGCGGAGTGAAAGAGTGGATAGCATGGTATTGATAACAAATGACACCCACACCTTAAGAATCAAGTAATAGTGAATGATTCACTGATGCACAAGAAGAAACATCACTGGGACCACAAGACCAGCTGCGATTCAACATCGGCCATGACGGCAGAAGTCACACCCCTACACTAGTACAGATCAGGGCTTTAAGTGAGCTGGGCCTATCCATGACAAAGCCTGGAGGGTCTCCAAAAAATCTTCATGAATCTGGGTGGTGCAAGGGTTCACTTAAGCCCAACAAAAAGCAACAGCCAGGATGTTTCCTGAGCGAGCACAACTAGATCGAGGGTTTAACAAGCAGTGTATGGAAGACTTGAAGGGAGACGGGAAGATGTCATTCAAGCAGGACAGTCTGGGCCTCCTGCCCGAAGGCAAGGCTGTCCAAAAGAGTATACACTAGTCCTGATGTGCAGGGTTTTTACTTCTAGGGCGATTATAAATGAAATGAGCAAACTTGCTAGTGGGTACTATGTGCTCAGAAGGGCTTGGGCTTGAGTCCCTGTCAGACCTAGTTGTGAAACAAATGTTTAAGGTAATTCTTATTTTCCCAAAATGCTCTTTGATTTCATGCAAAAGAGCCACAAGACTATATTTGGGCGATGTGTCCCTCTCACATTTCTCTTATGTGAAGAAGGATGGGGACCACCTTCAAACTGCTGTTTGGGGTGCTCCTTTACTCCGCCCTCATGTCGTTGCCCCTGAGAGAGACGGAGGCAACAGCATGATTGATAGATTATAATGCAGACGCTAGGTAATGACACTTTCAATGGGAGATTCGTCCCACCTTCAACTTCAGTATTCCTCAAACCTATTCCTTGCCTCATTTCAAAGAGCTGAAACAGGGCACATGTCAGTGACAAGTAACACCTCTAAAAGAGGTCTGTCTTTGACCAGCAATAGCACATTAGATTGACACAAACTTAAGTTTGAGACTGCTGCCTCCACAAGAAATGTGTGCCTACTATCCTCTCCAATTTGCAGCTTCATTCTGTTTAAAAATTCTAGATAAAGAAATGCAGGGGGTCTTAGTAGCTGCAGATGATCATAGACTGGGATATTTGGCTCTGAAGAGCAGAACAAAGAAAGTCAGCCAGTATGGGAGATGAAACCCTAAATGACACTTAAAAAAAGCTATTAAGCACACTGGGGCTGGAGTAATTTATTTACAGAATACAGATTATTTTGTAGCCAATTGACTGGTTTATATACTGAGCAAGAAAGCAATGTATTTAAAAAACTGAACTAGAGGGAGTTGGGTGTACTGTATGTGGACAAGAAGGCCTGATACAATGTGGAATGATCCAAAATACATGTTTGCAGGGAACATGTTTCCCTAACCTGCCTGCCCCTCTTTTACGGCACTCTTCCTCCCCTACCCCATCTCCAAAGCACCCCTCTTTCTAAATTTCGCTTCCCACTTAAAGCACTGGCTTTAAGTGGCTTGGGGCTAGTGCAGGCAGAGCCCGGGCAGATTTCAAAAACTGTTCCTAGCTGGAACTCCATCTATCCTCCACTGATAGAGGCTTGACTTCAATTTCTTCTGTGAACTGTTTGACGCTTGTATTCACAGTTCTCTTGGTGTGCAATCTGTGTACAAGATGTATGCATTAAGGGGACTGAGCAGTCATGCTGTGCAAATGTACAGCCTCTGCCTAAATGGTGAAGCTGTCTAAAGGAGTATGTATGTCCGGTGGTATGCCACTGGTAGGTTGAGTGTTATGATAAATGAACAGAAAGCCTTGTGTGCTTTACATGCTCAGAAGGGTTGCATGAATGAATTTCAATCCCAGTCATATTTGGCACAGTGTTCTACCAAGAAAATGGTTGGAGGGTCATGAACCATCCTAAAATTTGGGAGTTGCTGTCCTTATTTCTGGCCACTCATACTAAGGGAGCATGGTCTGTTATTAACTAGATTTTTCAGCCTGCTATGTGTGGCATACGTGATTGCTAGATATTCCGATCTTTTAGTATAATTCTTTTCCCTTGGAAAGGGTGTGCAGCTGATGAATAAAACGGGCTTCTTCTCCCCCTCATGGATCTGTGAAATGAACACTCACACTCTCACAGAGGAAACATCTGTCTGTAACAGGAATTCCTTGGCGAAGTCGAGCATGATCAAGACTAGGCTTTTACAGACGGTTTTCATTTTGGGCTGGTAAGGGCTTCAGGAACCAAATGTAGTGTCTTGGGATGAGCATGAGTCGGCTCGTCACTGGTAATACCCCACAAGGCCAAGGAATGTTTGGATGTCCTTTTAGTGATTGCTGCTTGATACTCTGTATGGCCTCTACCTCACTAGTTTGGGGCAAAACCTACCCATTTCCCACTTGGAAGCCAAGGTACTTGACTGATGACTTGATCAATTGCCATTTTATTGGATTAGACTGTGGTCATATGCTTCAGGTGATCTTCCCAGGAGTTGCTATATAAACTGTCGCTATGGTGGGCCAGTGCAAAGTTTTCAAAGGATGTGGTCCATTAACCATTGAAAGTTTGCAAGTGCTACGTTGAAAGTTAAATGGAGGGACCATACATTGAAACGGTAGAAAAAGCGGTCTTTCATTTTGGCTCTTCCTCTAGGGCAAACTGCCAAGGTCTAGCATGGATGGAAATGCATTTCGTCCCTACCAGGATCTCCACCCAGTTTGTCTATTTGCTACATTGGGTTGGTGTCAAACTTTGACGTTTCTTTCAGCTTCCAGAAATGTATACAAAACCTCCAACTGTTGTCTGCCGTGGGCACCAACACCATGGGAGAAGTCCACTCACTGTAAGATCTTAATGGGCCTTCTTTAACTCCTCCCTGATGATCCTCTTCCATGCTTCCATTAGTTAGTAAGATTTTAGTTCGACTCTTCCAGGTTGTGTTGGGATTGGAGGCACCAACCCTTGCACTTGTCCTGGCTTCATTGAAAACGCATCCGATTATCTTACGAACAACTCAGCTATTTCCTTGGGGCAGGATGTGGGGGACCTGGTGGTATGGTAAGGCTGTGAACTTGAGCTGTTATGGAAGTCTCCTGTGTGTTATATTTGTACATTTTGTAGGAATTATGGGTTGCTATTTTCCTGTCATGCTTTCAGTTTATTAATATGATGGAGCTGGGATGGCTAGTTCGATCAGCCTACTGGAATTTATAGATCAGATGTTACATTACTTCAGTGATCAAATATGGTCCATGCTATCTGCCAGTAGCTTGTTTTGCTTGGTGGGCAGAAGGACCATCTTCCACTCAGGTGTGTATTCTAGCGTTTCTACTGTAGACTTTATCTTGGCAGTGCTGTTCTGCTTGAAGGTATTCTTTGATGAGCATCTGCACATTCTCAGTGTACTTCCTGGGGTTCTGTATCATAGTGTGGTTGCTGGTCAGTTGATTCACTAGTACAACCGCTTTCCCTCATGATGTCCCGCACATCTCTAGGGTGTCGGCCATACACAAGCTGGAAGGGGGAGAATCCTGTAGATGATTGGGGTGTTTTTATCCTCGGAAAGAAAACCCGCAGTGATGAGGACATCCCATTTCTTCCCACCTTTAGTAATTAATCTTCCTAAGAGTCTGGTTAAATCTTTCCACCAGCACATTGGTCTGAGGATGATACACTGATATCCTCAGAGTCTTGATTTGCAAAAGGCCTATATGAGAAACCTGATGGTATTCTCCTACCCACTCCCTCAAGATCTTCCATTCAGGTGGCCAGGGAAGGGCCATTGCTTTTCGATCCTGACCCTGGGGGTAGACACGCGGGTGAGGATCACCTGAGTGGAGAGTCACAAGGGATTGGGAGGATACATAAGGACGAGACATGGTATTTCCCAAGTCCCAAAAACACCTTTACCTACTCTCTCTCTCTCTCAGCCTTTATGGGATATTTCCAGTCTCACCCCATCTCCCACCTTCCCATTTCCACCGAATACTGAGACGAATAAGAGGTGACTAGGATCAGTAAGAATTGCCTATAGGAATGACATGGGGAAGGTAAGGGAAACCTACCATAGAAAAACCTCAAGTTATCCCACTAATAGTCAGACAGGGTCAGGCATTCACACCTTGACTCCACCTTGACTGTTCTTTTCACTATAAAAGTTGTGGTCTGACACAAGTGCATGAGCGAGTAGGACAGCCAGCAGGAGAACAAGTTAGGAGGAGAGCCAAACCGCCAGAATCACCCAGGACCAGAGGCCAGAGACTGGGATGCCAAGACGCTGAGGAACTGCCATGCAAAAGGGCAGAAGCATGATGAGGCAGTCGTGTCTCCAGGAAGCCAAGAAAGGTCCATATATGGGATCCAACAGGCGTGCTGGTGCCCACAGAATCAGTTTATGTGAATGCTCATTCCACTGTGCCCGTGAGACAGCCCAGGATCGTCCGATGGGCAGCTGGAAAGACTCTGACCTTGGAAAGGAGAGTCGGAGTGAAGCAGCTGTGCAGAATTCAGCCTGCTGTGTTGGAAAGCTGTACTGAACCGAGTTGTGAGGGTGATGCAAGGTAACGCCATGAAACGTGTAAGAGAGGAGATTGTGTTTGAATGGGCGTTCATTTAAGCCGATGGGAGAATGCCGACAAAGGTACAAGTTACAGTGTAAACGCGGGTCATGCATGTTTGTGTTGGACTATGAAATGCGTTGAATGAAAGAGGGCCAGAAGCCGTGGAAAAAGGTGCAAGAGCACGAAAGGAAAGGACAGTTAAAGAAAGGGTGCAGGGAACCCAAAAAGTAAGAAGATGCGTGCATAACCGTGCACAAAAGCATGAAAAAAGTGTGCAATAGGCACAAGCAAGATGAGCAGGAAAGGCCAGTGAAAGTGTGCACAGAAAAGGCAAAGGAACCTAGGAAAATTGTCCAGGAAGCACCTGAAGTTAAAAAGTGTAAAAGGAAGTGAAAGTAACACACAAAGAGAGGTGCAAATGGTCAGAGTGGCTGCGCTGTGGAAAAGTAAAGAGGCGAGCATTTTCAAAAGCCTCTGATTCTATCCCACAAGAGGATGGTATGCAGGAATAGATTGCACATGAGAAAAGGCACCTCTTGAAGAAACTGACTTTGTGTTTTTTGTGCTTTGAAAGCTGGAAAAGGCCTGAGCTTGGGGAAGGGAATGCTGAGAGGCCTATTGAAGAAATTGATCTTGTGTTTTTCATTGAAGGCTGAAAGTGAATAAGTTAAAGCTTGGGGAAGGGAGCCCCGAGGAACTCTGACACTTTGGAGGTGTTTGAATTCACTATAAGGTTACATGAACAGTCCTGGTGAGTGAATCCCACTTTGTGACATTGACCAAATTGCACCTGGTGAGAATACCACCTGAAACCAACTTTGGTTTCACCATTTTTGTTGAACCACCGTGTTTCCTTTCCAAGAAATTACCCATCACATTTTTATACAGCGTGGGGGCAAGCATATGTTTAGATGAAGACACATTTTTAATTTAGACTATTAGACGACGACAGCCATTAGAAACCTCATTTAAGGGAACCATCCTTTTAGAGTTTGTGCCAGTCAGGCACGCCACCACCCTCTGAACCTTAGTAAGTAAAGGTTTTAAAACAAATGCATTTGAGTCTGTGGATCTCTTGATACCATGCCTTTCTCACACCAATTATTTCCATCATCTTTGACATGAAACTTCTGCCTTCCTCAGTCAGGATTTCCCGCTCAGAAGCCAACTCTGGTGAATAATGGTATAGCCACCTTGAGGATTGCCTTGATCGTGTTACCTCTTAACAGAAAGGCTGCCAGATACCGTGTGACAGTGTATGGTTAACAGGATGTACTTGTTCCCAGTGCTTGAGGGTTCATGTGGCCCCACAATGTCCAGGCCCATTTTGTAGAAGGGGTCCTCTGTGATATAGAATGTCTGGAAAGGGTCCCATGGCACATCATACGACGAGTTCTATCGGAAGGTAGGGCATGTTGCAGAAAACAGTTTGACCTGGTCAAACTTCCCAGGACCGTGAAGTGGCTAAGGAGGGTCTTCTGTGTCTTCTCCAGGGCCAGGTGCCCAACTGTCAGGTTGGTATGAGCCAATTTGACACTGGTTTCTGCAAATTTTTCAGTGCCAGTAGTTGGTATCGCCCCCACTATCCCCCTCGGGTTTACATTGACTCTGTATTAGAGCCCTTTCCTCTTGATGAAATGGGGATCTTCAAAGTTTGGCTTTCATCTTCGGAGCGTAGAAGGGTAACTCCAAAATCCAATATGAATAAACCGCTCCAAGGAGAGTGAATGCACTTTGTCAGAACAAGCAAGTTTAATGCATGTGGCCGGAAGAGGTTAGTCAGATTCATGAAGCTGACAAATAAAATATTCTTGCCGGACTCAAAACACTTAAATCTTTTATACACACAATAACATGATTTACTTAATTACACATTCTAGTTACCACATCACACCCCTATCCCCATTGGCTAACCCTAATGATAAAATCTAATTATCCCTTAGATTCTTTAATCCCATTGGATGCATGCTTTTCACATGGTCTGTGACATCCTGAAACAAAATCGGTTTATTAAATGGGACAAGTTAACGGTTGTGAGTTATCAGAGGAATTGTAACCCCATACGTGATGTTCAAGGCTTTTGTCAGAATACTTCAAAACAAGAAACTTCAAAACAAGAGAAGGGAGATGGAGAATAAACATCTTATTGTCACAGATGTGCTGGCGTCCCATATTATTCCTTCTACAATCCTTCCTTATTTGCAACTACCATCTCAGAACATACAACCTCCAGCAAAAATCCAGTCTATCTTCCTGAGAGTCCAACGAAACCCACCAAACACCGGCAAACTCTGCCCTCCAGCACCCTTTCTATGTGTTTTATGAACTTCCCCAATTTTACCCACCATTTGGCCAAACTTAACAACAACTCTGTGCTCCCAGGAAGATTATGACTAGATGGGTTTAAACGCACAACCCAATGGCACTTCATTTCCTCCTCTCCTCAAGTGACCATTTGATGCTATGGAAAAATGGCCACTGGATGCTCCAGATTAATAAGGCATGTAGGAATCTTGGCAAATACAGTGGAGCAACTTAACAGTTACAGCTAGGGGGAAATTTCAGCAGCACCTGTAATGTATCGTGCCAATGTTGCCACCTTATATGGTGCTGAGATTTGGAGCTTTGCTAATCAACTAAACTAGGTGTTGCAGAAAATATGCTTTTAAAGAAGCTACTATTGCTTCCACCCAGCTGTCCCAATGCCCGTTACACTTGTAATTGGAACTCTGCCTTATAGGGCTGGAAGCCTGACTAATGCCTGTATTTTGTTGGGTCATGGTGTGGAGTTTGCCCACTTCGCTAAATATAGAGTCACGCTTGCACATATAATGTCGCTAGCAGGGGGGGGGGGGCAATTTTTCCATGGCTCTAGGAAGCACGTGAAAATCGCCTTTTTGGATTTGAATCTTGATTCCTTGTGGCACAGCCCACACAGCATTGGTAAAAACGACCTGGCTAGAGTGAAATATGCAGCCACTGCTTACCTACTGAGAAATATGGTCAAGGCGGGCCGTTTATTACAAACAGGTGCGGAATACTTATCTTGTTAAACTTGCCCGGTGTGTGGCTTTCAATTTGAAACCCTAGTTCATTTTATGTTATTTTGCAATGGGTACAGGGCTCTAAGGGCAAAACAACAACGGTTGTTTTATTCTGAAATAATGTGTAGGGTTAACTTTTAGTCCTTGAATGTGTGTTTTGATCGCTTCTATGCAGGTACAATGCATTAGTTGCTTGTTTGAGGTCTAGCTTTCTCAAATAGTGCTTATTTTTTTTATTTTTTTTATTCAAACCGTTGTTTATAGTTTGATTACCAAACTTTTACAACTTTCTTTTACATTACATATTCCAGTTACACATTTTCAAATTTTCATATTCTTTTCCACATAATTATTTTTTCTGAACATCACATTTTTCTAAACATGTTTTTAGAGCAGTCCCTATAAAATACAAAAAGTAACATTGACACAATGCGTTGCATACGACCTCCGAACACACCAGCTTTTGAAGACTTTTTAAAGTTATTTTCAGAATAGTCAAGGGGCTTGCTAAGAGCCGTCCCTCTCCCTCTCCCTCTCTCTCAAATAGTGTTTTATATTCATAATGATTATTTTATAATGTGTTGTATAGTATTTATGTTTTTGCTTTTGTGGCTTTATGCTGAATAAAGCATTGTTTGCAGATGATGATGGTTATCAACATCTGCTCAAATGCAGTCTGCTTCCTTGACCTGGCTATCCAGCACTGCAGGCCAAGCAAATTTCATCACCATAAACCAAAGAGACTATGGCCTACACAAATTCCAACTATGAGACAACTGCGATCTGTTATATTTCCACATTACTCGCAACAAACCCCTACTTTCATCATATGCCGAATAATTTCTTCAATCTGGGCCATTTTCAAGTCCCACGTATACATTGTTCAAGACTACCACATACCCTCACAGTGGTGTTCCCTTCAGCAAACTTCTATTCCCACATGTGCAAATCTCCCCGCTTCCCACCTCTAGGCAGTACACATTGTACATTGTATAATACCATTGTTCCCACATGATTTTTAATTATTACTTGAAGCAAATCTAAAATGTATCCAGAACTGAACACAAGTAACACTTATCCCAGTTCTTCTAACTACACTGAACACATACTAAATTGCAAAATTGCATCTAACCGAGCCGCACCATTGAGATAATACAACGTGCGGAATGCAAACCTCTTTCCTACGTTGGGACATTGAACGTACATCCCAACAGCAGACTACATTCTTGCGAGCTTGTTACGAAAGAGTATCCATCCTCCGTGCTTCAGGAAAATCTGTTGATGCATGTTCTGTTGCTCGGTGGGTTTGCGAGTCATCTTTGTGCCTCTGTCTTTTCTTCAAACCTGGCTTTGGCTCAATCGGTCTTGTCTAGACCCTCGACTTCTTCAACTTCTGATACCAAGTTCTTCTTGCACACCAGTTAAACTATGGGTTGTTTCGGTTTTATGAAATAGGAACAGTTCCCAAGGTTAAAGAACACTTTTTTCACCTTGGTTATCCCCATCAATGACCACAGCTCCAAAATCTGAGCAAAGTTGAAGCAATCTGGATTTTGGTGCAATCCACCTATGGGTTCCTTCTGGTTACTCTACACTGAAACCTGTCTTGACGAGGGCCTTGCCTTGAGGTAAAACTACTGCCTCCTTGTACCTCCTTGAGGATAGCTCAGCGGCAACATGTTTGCCTTGGAAGCAAGGCGAAACGAAGAAGCACAGGTTCGATCCCCGGGTCTGCGCTTAGAAACCCCTGGGTATTTAGGCGCGTTATAAATATACAACTAAGACAACAACAAAAAACAATTGCGCAACTAAAAAAAATAAAAAGAACAATTCCTGTAACAGCGCCTCGATGCCCGCAGGCTGTGTGAGCGCTTTAAAAATGCAAATAAATAAATAAAATCAAGCGTTCCCGAGTGTGGCTTGAGTAGGGACACTGGCTGCCTTTGACAGGTGTTCCATTCTCAGCATCTCTTGGCTGTGGACAAGGTCTCTATCAGGGTCTGGATGATCCTACCTCTGACATAATGCGTCGCCTACGACCTCAAGAACACACCAGCTCTTGAAGACTTTTTAAAGTTGTTATTTTCAGAATAGTCGAGGGGCTTGCTAAGAGCTGTCCCTCTCCCTCTATCTTGTCTAGTGTGGGCTGTTCCCGCCATAAACCAGGCACCCCTCAACCACATGCTTGCCACTAGAATTTGGTAACCCCCACCATCATCTTTGAAGGTGTCTGACTGGGCGCGGTGGCCTCTCCACACTACTTTGACTCTACCAAATCACCCTCCTTACCCTTCCCTGAGGTTGATTTCCCCCCCCATCCCCCTTGTATCTCTGCTTCTCTCACCATGTCCTTCCCCTTTTGACAGCTAGGTCCAAGCTCAATAAATGCCATATTATTATTATTATTATTAATGCTATAATAATAACTTGTCTTATGTTTTAAAATAATACAAATATTGCTTGGAGAGTCATTTGGCAGGTAGCATAACACTCCTTTGTGGTTTATGAATTAAGAGCACATCACTAGTTTGGATAATGTTGCCAAACCTATTCACTTTTGACATAAAGGCAATCGTGAAACTCCTGCAAAAATAAGAGTGTTCTCCAGTTGGCAAAACACAATCATATTTTTTTTTGCACAGCATTCAAGATTCAAATGTTTTCAAACCAAATCTGTAAAAATACTTTTGGCAAACAAAATGTTTACATCTTGGAAGATGTGTTGGCAAGTGTCTGTCTTGCAGACTGTCCTCTAACCTGGCATCAACACTTAACCAAATGGTTTGCTCCTTAGCAAATCGTTTTATCTGACTGCTAACATTAGAAGTCCCTAGAAGTGATTCAGCTCTCACTGTCTGCTCCAATCCAAAAGGCCTCACTTGTAATAGTGGGCAGTGTAAAATGCCAGTGACCATTCATTTACTGGACATCACAAGGTTTCTGTCTTTTTTGCATATTATTGGCAATGTCTTTATATATAAATTCCGATGATCCCCTCAAGTAGACTACTCAATGTGCGACTTCATTTTCGGTGATGTGACGTCCCTACATATGCACATTAGGGGAGCTCATCCAGAGGTTGCTTCCCAGGGCCCTTCAAATCATAGGTCTGGTCCAGCCAATATCGATGCTGTGTCGCCCGCCCCTTACCTATTGCTAACTTTGAATTGTTTATATGAGACTATTTGTTGTTATTAGCACTATGCTGGCAATACACTGCACGCAGAGCAACAGAGGTTCGAATCCCGGATCCGCGCTTAGAACCCAAACTCGGTACGGTATTAGGTGCGTTATAAAAAAAAAAAAATAAGTTAATTAAATAAACACATGAGCTATGTATATTGTGAATAGTATTTGAGAGCACTGCTGGTTATATTGCCTAAAGACCTTGCAGGCCGATGCGTGATAATATTCACGTTTAGCAAGCAGCATTTGTTGATTTGATATAACCACGAATGGACGTACGTTTGAAATGCGGCTTTGCTGACCTTGCAGTATAACACGTTCTGGAACAGCTGCTTTCATACATTTAGGGAGTCTTCTATGAAGCAGTGAAACCACAAAAGCACATGCGTTTATTTCGAATGTTAATGGTGCAGATGGGAACCTCAGACTGAAGGGCAATACTGGGTAGACCTCTGAATGAGCTTGAAAATGGCCCCCCTGTGCGTCACCTGTACACCAAGAGCAACATTGGGGAGTCACTGTGGTATTGGGAGCCACACGAGGTAGCACTGGAGAAGGGAGACCCGCATGGGCCATATGCAGGGCAGTGAAAGCCGCAGGTAGTGGAACCGGGGCAGTGATTTCCAGATGGAGTAGAACTGGGGAATAATCTTGGCGTTCGGAACTTCTGGGGAATATTCGGCATGAATTTGCATTTTACATTGACCATGCCATCATCTTTAAAGGGACAAATGCTGGTATGTTTGGACAAAGCCATCACAGGCGTGTCTTTACAGGGGCAAATACTGGCATTTACGTGCAAAGCCATTACAGGTGTCTTTACAGAGACACACTGGGAAAGTCATACCTGACGTGTCCTTTAAGTGGACAAGTACTTGCATTTTGGACAAAACCATCACAAGTGTGTCCTTACAGGGGCAAATGCATGCTAGCTTGTTAATAGAAATCCATCACAGGTGTACCCTTACAACTTCCAGAAATAATTGTGGGCAATATTTGGGCAAAGCCATCACAGGCGTATCTCTACAGGCTCAACTACTGGCATTTACGTGCAAAGCCAGAACCGGTTTGTTATTAGAAGAGCAAAAGCTGGCAATATTACTCTGTTATTCCTGTGCTGAGTTTCTATTTGCCTTTTCATTTCTTCGCGCGTACTTACCCTGCAATGGAAGACACTGCTCCCTATCAATGAACCTTAATTATAATTGACTTGCAATTAAGAAAACAATTAGGAATGACATTTGGTGCCTAATTTGTAGTAGTTGGCATTTCTTCTCTCTTCTTGTTTGATGCCCTTCTAATACCGCGTACAGCCTGTTTTCGTTTGTAATGTTGGATTAAGAAATGGCTCCTCTTCGTAATATTTTTAAACTTTTTTTTTTTAAGGATGAAGGGCATGATGTATATATTTTATAGGGCTGCTTCTGATGGCTTCTACACCTTATGAAGGAAGCTACTCCTGATGTGCACCTCTTCACCTTAGCAGTTCTATGGTTATCATATTTTTTTCTGCTTTGGCTGGAATTATTTTAGAGTTGTGCGATTTGTGGTGAGAGTGTTGTATTATTTTATGTTTTGTTGATATTTGTTTTTTTTATTGTTTTTTCGTTAACAAAGTAACCTTTAACAAAACATAAAAGGGGAACATAAAAAGTACTTCATTTAAAATATACATAAAAGACGACAAGGTAATATTTCATTTAAAATACAGAATGCAATATATGGAGGAAATCCTGAGATAAAGAGGAAACAGAAAAATAAAAAAAAATAAAAAAGCCAAGAGAAGTTAAAATACTTGGCAAATCAATCAGGTTTTGTTGATCTACTAGTCCTGCATGGTATGATGATTGATTGCAGTGTTTATTGCTGTATTGTGTGTCTATCATTGTACTGCTGCTATCATATGTGCGGGTCAGTGTGCCTCTATGTGGTGTTAGGAAATAGTTGTTCATCATCCACAGAGTGTTGTAATGAATCGGAGGTAAGACTTGGACACAGTCTCATTGTGATAGTGGTCCTAAACGTTTATCAAAGTGAAAGAAGGGGTGGAGAAAGACCTTTCTCGCCATAACATTGAGGGGTTTCCCTTCCTCAATGAAACTAAAGGATGTCTGTGTCAGAATGTCAAAAACTTATGGACTTATTTTGACTAATGTGGGAAGCTTGTCTTGTAAAAATTGTTTTATACAATTAAACCAAGTAATAAACAAAAATAAAAACAATGTCAATTCAAGCTGAACCTAAGACAGAAATCACATGCTCTTTTCATCAATTGGGTCAGTGACCCTCCATCATCTCACTTGTTACTTTTACTCTTTGTCTGAGGGCTCTCTGCCCACTTTAGCAGACTCCTTAACCATCCCCAAGGTGCACGGCATTCACCCTGAAGTGCCCCTAGCACCCACCCTTCACTTTTGGACTCACTGGTTTGTTTTGACTACTCCAGCATTCTTCGTGTCATATCACAGTTGATGTGGCTTGCCAGTGGCTCATTGCAGCGCTGCGCCCCTTCTCCACTTCTTGATTGGTCTCCTGCATCGTGCTGCCCTCGACATCCATACGGCACACCTTTTGGCTTCTCGGCTTCAACTGGACAGGACTTCCAGCAACCTTCCAGCATCGGGCAACGCTCTGCTTGATTTCCAGCATCTGACCGGCTTTGCATGCATCGAGGTTCTCTGTGGCGTCTCTCCCTCTGTGGCTTCCTTCATTCATTCAGCTGACGGGTACTGAAACATCCCGCTATTATGTAGCTCCTGCCAACAACTAGAATGCAGAGTAGGATTTCCGTTTCTAGTAATCTAGATTAATCCAGTCTTCTTTCTTGTCTCAGTACTTTGGTTTAATTTGTCACAAGGAACCCTGATGTCAGTATAAGATGGTTGGATGGGTTCACAATAGCAATAAGCCAACGTAGGGGCTGGGGGTTTTACCCAGATAAAAAATGTGGGTGCTGTGTTTCATGCAAACCGTTCCCCTCCCTCTCAAGAGGTTCCTTTTGCAGCATATGATCCTCCCTCTGGCAGCCACCACCAGGGTTGGGATCATGTAGCAGCTGCCCATCCCTGTCCATATGGAAAGAGAATTTCCCCAGAGAGGGAGTGATATCCTCGCTGGATGCATCAGTGTCTGGTTTGCAACTGTCTTAGCTTATTTATTTTTATTTATGTATTGTGTATTTGTAACACAATTATACATTTAAGTAAATTGGGTTTCAAAGCAAACACAGGGCAACAGGGATGGAACAAGGGACAAATGAATGGTACAAACAGGAAAATGCAGGTGCATAAGTATGAGGCTCGAGTCTCAGCACCCCTCGCCCCCCCCAAACGTACACTAGGCTTGTCAGTTTTAGTTGGAAGGCAGTGGGAAGAAGTGGGAATAAAAGCTAACAGTTGGATTTGTGATCTAGTCTATAAAAACTATATGGGGAGCAAGCAAATAATGGGAAAAATCAGTTTTAGCACTCAATAGAAAAAGTTTTTTTTTAAATCAGTTATCGCAGCTGCTCCGGGAAAGCATAGAAAGACAGGCAGGGCTTTAGAGAATACTATTCAGCACACAACAGGAAAATGGTTTTAGGATATTCAATACATGGGCAATGGGAAAGAAAATGCAAATGGAAATGTGTTTTTACTGATGCTTAAAATGACAGGCAAGCTCTCGGAAAGGGGTAGCTCACAAAAGGAAAATCAGTTTTGGGGATAGGATGACAGATGCAGTGGTAAAATACAGTTGCAGATGAAATTCGTTTAGCAAGGCACCATTTAAACACGGGGACAAATTTGTTTCTCAGTTCACAATGGGATTAATTATTTTGGACAACACTTTATAACTATAACAATTGACAAGACACCTGGAAGAGATGGTTTTTGAATTACAACCATACAAATCCCAGGAAATAAATGGGCAAATTAATTGATTTACTTGAAAAATATACTAAGGATTTACGCAGGCAAATGGGGGTTCTTCAATGGGAAAATGGCTGAAATACCCTAGCACACCAGGAATTCTTCAATGGGAAAAGGACTGAAATACACAGGCAAACAAGGGAAGGGATTTTTCCATGGGGGAATCTCTATGGCAATGCTGAAAGAATATATGCCTTAAGCAATCTATGGCTTGGGGTATATATAGTTACAGGAGAAGTCTGGACTGTACATCAGGTTGCGTCGGGGCACTGCTGGGACAGCCAATGAGGTCAGTAAAGGATTTCCTCTTTCCTCCCAAGAGGTCCCAAGGCAGCTACTAAACCTCCTGGCTCCACTGCAAGTTAGGCCTCACTGTACTGGGATGGTTCTCCAGGCTTCACCAGCAACCTGCTTCAGAATTTAGTGGGAAAGGTCTTGATTTGAGGTGGGATGACGTATTTATAGGGCAAATGACATCACAGATGTGTTATGATTCCCGCAGAAGGGATTGGTTAATGTCCAATCCTCCACAACCACCTGCGTGCTGATGGGTCCAGCAAATGTGGGAGTGCTTTGGACTGGCTAGGGGAGGAGACCCCTCAAACATCTTTCTTTGACAGGGGGCTTGGTCTGGTTCAGGGTCACAGAAATCTCCCTGAATGACAAGTGCCCTTAATTTTCATACTTTGACACATATGAAGGCATTTTTAACACAATATTTAACTGCAAAACAAATGACACTACTCAGAAGTGTGTATGCCATTCCTATGCAGAGCTACAGTTTTTCCTCCTTTACTCCAGAACTATATCCGTGAAAAATATGGCGCTCGATGGGCGTAATACGAATCATTTCACATGTTTCATCAAATGTCCATATCTCTCAACTACACAAGGAGGGCCCCATGATGTTTTCATAAATCACTTGAATTGTGTAGGTCTCGGAAAGGCCTGTTTGACAACTTTTCTGAAATCCCACAACGATTATAGTGGGATGAATATTCTTGCTTTTATGATTAAAAACCATTTATCCCATTTTACACAATGGGCAGTTAACTCCTCCTTAATCCTGGCCCCCACCCTTGCCATGTGCCTGTTCCTGGCTGTGACAACACGGGGGGTCCTGTGTTGAAATTAGCTTGCACATTCCAAGAGCTAACTGCCACCTAAGGCAAGTCTTATTGCAGCCTAAGGGAACTGGGTCATCGGAGCTGGGGAACAGAGCTGCCTTTATCTCGTCCCACCACAAATTTGATCTCTACAGTTATTTAGTTTGTATTTTTAAAAGGATGGCCCTCATGTTTGCAGTGAGCCAGGCCTAAATCCCCATGACAACATGGGCTTTGGAATTTAATTTAACATCTAAAGGAACTCACAAACTGAGAGAAACTAAACAAATGGCAAGCAACCCACTTTAGCCAACATTACCTTTTTAACTCACATTTTCACTTTAAAATGACTCTTGAAAGACACAAAATTTTAACATGAATAAATGTCACTGCAAAGTTGTTCCCTGTATATGGGGGTTAAATGAGGGCATCATAATTACATTTATAAAGGCTTTGATGTAATTCTGGCTTTGCAAAGTGTCACTTCAAAGCATAATCTACATGACATTGTTTTGCTTTCAGCCATGAAAGCCATTTTACCACAGTTTGACATCCCCTTAGAGATTCTGTACACTATTGTCTCCTGTGTGATATGCTCTTGATGGACAGAAACCAAGTTCATATTTGAGGGTTTTGCACACATTTTGATAAGCATATCTTTAGTTTAAAGGGAAAATCAGAATTAGTAATTTTATTTAATGTTCATGACAGAAGGCAATCCGCTTCACTGCAAGTGCTGCTCACAATGCTGACATCCCATTGAGCGTTCTGTGCACTGTACTTTCTGAGGATGTTACTTCAGCTCTGCAATATTTTTGGTCAACCTTGCAATGTGTCTTTCACTTATGCCAGGCAATTGACATTTTTATGCCTCTCAATGTTTTGAGGCCCAATTTCACTCATGTTTGCTTTGAAAGTGCAGGGCCTCATTTCCACATTATTTCAGGGCAGGCCCTTTTTACTTGGGGGCATGTCCCCTTACTGACTCTGGCCTTTTAATTATGGCATCCAGGGCTATTTCACCCCACATAATCATGCCTCTTAGCTTGTTGATAAATGTATGCAGAGAGAAGAGCTAGGAGAGAGTGGGGTGTCCATTTCGCATAGCCGGGTCCATTCCAGGACTCTACTTCAGAGCGCATCTGCTCTTTTCCTCGTCCTGATGGAGTGGCGTTCTGGTCGGTCCTCCGCTCTTTTCGGATTTGTATTTTTCCATTAGGTTTGTATCCTGGGCATCTCCCGTTCTGGCGGCTGTCCTCTGGCCTGCTGGGGTCAAGGAGTTACTTTATCTGCCAAGAAGAATGGAGAGATTAAGTATTTCATACAATACAATTTTCCCCGGTAGGGACATGAAAATTGACAACATAAGAACAAGAGACACACACCATATATATTACAAAATTTGTTTTCCTTGCATTCCCATTCCTCATAACTACTTCAAAATAAAAATAATTGTTCTACTCCCTGTAAATAAATGATTTTCTTCACCCGGGTTCCAATTCTTTACCTTTACTGTTCAGAGGATTCTTGGGCTCTACCCTTGCTGGGTTCAATCGGTCGCAAGTTCTGCCTGGGATGACAACACTTCAACTGATTGATGGGCATCCATTTCTCTTCCGTTTGTTCTCCTTTAGGGTTGCAGATCACATAGGCGAGAGGTGAGATTTTATCCACAATTTCAAAGGTGCTGCTCGAGGAGGGAAGGAACTTCCACTCTTTGGTCTGGTTCCTTTGAAAGTTGTACAAGTAGACCCTGTCCCCTACTTTGTACGCTTTCTTAGTGGTCTTTAAATCGTAGTGGGTTTTCATCCCCTCTGCCGACTTTTCCAGATTTCGCGGAGTGTACGCAAAAGCATGCTGAAGGTGTTTTCGCAAATTCTCAATGTATTTGTGTGTGGTGGACACATTGATCAGGATCTGCTCTTGAGTTCTTTAGAGCAGATGCTGAGCTAGCACAATTTTTCATCCAGTCATGAGCTTGAATGGAGACCTTTTTGTCGCAGAAGATGATGTAGACCTGATGGCCATCGGGACAATCGGTAATCGGTTGTCCCCACTAGGCCCAGAGTTCACCACAAACTTAATTTATGATGCTCCCAATCATTTTTTGTACCTCAACTCCCCCACCCTAGGCTGGGTAGTAGGCAATGTGGAGTTTTCTCTTTACCTCAAGTATCTCCCACATCTTTGTCATCACCTCACTGGTAAAGTGACTTGCTCGGTCGACTCCTCTGGGGAAGGCCTAAATGTGAGAAGGTGTGATTGATCATCAGTGCATCTGCTGTTTCTTCCTTGCAATTTAGGGCCAGGAGACATTTCACCTACTTGGTAAACAAGCATGTCACGGTTAACATGTACTTGTTTCCTCTAGAGGAGCGAATCACAGGCCCGATGAAATCTGCTTGCAAATCTGAAGATGTCATTCCTCTTTTCTGTAGGGGAGTTCTGTGTGTGAGGGAACTTGGCAGAAATTGCACACATACAAGAAATCCTTTCAAGTATTGGTCGATGTCCTGACCCATGTGTGGCCGGTATGCAACCTCTCACAAGATTTCCAAAGTTGTATGAAACCGGCAGTGGCCGTGTCATGGGTGTGACTTAACATCAGGTTTCGGAATGAGGTAGATACCACCCACTGGTCACATCTGGTATGGATCTCCGTACCAACAAACGGTCTTGGATTTGGAACATTTTGGAAAGCTTCATCAACACACGGAGATCCTCTTTCCCGATATAATCGAATTCAGTCAGAGGACAATTCACGGGGTCTTCAATGTGTAGATAAAATCTTTCCAATAATCAGATCCCTTTTTGTGCCGTAATCAAATTGGCACCTGGGGTTTCCTTACTCTGCTTAATTGGGTGCTCCACAAACCCATTCCGGACATAATCTGAATCCGTAATTATGACCAGTTTGTGGAGCTGGTGTTGCACAGCAGTGAGGATGGCTTGATCTACAGCCATGAACTTGGCCACCTGACTACTTGGCGGACCGACCTTGTACCCAGCAGAGGGCCCCAGGGTATCATTCATGCAGGCATTCCCAATGCCATCCACCAGTTCCTTTTCCCGATTGTTAACAACATGATAGTAGCACCCATCCACATAAACTGTGGGTATCTCCTGGCACGTGTCTTCCTCATAGACTTTGTGCAGGGAAGTCGGGTATGCCTCCATGCTGTCTTTGGTTTTTAGACTTTCATCCTCAAGACAGTTTTCTTAAACACAGTCATGCAAGTCAGCCAAACCTTGTGCGAGGCGACTTTCTTCTTGTTTTGCCCATATCGGACCTCCACAGGATAGCCTTGCATGGATAGAATGCAGGAAGTAATTCTAGAATTACTCTTGTTTCCTGCTCGAATTCGGTCACTTTGGAGATATTGCAAAGGCTGGTGAGGAGTCTCGACAATTATGTGCTCCCCTTGGATGAACGGGCGGTAATCCTTCAATGCCCACACTGTTGCCAGGAGCACCTTTTCACAATTGTTGAATTTTTCCTCCACAGCAGACAAAGTCTTACTCGCATACAAGATGACTTTGTTGTGCTTCTGGTATAATACTGCTGTTAAGCAAGTATTTGAGAACCCTGTCTCCAAGAAGAACACCTTGTCTTCGATGGGGTGAGCCAAGCAAGGTGCTTGTGAAGGGCTTCTCTTGAGTTGTTTCACTGCCTCGGATTGTTCTGGACCCCACTCCCACGTGACCCCAGCCTTTAATAAATGGACCAAGGGTCTTGTGACCTCTGCATAGTCCTCTATGAACTTCCTAATATAATTAGTAAGTCCAAGAAGGCTTCTTATTTCATGCAGAGTCGTAGGGTCTTTTAATTTCACCAGGGCTTCCACCTTTTTCGCCTGAGGACTGAGACCTTCAGGGGTGATTTCATGCCCTAGGAAGTTCACGTGGGTCTTACCCCACTGCGCCTTCTGAAAGGACAGTTTCACTCTGGCTTCCTGCGACTGGGTCAGAACATACCATATTTCAGCAATATGTTCCTCACAGTTGATCTTTTGATTTAAAACATCATCTACATAGGGGAAACCTGGCCTTTCACCAAAGTAAGGCATGGCCTTATGCATAAAGATGTTAAATTCATTACCAGAGTTTATGTATCCAAAGGGGGTTTCAGGTCCACATGTGCTGCTGCCCCCGAAGGTAAAGGCAAGCTTGTACTGGTCTTCCCTACTCACGGGTACTGTCCAGTAACCATTGGTCAGGTGAATGGCGGTATACACGTGACCCTTGGATCTGGCCCGGTCCCTGATCGATTTAGGGAAGAGGCCATCGGGAAATGTCGACCCATTTGTTTAATTCCCTAAAGTCTGCGCAAAGGGTTTTAGTATCCCCAGGACCAGGTTACTAAAGGTACTGTTAAAGAACAAATTATCCCACGGAATTCTAAGTTCTTTATAATCTCTCTGAGTGACTCCATAGATGCGAGAGGCAACCACTATTGCTTCATGAATACGGGAGCCATCCAGGGTCTGTTAGTATGGAGGTGGAATGTATCTCAGTGACCAGTCGGATGAGTCCACGGCAAAGATCTCTTGAAAATCCCAAAACACCTGTTTCAGTTTCTGCTTTTGTTCCTCGGTCTCACAGACATCAGCAAGGTTGATTCATTCCTCAACCATCTGCCTGAAGCCCGGAATACCTTGGGTGTGGCAATCTCTGCGGTATCCTCCAGTTCTGTGGAGAGATGTCTTGTTATGGTGTTGCCCTGGACAGGAAGTTTCAAGGAGGGAATGTAGCCACTGTTGACTTGAAATACTACTTCATCCTACCTGATGTCACAGGTTACCTCTTCTCACCCCATAAGGATAGGAAGTGTACACCAAGAAATTCCCCCCCCTTGCCGGGTGAAAATCTTCTCTGGAGTTATGTTGTCACAATTTAAGTCATTTGGAATCTGTCCCATGATCTCATTCCATAAGTCAATAGAAAAATGTTGGGCACCAACCGGCACTCCAATAAAGATGTCTGCATCCAGAGTGATACTCCTAGGGTCGCTGTTATCCACCAATATTCAAATGGTGTTGTGTTCTAGGTCAAATAGTCAAGTCTGGTTCAAATACAACCCTTGCTGTTGGAGGTGATAATTCAGATTTATGTAAGTGTCCTGATTTTGAGGTTCTGTCCTCACTTAGTTTTTACGGGAATTGTGGGACCAGTCCTGGGATGGTGACCTCTTCTCCCGTTTGAACTTCAACTGCATACATCCATACATCAGCAATTGGGCTGACCGAAATGCTTTCTCAGTGTTGTTGAAGCCCATGGGGTTACTCCTTAGTCAGGACCAGACTTTATAATTGATTAGGTCCAAATTAATTGGAAATCTACTGAGAATGTCACTTACTAAGTAAAATGCAAGGGACATCTCTCACAACACAACAATTATGATGTATGCTTTTGTCCCCAATGGACATTTTTAGAATGCACTTGCTAGGCAGGAGATGTTTGGAATTTGGAGTTAGTTTCTAAGCCCATTTCCCACTTATCAATCAACTTAAATGTGGGAATGGTCTGATCTTTGGGGAGTTTCCTGAATAACGCTTCGCTGATGAAGCTTTTTCCATTATTCAGGCATATTCTGGCGATAATAGACTCCCCCACCCCCTCATTTATCTGAATGGGGAGAAACAACTGTTCACCCTTTTGCTGGATGTCGGTTAAAGTTTGAGCTGGTTTTTCATAATTTATCATGGAATGGGTTTTCTTCAATTTGTGGATCGGTATCAAATTTCAGGGTATTTCCTTCCAGTGTGGAATGCCACTTGAAACTGGGAGGAAGGTTGCTTTTAAAAAATGTAGAAGGGTTCCCATCACCAGTTTGTTCTCCTACCGAGATGACGGTTACGTTGGGGACTTGATTGTTCCTAAAATGGAATTCAATTTGGTTGGAACGTTGTTCAATCATGTGGCATGTGCCATTTAAACTTACGTAGTTTTCGCTTTGTGTGAGTTTTATTGGCTGATTAGTCTGTGTCCAGAGGACCTTGTTCACATAGTCAATCAGGGGTGATGACCTCTGGAGGAGATCATTCCCCAGGAGAAAATGTGTGCCCTCTGGAGTGACGACTTTCACTGGGTGTTTCACCCTAAATTGCCCAATTTTGATCTGCAGATCCGCAGTCCCCTCGACGGAAATGTAATTTCCGAGTTTTAGAGTTGTCCAAGAAGAGGTGTGAGTCACTGATTTATTTTATTTTTTTAATGGAGGTTTCCCCCCAATCCCTCCCTACCCACCTATGTTTAGCTATTCCCAACCCCTTATCTGCCCTTTCCTACCCCCAAAATTTCAATGACTTTTTTCGTAATTGTGTACTCGTAAAAAAAGGCAGTCGTAAAAATGATTGTCGATGAAACAACAGTATACCACTACTCTGCCCTCAAACTGTTACAAACCAAGTGTGATCTCATTCGTAAACTGGTGTAGAGTTATGAGATATACCTTGTTCGCCTTTTGAAGCAGTGAGGGCCGAGGTAATGCTATACACTCAAGAGGGTTGTGAATGTGATTCAGTAGCAATCCAAACAGCAATGGTACAACAGTCCAAAATAAAGGCAATATCCAATAAAGGTTTAAAAAAAATATATAGATTTCCATTAATTAAACACATCACACTCTGGGTAATGAATCTGAATCGAGGGTGTAAGGCACGTAAAAAGTACGTTTGTAAAAGGATATGTTCTGGTGCAAAAAGGATTAAAGGTGACCTAATCAGTCTCTAGCGTGCAGGGATGGACTCAGATGGCGGTTAGCGAGAACTCCTGCGATTCTTGGATGTTCAAAGGCATAAAACCAGGCTTCTTGGTGCTGTTCATCCAGTTTGGTGAGTTTCAAGTGCAGTAGTCACATGGTTCTAGACGGGGAGTGGTGTCGAGCAAGGATCAAAACAGTAGCTTGTAATATTTCAAAGGAGATGTTTGAAGTGCGGCCTGTGCAGGCCACCCGGGTTGGTTCAACAGTTGGTTCAACTGAGAAGAAGCTGGTGATTGGATGGCAGTTCTTAGTGCAATTCAAGGTGCTGAAGATCATAAGGGCCACCATGGTGAGTTTAATAGTGACGAGGCTGGAGACTGTATGTGCAGTCCTGTTCGAATGGCTTCATGCTGCATTCGAGTGTCGGGGCTCAATGATCCACCAGGGTCAGTTCGACTGGCGATGACAGTCAGCAGCGAAGATGCTGGCAGGTTCGAACAGTGGTTCAAAGGCAGAAGATGCAATAAAGATCTTGTAGTATGATCCAAAGCAATGATGTGCTCAGCTAGTATGGCACAGAGTTCAGCAGTTTGAAACATGTAGGTACAGCAGTCTTGTTCTTCTACATGGGGAGAAGATGAAGAGCAGAGGTTGAACAGGAGCTTGTGTGGTTCGAAGGCTATGCTTTGGGAATGGTGGATTGTGAGAGCTACCAGGTTAGGTCTGACAATCGGTTTGTGGCAAAGAGGCTGGTAAGTGGACTCGCAAGTTGAGTCGTGCGGCTCCGGTGGGCATTCAAAAGTCTCTGTTCGCATCGATCCCCCAGAGACTGGTTGACTGTCAGTGAAGATCGAAATAAAAATGCTAGCGGTTCAAAGAGGCATTTGAAGGTGACAGGTGTACTGACCGGCTTCAAGTTCACCCTGAGGCAGTGACACACTCAGCTAGCGTGGTGCAGTGGTGATGCAGTCGAATGAGCTCAAATCATGGTTCTAATTTGTTTGATGGTGAACTCTGGAATCCTCAATGCTATGACTCTCGGTTGCTGTGAGTCCCAATACAGGGAATCCAGGATATGTTTCAGTTGTTGTTCTCATGCTGCCACACACAGGGCAGGCTGACCCACATCTGTAAGCGTCTCTCAATGATGCACATACACACAAATCGCAGGAATTGTACATGTGTGATATCAAATTGATGTGGCATGGCTACCTATGAGAGATGTTATCCACCATACATATCTTAAACTTGTGTATGGCTTCTATATAACGTTTTATAGGTCACCAGGGGAACGTATTCAAAGTTATGTCATCTTTGGTAGAGGGGGGCATATCCTAAATGCAGCCCTTGCGCTGCCGAGGCTTGGCCCTCACTGCAGCTGTCAAATGGGACCCTGTGACTTCTGAACCTGCTGTGGGTCACTGGAGAGCAGACACTGCAGATCAGGCTACTGATGTAACAGGGCAAAGGTTGCACAATGCTTTTGGCATAGACGTTATGATAGGGGAATCTGATTGGCAGATTACCCTTTCAGAGATGGAATTACCTGTATCGTATTATTAATTAAATAGCCAGGGCTTATAGACCCTTGCCAAATGGCAATCCATTGCAGTGGCTGCTCATATATTGATTATGGGCAACTGTTAGGCAGAAACCTGTGCAGTTCCCTTAGGGAAAACTGCAAAAGATTTAGGACTACAGGTGTTAGCAGTAAACCCACTTGGTAGCAGTCTGTACCACCCAGATTTACCTGGTAGCTGTGGCTGAGCAGTCAAGAAGAGTTAGGCAGTATGCAAAGTATACACAATAGGCACTCAGACACACCAATACAAGCAAACACTGAGCAGAGCTTTGGTATCAAAGTATATAATTATTTATTTAAAAACACTATTTGAAACACTCCAGCACTCTTGTTGTAAAATATTCTAAACACAGTTACTATTATAATATATATACACCCCTTTTTCCTTATCAGATAAGTCTTAGTAAAACACCACTTATTTTCATACAGAGGTGAGCACTTATCTAGATGGCACTCCAATAAGTTTGTGAAAAAGGGAGGGAAAAAGACAGAATATGGAAAGGATAACCACTCTAAGATTTAGGAACACTGTTATCAAGGCAGAAGAACAAAAGTCACTGGTGAGCCAAAGTCCAAAGGCTGGGCCCACTCTTAGAGAGAGCAGAGCACAAATGCGCCCAAGATCACACAGTTACACTAGGCTTAGAAAGTCTTGCAGAGAGTTCAAAAAAAGTTTAGAGAGGCTCAGGAAAGTTTAGCCAGGGTGTCCCAGGCCAACCCAAGTTCGAAAGCTGGGGGCTAAATCTACCCCATACAGTCGGTGGCAAGGGAAGCCAGGCGGGACACGGTACCTTAAGTGGGAAGGATCCTCCAGCGGTGGCAGTTGTTCCTGGCAGTGGGTGCAAGTCGCGTCGTTGTCCAGGGGAAGAGAAGATCTCGACTTGGAGGAAAAATGAAGGTTGTTGCACTGCCAGGGAAGAAACCAGCCGTGGAGTTTTCTGGTTAAAGGTGTTACCTTTTTTTCGCGGTCGTGGTAAAACGTGGTATCCCGGTTGCCGGGGTGCTTGGCACAGGCAAGGCGGCCACGAGGTACGTCGGGAAGGCGAAAAGACAGTGAAACTGGTTATCCCCACCAGTCAAAGGAAGAAGACTCTCCGGCGGGAGATCTCCTCTGTCGTTGGGAAAAGTGGTGAGACGGTCCAGCAGGGCTCCACCGGTGGTGTCGTCGTGGCAGGTCGGCTCAGCTTCTCCCTCGTCGGATTCTTGGGTCCTGTGGCGACTTCTGAAGTTCCAGTCCCCAAAGCCCTGCTTTTATGCAGAAAACCCCCATTCACTCAGCCTAGCTGTCACTCAAACATGCTAAGTGGTGAGCCGGCCGGCTCACCACTTGGGCCAATCGGGATGGAGTGCGACTTGAGTTGCCTAGGCAACTCAGTCCAGGGTGCCTAAATCCCCCTCCACCCCTCCTAAGTACCCCAGACAAAGTGGCACCACTTTGGAGGGCTTCTGTGGAGAAGCCCGCCAAAAAGTGGAACAAAGGGCTCGACTTGGGTTGGAGTCACAGAAGAGAACACAAACGCCATTTTAGAATCAAGTTTTGGCAAAAAATACCAACCGCAGAATTAATATTAATTAAATAAACTGGCGGTATGTTCGAGGCTACCGTAAATAATTAAATAAAGATAGTAGCCTAAAACAATGGGAAATCCCATAGGAAAATATTTGCGGTTGAATATAAAAAGTAGTATCCACTGCCACCAGCCAAAACTCGATCAGGTGGGACGGAGACTTACCCACTTGACTAACAGACCCCGGGGCAATTGAATTGCCCCAGCCAGTACGTCCACAATATGATGGTTTGTACTGGTTCTGTTCAGAATTTAAGACTAGTAAAGTCAATGGTGACTTTACATGCCCTGGGAGACAGTAGTCAGTCCCAGGGTATGGAGTCTATACTGGGGTGTCACTATGACACCCCTGTGTTACTGCACTGAGGGTGCTGTGTAAGACACATCACAAAAACACATGAAGCCCTATGGGGTAAAAGACCCCATAGCCCATTAAACACATCTAGATTCAAAGAAACACACTCAAATCATGCCCAAGAGTGAGGGTAAAAGAGTCTCACTCTTGGCAGGAGAAAAAATAAACCCCAAAAAATCCAGCAAAGGTGCTGGGGGACTCACTAGGTTAGGAAATTCAGCCTAAACAGAGAATTCTCCCTAACAGCAACGGGGGCCATTTTTCCTCTACAGGTGTCCCCTGACCTGTGCAGGTGTTTTAGGTATTAGATTAATTTTACAAACATATGTTCATACTTACTTCTACCAATTGGAGGTAAGTCACATACAACAACAAATGCTATTTCCTTGTACACTAAATAGGCCTTGCCATCTGCACCTTCACAGATTTAAATACGGACGCGAGCCACTTCCACGAATGTAACTGGGAAGGATGTCCCAGGCTGCTAATGGGGGACCAAAACGTATTGAGATCGTCCATGATGTACACAAGGCATGCATGTTTCTTCCCGCATATTTATGTCGATCTGTACAGACTATATTTATGCAATTTATCTTTTTTTATTTATTTGTGTATTTGTTCAATGTGTTGCCTAACGGGGCCGATCTGGCACACACGTGATCTCCTTTCTTTGGTGATCTTTGTGTACAGCGTGCTCTCCCTCTACTAAAGGTGACAGCCTGGATTAAATGGCCGTGTGCAATGTATTCATTAGGAGCATCGCATGTCAGTACGTTCATATATTTGTTGTGTAAAAAAAAATAAGGGAACATTTCCTGGAGGATAGCTGGGTATTTTCACTCATTTAACAATAAAAATGAATTGATTCTTTTTTGAAGCACTAGGATGTTTTATGCTTTTTGGCGTAAAGATAGTTTTTGATATTCGCCTTGTAAATTAACAATGCATAAGTAGATGCTCCAAAGGAGTTTCAACTCGGGGAATGAAACACCGATAAAAGCAGCCGTCTCAGCTGAGCTGAGCCAAAAGGTTAAAGGGTATGAGGGGGGGGGGCTAAGAGCAAATAACGCATGACATACATTTCAGCATTGAAGTCATGAGCACATTCCTGTGTGGTAAAGAAGAGAATAGGGACGGGTGGAGGGAGGAATGTTTGTGACTCAGGTTTGCTAAAGACCTGCTCGTTGCATGCATCAGACAAAATATATTTTACTAAGCAAAGCGACTGGGCAAAGTAGTGATGCTATGGGCCTGTTGACAGTAGTAGAAATGAACCAGTACAAGCAGTGAACTGTGACTCCATCAGGGCACATGTAGGTCTCCGGGGGTTGTGGCCAGGGTAGGTTCAGGACAGCAAAGTAGGCACAAGATGTAAAAAGAGATACCTCGACCCTTATTTTTGCAACGTTTATGTAGTGCTTTGTGAAATCAATGGCCTCCATTCGCTGATCTGAACTACAGAGGAAAACATGTGTAACGGCTACCTGAACAGGGAGGTTAGCTCGCCGGCAACGTGCTCGCCTTGGAAGCAAGATGACAGAGCAACAAAGGTTCGATCCCCGGGTCCGCGCTTGGAAACCTCTGGGTATTAAGCGTGTTATAAATAACATAACATAACAAATGGCCCTTCAAAGGGGATCTGAAACTAGAAAAAACGTGTGCTGCTATGATTCTAATTTGGTGCTTTATTAGAAGGCTTGAAAACAAGACAGAAACAAAAGCCTGGAGTCGGCAATTATGCTCGATTGAAGTACCACCCCTCCGCCCCCTATGTGTGGATTCAAATTGTCTGTGAGGTCAGTTTTTAAGGCTCACACAACAGGTGCACTCTTGGACATTTGCGTAAAGTGATTAATCCCACCTGACATTAAAATAGAACCCTTTTTGAAAGTCTTCGACCTCTTTATCAAGTGTAACGTTTAAAGCATTTAACCTGAGCCAACGACTTGACCCATTTTAAAAATATCAGGGCGTTTAATGCGTGAGGAGTGTGGCGTTGCCCGCCTAATGTATAAATAAAGGGGCGTTCCCGGCCGCGAGCAGAGCGACCGGGAAGCCCGAACCGAAAGGCTGTGTCAGTGTCTCCTTTCAGGGCCGGGGTTTACGGGAACGCAGCGGGGGGGGCTCAGGACCGCCCCCCAACAGTGGCGACGAGCGAGTGCGGATGCCCGGGCCCGGCGGTGCAGGCTTCTGAATTTTTTTTTTCTGCATACACGGAGCGCCTGGATGCTCCGTGTTACGCCGTGGCTGCGGCTCGTACACGCGGCCGACGGCCATTTTGTGTGACAGGCCGCGGATGTTCTCCGAGCTCCGGTTGAAAAGGGGAAGTGAATCCGGGCCTCATTTTTGGCAATTCTGCTTGCAGGCAGCTTGATCTGCACACCCATGGTTGGATATTGGATTTTTATGTAGTTTTGGTGTAACTACGTCGTGTGAAAGCCAGGAGAAGGGTTAATATGGCTGGACCTGCTTAGCCTACTCCATGCTTATGGCTTAATTTTTGGAACTACTAAGATATTGGTGGATGCCAGTGGATGGAGACTGCAATCTTCTTCGTCCCTTTCATCATCAAGTCGCTGTGGCTTCTTCTTCGTCCTCTTCATCATCGGGGAAGGCTAGGATTGGGAGCCATTCACACCTGTATGCTGTGGTAGTGGTCTTGGGAGCTGGTGCCCGTCCCAGGTGTGTACTTGACATCGGATGTGACTGTTGAAGGCATTCATACTGTGGGTGGTGAAGCGAGGCTGAGTTGCGGCCCCCAGGGTAACTGGTGGGGGTGCCTGTGCGCTCAGACCTATGAATGACTCTGGAGACTCGGATGACGGGGCGGGGGCTGCGCCAACTCCTCAACTGCTTGGGCAGCCTCCAGTGAGTACATTGCAACAGCCGCCACCGGCTCCACAGTTGCCCCTGCCAGGACCTCCCGCAGTGCTGCCAGCGGCCCAACCTGGAATCCCCATCATGGCTCAGGCGAGAGCTCCTACGGCCCACGCTGCTCTGCAGCCCATTCCCGAGTTTGATGCATCAGGGCCACCGTCGAGCATGGGCCCCCGGTGGAGAAGGTGGGTGAGTCGCCTGGACATGTATTTCAGAGCCTCACAGGTAACGGATGATGACAGCAGAGTGGCCACCATGCTGTACTCCGCAGGACCTGAGGTCCAGGAGATATTTGAATCCCTCACACCTGCTAATGCCTCCTATGATGCGGCTAAGGCGGCGCTCCTTGCACATTTCCTCCCCCTTGCTAATGTGGACTATGAGAGATTTGTCATGCTGTCGGCCAAACAGAAGGACGATGAGACACTGGACACCTTTTATGGCCGTTTGTGCCGCCTCTCCCTTGGATGTGCATGGACGGACGCAGAAGACATGATGCGCACGATGCTTATCCAGGCATGCTCATCCGGCAAACTCAGAAGGCAGGTCCTCAGAGAGCCAGGCATCACTCTGCCCCGCATACTGGAGCTCAGCCGGTGCCATGAGGTGACAGAGGCTCGGGCCAACAAGATGGAGGCAGGGTCCCGGTCAGTGCGGTCGGAGGAGGTGTGTGCTGTGTGGCGAGGCGGCAGAGGCATGAGACGTCCTGGTGGAGGACCCCGTGACAGGGCAGGCAGAGCCGCAGAGTCATGCCAGAAGTGTGGATACGACCTCCCTCACCCGACAGAGTGTCCGGCGGTTGGAAAAACCTGTGGCAGATGTGGATTGGCCGACCACTTTTCGAGGGTATGCCGTGCAGCCCTGCCCGTGATGGTGCCGAGAGGCCAGCCAAGGACGTGGACTCCACGCCAGAACCCGCCGCCAAATGTGGCACAGGTGGATCAGGGAGAGGTGGATCCCCAGATGGAGGGTGCCGAGGAGGAGGACGAGGAGAACATCTTCTTTGTCTCGATAGTGGAGGTTTTGAAAAGGAAGAGCCGGACACAGCCCAGATGTGTGGTGGAAGTCAACCACTCCCCAGTCCCGGTGCTCGTGGATACGGGGGCCTCCGTGAATGTAATGGCCAGAGGACATTGACAAGCTTGATCCCCTCCCGGGTCTGGACGCACCGAAAGCTCGCATCTTTGCGTTTGGAGGGCTGGAACCGATACCACTGGAAGGTGCCTTTGTAGCCCGTGTGGAGCATGACGGCGCACAGATTAAGGCTCGCTTCTGTTACCCCGGTGAGTGACAACACCCTGCTCAGCTGTGCGGCCGCCGAGGCCCTGGGGATCGTCAGCTTCGCCTATTCAGTATACTTGGAAGACATCAATGATCTCCTGGACAAGTACGCAGCACTCTTCAGTGGGATCGGGAAGATGACCGGCGAACCGGTTAGGCTTCACATTGATGAGTCGGTCCAACCGATCGCCCTGAAACATCGCAGGGTACCGTTTCATCTGAGAGAGCAAGTGGACAAGGAGTTGGACAGTTTGGTAAACCTAGACATTATCGAAAAGGTGGAGGGCCCAACCCCCTGGGTGTCTCCGATCGTGGTGGCCAGAAAGCCGAAGCAGCCTGATTCGGTCCGCATCTGTGTCGACATGAGGCTCCCCAACAAGGCAATAAAGAGGGAGCGGCATCTCACCCCCACGATCGACGACATAATTGCGGAAGTGCAGGGGGCGAGGTTCTTCTCGAAACTGGACCTCCGAGCTGGTTACCACCAGGTCGTTCTTCACCTGGAGTCCAGGTACATAACGACGTTTACCACCCACCGGGGGTTGTACCGGTACAAAAGGTTGAGTTTTGGAGTGTCATCTGCAGCGGAGGTGTTCCAGAATATCATCAGAGGAGCCCTGGCAGATCTCGAGGGAGTCCTCAACATCAGCGATGACATCCTGGTGTTTGCTAAAACGGAAGTTGCTCACATGAGGAGGCTGGGTAAGACACTGGAACGACTCCAGTCTCTGGGCCTTACCCTGCATAAGGAGAAATGCGAGTTCATGCGTACTTCCATCGAATTCTTTAGGTTCGTGTTTAAGGAAGGAGGGGTATCGCCTGATCCAAGAAAGGTCCAGGACATCAAGTCGGCACAGCCCCCAGAGTCAGTGTGAGATGTGAGGAGTTTTCTGGGGATGGTGACCTACTGTGGACGTTTCATCCAAAACCTCGCCTCCAGGTCAGAACCACTCCGGGCACTGACAGAGAAGGAGTCAGCGTGGCACTGGGGCCCACTTGAGCAGGCCGCTTTCGAGGACATTAAAGCAGCCCTCACAACGGAAGACACCATGGCGTTCTTCGACCCAACCCTGGAGTCGGAGATCGTTGTTGACGCCAGTCCTTTTGGCCTGGGGGCCGTTCTGACTCAGGTGGACAGCAACGGGGGAGTTCGACCAGTGGCATATGCCAGTAAAGCACTGTCAGAGACTGAGCAGAGGTACTCCCAGATCGAGCGGGAGGCCCTGGCGGTGCTGTGGGGCTGCAGACATTTTCGACTCTATGTCCTCGGTCGTCCGGTGACAGTGGTAACCGATCACAAGCCGCTGCTCCCGATTCTGGTGGGGTCTTCGTCGAAGCCGCCGGCAAGGATTGAGAGATGGATGCTTGCCCTCCTTGAATATTCTGTCACCCTGGTGTACCGGCCTGGGGCCAATAATGCGGCAGACTACCTGTCCCGCCACCCGGGGGTGCGCGGGGGAGAGGGGCACGATGCCTGTGAGGAGGAGGCTGATAGCCATGTGCAGATGGTGGTGGAGGCGGCCACACCAAACGCGATGCCGCTGGAGGAGCTGGAGGCCACGGCGGCCCAGGATGAGTGCTTTCAAGTATTAAGGCACTCGATGCAACACGGCTCCTGGAAGTCCGTCCTTGAGGCGGTGGCCGGGCGGACACATGAGGCCAAAACAACGCTTGAGCAGCTGTGGAAGGTCAAGGATGAGTTGTCGTTTTCGGAGTCGGGCCTTCTGCTCCGCGGTGACCGGATTGTCGTCCCCCTGTCAAAAGTGAGGGAGGTAATCACGCTGGCACATCATGGACACCAAGGCGCGGCCAAGACCAAAGCGCGACTCTGGCTGAAGGTCTGGTTTCCCGAACTAGAAAGGAAGGTTGATGACTTTGTAGCGGCATGTGTGTGGTGCCAGGCAGCCTCTCCTCTGCAACGGGAGCCCAAAATAGAAGTGATGCCTCGAGGTACCCGGCCCTGGGAGGTCGTCCACGCGGATTTTGGATCGACGTCGGTGGGGACCCACTTCCTGGCCATTGTCGACGAATACTCTAGATATCCAGAGGTGGAGTTCGTCGAATCTGTGGCGTTTGAGCATGTGGTGGTGGCGGTGGAGAAGATCTTTGCAGCCCACGGGTTTCCCCACACCCTGTGCTCAGACAATGGGGCTCCTTTCAAAGTGAGCGGTTCTCCGAGCTAATGGAGAGCTGCGGGGTGCAGCACAGGAAGGTATCCCCGCTGTGCCCCCGAGCCAATGGGACGCAGAGAGACTCATGCGGACTCTTAATAAGACATTCCGGATCGCCCAGGGACAGGGTCAACCCCTCCAACAGGCCCTGTACCAATTCCTGCGGGTGTATCGAACCACCCCGCATGCGTCAACTGGAGTGGCTCCCGCGGAAGCGCTGTTCAAACGATGTCCCCGAGGTCTCCTCCCTGAGGTTGGGGAGAAGGAACCGGGAGTGATTGACGATCAGCGGATTGCGACGGAGAGGAGAATAAGGATTGACCAGGAAAACCTACGACGGGGTCTCCGGCCTCAATGGCTGGAGCCAGGAGACGAAGTTCTGGTCCGCAACCGACACCCCCACGGGAAGCTCTCGCTCCCCTATGAACCCGAGCCTTTGGATGTGGTGGCTGTCAAGGGGTCCATGGTGACGGCCTCGGATGGGCGGTCTGCCGTCACCCGGAATGTGAGTTTTTTCAAGAAACTGGGTGATCCCCGGACTGACACTCCGCCGGAACCTGACCCACCAGAGGACCCCGGCGCCGGAGACTTCTGGGACGAGGTCCCGGACTCCCCAATCCGGGGAGCCGCAGCTGAGGGACACCACGGGCCGGAGGTAGGCAGGAGGTACCCCCAGAGGGCTGGGCAAGGGAAACCTGCTTACCTCAACGAGTATGTTCTTGGACACTTAGCGTGTAAATTGTGAAGCAGGGATCCGGGTGGTTGACAATAAGGGGGCGTTGGGTGTGCAGTGTAGTTTTATAGCATAGTTGTGTGTCGAAACATAATGATCACTAAAAGGACTGTTTTGTGGTTCCTCCCGAAAAAGGAGGAGTGTGGCGTTGCCCGCAGTGACGGGCTTACGCGGCGGCGTGACGTAGCACGCCGCCGCCTAATGTATAAATAAAGGGGCGTTCCTGGCCGCGAGCAGAGCGACCGGGAAGCCCGAACCGAAAGGCTGCGTCAGTGTCTCCTTTCGGGGCCGGGGCTTACGGGAACGCAGCGGGGGGGCTCAGGACCGCCCCCCAACAAGGAGGACCCTCCTGCAAGTAGGCCGGGCCTGCACCCTATTTTCCCTCTTTTCCCTGGACATGGAGGAAACCAGCTGGAGTCAATGCAGGGTTTATGAATGTGCAGTCAAGCTGATTTCTGTTTAGCTTGAACTTCTATGGGGTGGTTTCATGGATACAACGTCCTTTCGTAGCGGGACATTTTTTCGTGTTTTTTTTTTTTACCGCAAATATTTTAGCGGGGGGAAAAAAACCATCAGATTTTTTGGGGGGGGGGTTAGAAAATTATAAATATATGGGATGTGGGTGTTCGGGAATAGATAAAAATGGAAGGGAATGGGGGGTTTGTGGGATACCGCCCCTAAAAATAATACATTTTGTATGGGTTTTTTATCGGTTCCCGCGATGAAATGACATGGAACTGTTTCATGCATGCTTTACCTTCAACATAGCAGTTTAGCAGAGGGAAAGAAAATAGTTGTTAAATGTACTCTGTCACAAATAAAAGAATACTAGTAATGGAACCCAGTTCCCAATGAGATCTACCTGCAGGGCCCCAGTGACCTAGTAATAATTTCAACTTATATTTAGACATTTCCTCCTCTATTGTATGACGCAGCTTGTTCTGGAGGAGGCCTCTGTGCAAGCAAGAAGGCCCCCCATTGTTTGTCCCGCCTAAAACATGGCTACCATTGTATCTCTTTGCTGAACCTCATTGCCCCGAATCCCACACTTTATGCACGTGTATTTGTGATAGCCACCCTCCATACACCTGTGGGAACATTTAAAAACATATTCACTGAGTACATGGGCCAAATCACTCCTAGAAGGTCCATTGAATGCAGTTCCTGGATTCAATTTAATTGTTTGATTTTAAAATGGAGATTTGTAAGGGCTCTGTGGATCTATGTAGGATACCATGTCTCCATTGTACTTTATAGGGATTGCACCTTGTGTAGGCGCTTTATGAATACCCAATGAATAAATACATATTGCAAGTCACCAAGGAGTACTGTGACCAATTAGAAAAAGGAGGTTAAAGGCTGAAAACAGGTCGCAGACCTCTATGGCGACTTGCCGTTTTTTGACAGTATTTCGTATGATGCATTGCCACTGCTATTTCCTTTAATGCCTGTCCTCTTACTTAATCGTATGTTAAGCATCTTCCATCTGTTGACACATATAAACAATGCAGAATCTGGGTGGAATAAAAACCCAAAAACCAAAAACACTAATGAGCATCTTCTAATTTGTTGCAGAAAAATAGTTTGAGTTGTTTAATAAAATCCATCAAAAGCCGTTTTGTGCTTCAAAATGAATACTCTGCTTAGACATTTTTGCCGTGTCGTGTTACCCTCCAGGGGTGCCCACAATAAACATACCGCCATAAACAGTTACTTATCAATTAATAGTTGTAATGTGTCACAAAAGAGCGATTTTAGAAGAAGCAAATTCGAAAGGCTAGTTATTGCTGTAATGAGGTGGTATTGTGTCAGCTGGGGTGCTGTTCAATGCTTGCTGAAGCTGTAGGTATTGTGACATCACAGTTCAACTGATTACAGCCACAGTGGCGGTGGCAGCCACCGCGGTGGTGTAATTTGCTTATTCCAGGACAGTAGTGATGTTGCAACCACCTTTAATGCGAACATTATTTCCATGCCTTTATCCGGGTATTACATACAGGCTGTCCTTTATTACAGAAGCAGAATGTCTGGCCTGCGTCTTATTATTATTGTATAATGTTTTATTTATTAGCGCAATTCATACAAGTTGGAAATCGGACCACATAAGTGCCCTCATGCTTTGAAAGAGTTGGTTTAAAATAAATTGACTGCTTAGGTTCAATTCCACAGTTTGTGTTTAATAGTAAAACCTTGTGTTTGAAAGCGAGACCCACATTGACATGGACAGTCCTGTTTAATCCTCTTTGGGGTGGGCAGCTCCTAAACCTGCAGATGTTTCTTTGGATCCCGCGTGAGGAGGTCTGGTTACACACGCATGTCTGATCTTGCCCTGAATGCACCCATCCCCTCCTCTTGCCCAGTGGTCGAGGTGTACGAAAATAAGTAGTGGAGACTGTTTTAAAAAAGAAAGTATAGGAACAGTAAAACTTGATTTTAAATAAAGTAGACGAGCACCGCTCCCAACTGCTCCCGCCCGCGTTGACAACTGCTCTTGCCCTTCCCCCGTCAGTGGACTGAGGAGATTGCTTCTGTCTGTGATACCTTACAAACCACAGATCTAAATTGCCCCACAATAATGCTGAGGGCAGATTCGTCCAAAGCGGGTTATGTTTCTCTCTCTCTCTCTCTCTCTCTCTCTCTCTCTCTCTCTCTCTCTCTCTCTCTCTCTCTCTCTTCTCTCTCTTCTCTCTCTTCTCTCTCTTCTCTCTCTCTCTCTTTCTCTCTCTCTCTCTTTCTCTCTCTCTCTCTTTCTCTCTCTTTCTCTCTCTTTCTCTCTCTTTCTCTCTCTCTCTCTCTCTCTCTCTCTCTCTCTCTCTCTCTCTCTCTCTCTCTCTCTCATATACACATACACATTGCTTCATGCCACAAGTATGCAAGGGCTGTGTAGAACAGGTGGCACTGTTACCAAACACAATTGTATTGCAATTATTAACCTCGAAGGTGATGGGTTCTGTGATACATTCGGGTACATAAACATGCTGCTTCTGAACACACCTCGGGAACTCGTTAAGCTGTCTCTCTTAGGACCACTCTCAGAGCTATGTCACGTGTATCCCATGTCTAACTTGCAGTGCCAGTGGGACTGTTCTGCTTGTTGAATCTGGAAGCTGTCGTTTTAACTCTTTATCCTTCCATGGGGAGGTGTGATGAGGGAGCATACGTCAATGGGACAATATTATTTGATGGCTCTGTGTCTGTTGGTTGAAAATTCCCTGTAAGCCAACTGTGCTCCTGTACAGTGTGTTGTAGTGTCATGTTTCTGGGCGCATTGCTGTAGCTTGCTCGGTCTGTGTTGCCATGGTGGAAGGTCGTCGGTGTGGAGAGTGACTCTTCTGGGAGTGACGGTTACATCTGGGGCTGGCTGGGTTTGGATATGTCCTTAGGTCTATGTATGTCTATTGCCTACAGACTTACCTGATGTATTTACCTTAGATGCCAGGTGTATCAGTGGACAGTAAAGCTCCCTGTACACTCAGGTCTGGATCCTATGTTCTCTGTAGCATTATAGCGACCCGCATGCATCACAGTGCTGGAGATGGGGAAATAGCGACACTTTATGTTTGCTATGCTAAAGGCTTTCAGGTTGGTGTTGTGTGCTACATGAATTTGACCACCTTATTATTTTTACACCCGAGACTCTACCATTTTTAGTTTTGGGTTTTAAATTAATAGATTGGCGCTAAGTGCTGCCTGTAAGCTGAAACTATTGCATTGGACTGCAGCTTGAAGGGAGATGGGATTGGAGGATGGGCACAAAGCTTTTAGGTGTTGGTTGTGTATTGTGATAAGTCCGCCATAGTGGCATACAAAAAAAGTGCTGACAGTTGAGCACTGCTAATCCTAGTGTGTGTGCACGTTCTGAAAATCTAGAGAAATCTCAAACGGGTAGAGTTCCAAAAAACAATCCAATGCACGATAAATGGAGCTATGTGGCAGAACAAGGCCCAAAGCACTAGGCCACAATTAGACAACACCAAATACACGCAGGGAATCCCTGTGAGAACCACAGGCTCTCTTTGCGCCCAATTAGAGGGCTTATAGCAAATCTTTCAACATTTACAACATAGTAACAATTTTGTGCGCTCTATTTCGTATATTTGCGAGAAAAACTCTACTACAAAATGTTGACATTCAGTTCTTTGTCTACATAAATATATAAAGCAACAAGGCAGTGTTCTGCTAACATGGGTTTATTAGGGGCCTGTGCATTTCAGATGTAATCCATCCTCAGGGCCAAACCCTGTGTAGGTCATACTCACAGTAATACATACAAATATGAACCATGAATGCAAAGGATTCCATCATCATATTTAACATTGATGTATGAAAAAATAAAAACAAAAAAAATGAATAACACAAAAATGAGGATAAAAATGCACATCAATTAGTAATGTCAGTTACACGTATGCACAAATATAAGTCTATAGGGTGAATGCATGTCTCAAAATGAAATCACATTTACCTTAGCCACCACTGCTAGGTCAAACTGAAAATAAACAGAAATGGTATCGCAAGCTAGTAGTTGTTTAAACCCCATGTTTCCCTGTCCAATCTGTATGCCCTCACCTGTGTTAGTCGTCATTCCCTCAACACAAGGCGGTCTGGTGAGCGCTCATCTGAATCTATAAAGCAATAATACAAGCCTGGTGTTCCCAGTTTGGCTCAATGAGCATACATACATTATTACGCCTGAAGTGTAATGGTGAACCCAAGTACAAATGAAATTGTTACTCACCAGAGATGCATACATATATATCGGTTCACTAATCAGTAAGTGTAACATGGCTTTACCGAAGCCGTGCTCATGTTTAAATGAACATCAGGTCCCCCTTGATGTCACACACTGCGGAACGCGATGATGTCACGAGGACCAATGACGGGACGCCGTGCCTCGCACTCGCGTGCAAGGTACACACACCAGTTAAAGGGCTATATGTATGTTTTCTAAATAAGGGGCATGTAAAGATGTAGCTCTAGCATCATGAAAATACATGGGGCTCAATTGTGAGCAAAGGATATCACACACGCTGGTTTTTTGGAAAAATACAAAAGAAAAGAACCTCAAGGAGGTACATGCTTACAAGTAACAATACAGAACCTTTGCATCTAACTAGCACATTCGTGAAAATTGCATTAGTTAAAAAAAATCATTTTTTGCCCCATCGCTACAAGCAACTCCAGTCCTGTATGCACAGCAGTGAACTGCCTCTCTGGGGAACGCATACTCATGTAAGGTTTAGAGTGGGTAATTTATTTAACTTATGAACCATCATAAAAATACGGGCAAATGCCTGTGTTTAACCCATTATCACTTATTCAATACCACATTCATTTAGAGCTCGAAACATACTCGTCACAGATAGGTGTAGAAATGTAACCCGCGGTGTCATGTCTATCACAGGAAGCACAAGAAGTCAATTTCCTCATTAATCCCATGTGAGGCCATTGAGTCCAGTCTCTCCATCCAATGAGTCTCACGCCGATTAAGTCGTCTGGCCACATATTCGTGTGGTCCCCTTCTCCCCTTTTATTTGGAATCGTATCTGTGGGATGTTGTGATGTTTCTCAACCCAGTGACGTGCTACAGCTGAATTCCGAGTATGTATGCCTGATCGATGCTCATTCCATCATTGTTTGCATGGTCGCTTCAATTGAGCTACTTAATAAACTCCACACGGCCATTTGATGGTATATATAACATTTTTCGTGTGACATGTCGCAAAACATATGATATTAATCTTTTCCCCATATCTTGTGTGGTGAATAATATTGCCTTTGGTTACAAACCCGCAGTTCATTCAATGCATGCATGGGAACGTGTTTTTTTTTTTTTTTTGTGACAGGTGGTTTCTTTGTCATGCTTGTCTGGACAAGTCTATCTTTTAAATTTGCACTTCTCTTATACGCAAATGTGGGCGGTTCCTGGAACAGGTGTTCCACCCTGCTGTTGCATGTCAGGGTCCTCCAGTTCTTTTGGACAATGGATTTCATTTGGCTGCTTTGAATTGAGTACTTAGAAACATACACAATTGGTGGAGGTCTCTTGTCTTTACGTGCTCTTGTGAGCTCCTACGCATGTGTGGTCTGGGCTACCCATTCTTTGGATACATTGATGTCCTCAGGTTTATAACCTCTAGCTATAGACTTCTTTCCCATTTGTTCAATTTGTTTCTCATATTCAGCGGCATCACTGACTATTCTTCTCACTCTGAGCATCTGACAGAAAGGAAGATTCTTAATTAAGCTTGGTTGATGAAAACTCAACTAGTGTAGCAAATTATTCCCATATGTGTCTTTACAGTAAATGCTGGTCTGGTGTACGTCACCTTTTAACAATAATGTCCACATCTAAAAAGTGTATTTGGTTGGTGGATGCCTCTCTAGTAAACTGTAGGCGTTGATCAATGGTATTCAGATATGTCAGAAATACTTTTAGACCATCTGCAGGGCCTTTGCACACCCCTAAGACATCATCAATAAATCTAACCCATAATTTTAGATAATTGTGAACCAAATCATGGGGTATCGAAGCGTAGAGACTCTTCACATCTATGGTAAACATGATACATTCACGGTTGTAGTTTATCTGACCACATTTCTGCAAAAAGTGTGTAGTGTCGCAAATGTATGTTCAATTCCCCACGATTTGAGGTTGGAAGCAGTTGACTGGTGGGGTTGGAAGCAGTTGACTGGTTGCTTCTCAATAAGGAACAGATAATTGCTTCCCGTGAATTCATACTTGTGTTATTGCAATTTATTGCTAAGAACTCTTATTTTCAATTTAAGGACACATTTTATTTACAAGTTTCAGGCACCTCCTTGGGTGCCACTATGGCACCACTTACGCCATTTGCTTTATGCATACATTTGAACGTGACCATGTTTTAGACCTCCCTGTCTGGCACAATTATCTAAAATTCTGAGTTTGATTTTTCAATGATCTCTTTGAGAAAGCTTTATCAAGCGGTAATGTCAAACTGTGTGTTCAAAGTGCATGCCAGTGTTCTTTCAAAGCAGTCTTCTAAAAGTGAATGGGTTATTTGGAGCTTTGAATGTGATACTGGTGTAATAAAAATGTCTCTACCAAGTGTTCCTCCAGCCACTTGATTTTTAAGCTTTATGCTTGTCCTTCACTGAAGTCCTGTTAAAAATATAATTGGCAAAGGCAACAGTTTTGCCTTGTGCACAGGTATTGGATTGGCATTTGCCAGTCACTGATATTACATGCCCAGGTACGTGCACCGTTTTGCAGATACTACTGTTCATGGCCACTTACTACCATTAATGCAGTGCCTGGTAAATGCCTACACAAAAGCCAACACGGTTGACATTGCTATTGTTTGTAAGTGATGGACAGTGGCCCCCAAAAGTAGCTCTTCTTTGGTTGAGGAGAAGGATGGACTATACGTTTTCTTCAAAATACCACAGAAATTAACCACTGTCATTGACCTCCATTTAGGAAGAATAGATGGCCTGTGATAGTGCTAGAACAGGTTATTCACATCCATTTTACCAGTATTAAATCATCCCCCAACTTGGGCATGCAAAATAAACCTCTAGCACACATAATCACTTTTTAAAGCAACACCACTAGGAGTCACAAAGGGAAAACTGCCACTGGTTGAAGCAGATTAGATATAGAGAGTACATTCAAGAACCGTCTTGTAATTCTTTTCCATTTAAAGAGCAAAAGACTGTAGGATCCAGTGACCCAAAGATTACTAGTCGTCATTATTTAGCAGAGTCTTGTGAGGCCCAAGTCATTCCTAGGCATGGATGAACGTTCCTGCATGAAACACAAACCACCTGAATTTCAGGTGATTCAACCAGGTCAAACCTGATTGGAACTTTTCAAAATGTTTGGCCACATATTTTAAAAGGGAAATGTGATTTGAGCCAAGCTCCTTCTTAGTTCCAGGCAGCTTTGGAATGCAAGAGGTTATATTTGAGGTTGGTTACTGTATGGGTCGTCCCTGAGTGGGGCCCCCCATCTGCTGTGAGCCTGGATATTGTGGCTGTGTTGACCTGCCGCCATACCCCCCCCCCACAGGCTGGTGCCCTGTATGATGACTCTTAAGCTGGGTACTGATGTGGGGTCACACCTGGATGATGCTGCATTGGTTGTCTGCTTCTGCAATCTCGGGCTACATGCATGCCCCTCCAAACCTGGGTCTCAAACATCCAAAACCTCCTTCTCTCCCAGTTTGGGAGTTGCTGTGAGCTCCTTGTAGCCCTCCCACGTTTCTCCTATCGGTATCCCTATTGCCTGCCCTTCCTTGTCGGGGCTGTCCGCGTTGTCGATCGTCGCTGGCATTCGCAACCATTGCACCTTCCATACTCACCTTTGCTAACTTTTTCTGCACTAGTTTGGCTTCAGCACGCTGTGCCTGCTCTTACTTCTCTCCCTCTCTTCTTTTTGTGCATGCGCTTACAATAACGTACTATGTGCGCTTTGATTTCTCCCCATGTTTCAGCCTCGATGCCCACTATTTTGTCTAACTCTTTGTACCTCTGTTGGCAGACCACTGCATAATACGTGATCAAATATTGGTATGGTTTTGTCCCATGTTTCACCTGTCTCTTCCCTCCGCATCTCCTGAAAATAATAAATGTATAATGCTGGTTCTCCACCAGTTTGCATTGTACGTGCCATAATAGAACCTATGACATGTGATATATAACGTGCCTGTACACAAGTGTTTCTAGGCACGACAAGACAAGGGAGGGAAGACCGAGGGAGGACAAGACAAACGATCTTCCTAAGCCTTGTTTCATTCATATTGTGCAAATGCGACCGCACAAAGTACAGGTGGAAGGGAGAGGGGGGAAGGTGCCAGGGAGAGGGAGAAGGTCAGGGGGGAGTGCAATCGGGGCAGTATTGCTCTGAGTAAGTGCAGCCCAGGAAGCGTGGCTCTGGGTAAGTGCAGGGCGGAAGGTGACTGTTTAGGTTTAGTTACAGCCCCTAAGTGCACAGTAGGCCCAGAGGCAGCGCAGGGGAAATGCATCATGGAGAAGCCAAGTACCCAGTGCGACTCTGAGGTTATCAAGCAGCCAAATGGCACAGCAGACTTGAAGGTCAGCAGGAGAGGGAGAGGGAGAAAGCAGAGGAGAAAAGGAAGGTCTTGAGCTCCTTCCAGAACTTCAAGTGGCCCGGCTCAAGTTTGAGAGGGGCAGGGAGGCCTTTCCAGATGGAGGCACCTGCAGAGGAGAGAGATCTACCCACCCCACTCTCTGCCTGGAGAAGCATTTAACCCTCAGGGAGTTGGCGGTAGCTGAGCGAAGGGCTCTAGAAGGAAGGTATTTTGCAGAGGGTCTTGAACTTAATTGTGTCAGCCTCCGGGAGCCAGTGGAGAGATTTCAGGGCTGGAGAGATACGGTCCCTGGTCTTGAGGGCAAGGATAAGTCTTGCAGTGCTGTTCTGGATTAGTTGCAGAGGGCAGAGAGTAGAGGTGGGCAGATTGAGAAAAAGGTGGTTGCAGAACTCCAGCCTAGAGAGAACCAGGGCTCTGGAGTCAGTTAGCTTATGGAGGAAAGTGAGAAAATGAAGAATACCTCCGAGGAGGTGCAGCTTTGTAGTGGGCCTTCTTGGCAAGGTCTGTGATGGGAGGAGAGATGGACAAAGTGGAGTCGAAGATGACACCAAGGTTTTTTGCCTCACATTAAGGCGAAGGAAGAGGGCCCAAAGAGTGTGGCCAGAGCGAGAGAGGGAAAGCAGGAGCAGGGCTCCTAATGAGAATAATTTTGGTTTTACTGGCATTAAGGCAGAGTTCGTTGGAGGTGCACCAATCCTGAATTGCGGATGGACAGTTAGGAATGAGCGAGAGAGAAGAGGAGGCTGAGAGGAGCGTGAAAGAGAGCCGATGGTCATAGCACTGGACGTTAGAGGAGATGGTAGAGATCAAGTGCCAAAGGGGCCAAGTAGGCATTGAAGAGCCAGGTTGAGAGGATAGAGCCCAGGGGAACACCACATGTGGAGAGGGAGCTGGTGAAGAGAAAGAACCCAAGTTGGATCTGGGAGGGTCAGTCCAGGAGAAAGAAGATCCACCACTCCAGGGCCTGATCCATGATGCCCAGATTCTCACTAAGTCGATTAATTAGGATGGTGTGATTGACCGTGTCAAAAGCAGAGGAAAGGTCAAGGAGGATGAGGACAGAAGGAAGGCTGGCATCAAGATTACAGAGAAGATCATCACAAGTGTTCAGGAGAGCAGTTTCTGTGCCTCTGGCTGATCTGAAGCCAGACTGATGGTCATGGAGGCAACCAACGGGTTCAGTGTGGAGAGTAGGCTGGGGGATGGCCAGGTTTTCCAGGAAAGGAGTAATCTAGATCGGGCGATAATTTGTCAGACAGGTAGGATCAGCCAAATGCTTTTTAAGGCGAGGGTGCACAAGGAAGGGCTTGAGGGGAGAGGGGAAGGATCCAGTGGTGAAAGACTGATTTCAGAAATTGGCCAATGCTGGAGTGAGGGTGTCAATGTGGTCTTTGGTGGTTCTGGAGGAGGAGCACCTGTTTGGACAGCACTTTCATATATCGGGTTTGTCTTGACCCATTGTCGGTTGTTGTCAGAGAGAAAGGAGGAGGAGAGGGAGAAGTGGCCGGGGGGGGGCTGAGAGAGGGGAAGATAATAGGAGAGCAAGGACAGGATACCCTGAGTTTGTGGTAAAGTGAGACGCGAGAGCCATACAGAGGGCCTCGGAGGGAACAGGAGAGATGGAGAATGCAGAAGGATTGGCCAGCTCCTTGCAGACCTTAAAGAGTTTGGCCATGTTTTAGAGGCTGCACAGATGCAGGCCTGGATGTGGGCTCTCTTCTTGGATAGGACAGATAGTGTGTATTGCCTTTGGAACAGGCAGCAGGTCAATTTGTCAGAGGATGCATCCAAAGTCCTCCACTTGCTTACAGCCACCCTGAATTTGCATTTCAGGGTAGCGAGTTCGGAGTCATACCAAGAGTTACACCTGGAGGTAGGCTTCAGAAGGACTCTTATGATAGGGACAAGGATGTCCAGAGTGCTGTAGATCCAAAGATGCAGGTTGGAGAGGTCTGTGTCTGACTGTCAGTCCACCACAGATGTAGGCAGAACAGAGGAAGTAGAGACCAAGGCATCCACTGACACACGCTTCATGGGCCCAATGACCGAGAAGGTAGGTGGTAGTGCTGGGGTGGGCTTTGTCTGAGCAACAGCGTTTCAGGTAAGATGAAAGCTGAAAATGGTCAGTCCAAAAGAGAGGAGTGGTGAGGGGGGATCTATGAGGAGATGAGGGCATCCAGGGTGTGTCCGGGAGAATGTGTGGGACCCAAGGATAAAATTGAGAGGGAGAGAATGTTGCAGAAGAGCCCAGAGGAGTTATTGGAAGCATCCAGGTGGGTTCTGAGGTCTCAGAGGTGATGTTGAGAGGTGGAGGCAATGAGAGAAGAGTAGAGGTCAGCCCACTCTGAAAGTAGATGGTGGCCACAGTCTGAGATATGCCAGGAGAGATAGGGACCCTGTAGATCAGACATTCAAAGGAGGAGTAGGCCTGCCTAGGAATCGCAGAAGAAGGGACCCACTCTGGAAAGATCAGGGCTACTCTCACTGTGGGTCGGTTGAGTCTTGGCTCAGAGAGAATCGTGTAGCCTCAAGGAGGAGTGTGTGAAAACTTCTGACAGAGCTGGCCGTGAACCATATCTTGGTCAGTGTGAGGATATCTAGGTCAAGTTCTTCGAGGAGGTGGCAGATGTCAGAGGAGTGTTTCACAGCAGAATGAGAATTAGAGAAGCAACGTGGAGCAGGTTGCCACATTTGAAATACTTCTGGGGTGGGGTACAGGCTTGAGGTAGACCCAGCAGAGGTGTTAGAGGGGCCCGGGAGTGGACAGAGGTGGTCGCAGGAGATGGCGTAGAAGCCAGAGAGGAGGTGGAAGGTGCCAGAGGGGGAGCAGAGGGAGAAGGTGGCAGAGGAGCCAGGAAGGTGCTAGTAGGAGTAGCAGGAGAAGGAGGGAAGTTCATAAGATGCGGGAGATGCCCATCGAAAAGGAGATTGGGCTGAGGGCCCTGGACCAGGATGGTGCCATTGAGATGGACCTTAATGATGGTTCTGGAGGAATGGAAGGAGGCCAATAGGACCCCCCACATAGTGTCACCATTAATGGGTGAGGAAGAGATGGGAGAGAGAGAGCTGAGACCATATGAGGGGGTCCATAGGTCTGGAGAGGGAACAACAAAGAGGATGTCATTTAGGGTCTGTCTAGAGGAGGCGATGATGTGGGTATCGGCGATAGGCAAGTCAGGATATCCCTCTTGAACCTTTTCCTACCAGACCTAGTGAGAGGGATAGAATAGGAGATAGAGTAGCAGTTTGGGAAGATGGGAGAGATTGAAAGCACCATAGAGGTTGCGAGGATGCAAGAAGAGAGCGTGAGGGAGGAAGGAAGCACAGCCCAAAGCTGAGCACCACAGGAGGCAACAGAGGGGAGAGTTCACACGGGTCACACCCAGAAGGTAACCACAGGGAAATGCAGGAGTAGTGTGGACAGAATTGGTGTGGACAGAAGACGGGGGGGTGGTTGCACACTGAAGAAAAACACCCAGATTAGACTAAAAGGAGGGAAGAAGGCCTTTTTTCAGCACATACAGCAATGTAAAGAAAGGATAAAGCATGCTTTCATAGGGAGATGGCCAGGCAGTACAGTTCAATATGTTGCAATGTGAACAATGGAGTAATTGGAGAGGATGGGTCTGTTTAGTAGGGTGCAGTGGTTGCTGTTCCTCCTGGCCACACTGCACCTACCTGGCCAGTCACAGCAGGTTGACTGCTGCAGGCTTCTTGCTTCCCTGGCTGACACCAGCACACACCTTCTTCTGCAGGAGCTGTCCTTTGCCTTGGGTCTTTTGCCACAGGGGGCTGCAACAGACAGTGGGGCTGCCCTAAGGGGGTGCACAGAAGTAAGGCATCATGCCCAATCAGGAGTCTGGGGAGGGGTGGGAGATGTGAGGGAACAGGAGGGAGGAGGAAGAGGTGGGGAAGGAACGGCCGCAATGCAGCAAACAAAATTAGCCCAGCAAGGAGTCCAAGACAATAAAAAGTGGATGAAGCACAAGAATTGCAAAAAAACTCACTGCAGCTCCAGAACGTGAAAATATGGTTTGTCTGGGTATTCCATTCTCAAAGCATCACACACTTTGGCTCTACAATTGTTGGAAGGAACCCCATCATGTTCATGAATCAGACTCCAGGGTACCCTGCTTTCTCCCAAATAGTGTTAGTCTGTTCCCCCTAATATGCTGGCAAGTAAGCTTTTCATGTCACCCACTGCTAATGTGACTTCTGCTGTCTGCTTTTCATGTGCATATATCCATTTGCCCCCTTCGGCGTAAGAGTGGGAAGCAACTTCTTAAATTTCTTTTTTTTTTTACCTTATGTGGCCAGGGCACATATTGTGACCGCCCTATCCCCTTCTGTATTAATGGTAGTTGGGTCCCCTTCTTCCCATGTTATCTCCTGTCTTTTCTTCTTTCTTCCTTCTTCCTTCTGGCTACTGCTAATGTTGTCCGGCGGAACCAGTAACTCCCCCATGGAGTCCTTTCCCCTTGCTCTTCCTCTGTTTCTCAGTCTTCCTCGTCATCCTTTTTGTCCTCGTCACTTTCAGTCACTTCTGAGTCTTAATCAAATGTTTGTCTACTCAGTCCTTGGTGTAACAAACTTCTCCTACTTCTCCCTTCTGACTGCACATGATCCTCTGTCTCCATTTTCACATCATTAATCACTGCATTGTTTATTTTCTAGCAATACCTCCCCTGCTGTCCATGTGTCTGCATTTACTACAGGGCATGGTCCCTCTCGTTCTCTTCACCTTGTTGCCCTCTGTAATTCTCCCTCTGTCCTCTGGATTGCTGCATCTAGATCAATGTGTGCTCTGTTTTCTAGCCTCGCTAGAATGGGATCCTTGTCTCTGCTGTTTCCTGTGGCTCCCTGTGATGATGATGATGATTCGGGGTCTGCTCAGGGCATATACCAGATATTCGTATATCGCGTTGCTGGCTTTACTGGATAGGTCCCATCTAAGGATGGATATATCGGCTGTGCAGGTGCTGAATCCTGTTCTGACTGTGTTTTCTCAGACTCTTGGGGCGCAGCTAATGACTGTCCAGGTGTTACAGCCTGTGTCATGCTTGTGATGTCTCTGTATGATGGAGGCTGATGCAGGTTTTCACCCTTTGACTTCTTCCCCTCCCTCTGACTCCCCATCAATCTCATAAAGCTCACAAAGCTCTAATTTACTCAGCCTCCTTTTCAGATGTTTGCCTTTGTAAGTCGATACAAATGCATGTACATGTGTTCAATGATACTCTTGTCATGTGTACCGTCTGGGGTTTGAAAAATGTAACCCTAAATCTACAGATGGGAGCAAGCTAAGACCATCAAATAATAATATTGCAGTCCTAGTGGTTTCTTGTCAAAATAAAAGGGCCTATAATAATAAACCTATTTGTCAATCCTTACTTCTAAATGCAAATAGTATGGGAAACAATATTCTGAAAGAAGTGTTCACAAAATGATGTTGGGATGTTCATGCCGTTGGCCTCCCTTCCCTACGTTTTCAGCGTGGGACAAGGTGGTGCACTCGAGCTTAGCACAGTCTCTGGCTTCTCTAGCACGAGGATACAGTTCAATCCTTAGCATTAGGGCCTTCCGTGTCCAAGTCTCTTCGCCTTTCAAAGTCTCTTTATTCAGAGCCATGTTCGTAGATTATTTATGCATCCAATTTCTCATAGGACATTCTTTCTCGGGTGACTCGCGGGTCACCCACGATCCCTTTCAGCTGAGCTCAGATCGCAGATCTCCCTTTCAGCTGGGCTCAGATCCTTTTAGCACAAAGTTCAATTAGTCTCCCTCTGCCATGCTCAGACTAATTCCAATTTCCAAAATAACTTTACACAAACTTGCTTTAACCAAAAGCTTTTAGCTGATCTCCCTCCGGCAAGCTCAGACCAACTTCATCTACATTGTCATCAACTTTCTTTATGTTATTACTATCAAAGACTTTCGTATGTGCACAGGGTTTTGCTTGAACCATTGCCGGACCACTTCGATTTCACAATTCTTTATCACTCTTCACATGTGCCACCTTTCAGCTTGATACCTACCAGAGACTTTCGGATGAGCACCCACGTGGTGCCGGACTACACTGTCTAAGGTATTGTATCTTGGCTTCAAAGTTCAATCACTCATCTGCTGTTGAAATGTGTTTGTCACTTGCCACATATGCTTCAAACACTGTTCTCTTCAGCTTTCACTTTACAATGTTGCCGCTTGCAACCTTGGCTTCAACACAGATCGTCTCCCCAACTTACTGGCTGCACTGACTTCAATAGCGCTGCCTTGTTGTAGGAGCAAATGACAGTACCACAGTGGCAAACTAGTCTCTCCATCTTGACTATCGACACAGGAGAGCCCCAGGTACCTCAGGCACACAAAGCAAGATTCTTCAGCCTTGATTCCTGGTCTTACATTTCCTATTCTCGAAGGTTCATGAAAGTAACAGTCTTTCCTTGGAAATGTGAATGGCACTTTCCTCCTTGCAATCCTCTTCGGTTTTGCGGTCTCCCACCTTGTATTAAACTGCCATCTTGGAACTGCTGCTTCCTCATGTGCTTTGCCTTGCTCAGAGTGTGCTCTTGTGGTCTGCCTTTTATCCGTGTGGGGAAGTGTGATGGAAGTCAGGTGTGTGTAATGGTGGTCTTCGGAAGGGTGGGTGGTGGAGTTCCTAAGTATCTCGCCACCTAGTGTCCCACTTCCACTCCCCGAAGACACCTCACCCAGGTGATACTCCCGCACTTGTCCGCCCTCAGGAACTGGATCCAAAAGCGATGATCGTGTCCTGGCCACCTGAATGACAGATCCCTCGGGACTAGCGGGAGAGACACCTTCATGTTGCTCTTAGTACGTTTCTCAAGGGGGGAGGTGTGTGAGTGTGTGTGAGTGTGTGAGTGAGAGTGTGTGTGTGTGGGGGGGGGGGTTGGGTTTGGGGTTGGTTAGACCAAACTTCTGTTATCGTCATGGCTTAGCCTACCTACAAATGTATCTGTGTTTTGCTGAATGTTATCCCTCTTATGTCAATAAAGAGAACTACCCCTACTACTAATGTGTCATATTCATAGCCTAAATTTATAACAACTTGCTTGCTAATAACTGTTTATTCTATTCCCCATCACACTGCTTGACTCTTGAGCCTTCCTTCTTGCACCAATCTCTATGTGCATACCACATTGACTTTTGGCACATCTATACCCACAGTGCGTGTGGTTGTTTCTTTACAAAATTTTCTCTCAGTAAAGGGCTATGGTGGGAATAACATGGTAATCTGTTTGCAGCCAGGATGGAAGTTATTTGAGACACTTTTTTCTATTTTGGCTGTTTTTTATTCAGGCTTTGGTATATGTGAGACTTTGGAGAAAAAGAAAAGAAATTAGTTTAACAAAATTAATATAAAAAGGATCAATCGGTTTCTGTTTTAGATGCCCCGTGCAATGTACTTTAAGTTGTGTTCTTATTATATATTGTGTGGTATTATGTACCAATATTAACATATTGGTATTATGTTGTGTGGCTGTGGATGTTTGTTTACCCAGTTTACTGTTGTACATTATTATCTGCTTGCTTTATTTTCAGCTACTTTATATAAGTACATGAGTAGTGTTGTACTGTATTGATCTTTTAAGTTGTGTTGTAGTATAAAGCTTGAAGTGAGGCTCCCTTTGTAGCCAATGTATGTAACTGCAGTGAAATGTAACCACTAGTATAATAATAACCTTGTTTTTGTCTATTTTATGTATTTGTATATTTAATCTGCATTTTCTTCATCAGTTAGGTGTTCTGAGTTATATTTATAAAAATGTGCCATGTAGAACTGTATCTGCTATTCACGGGTAGACATGGTAACCTGTGCAGCTGCTGCTATTTTAGGGTAAATGGAATGTTGTGTGTTTGTGGACATGTGGTAGCTGCGGTTATGACATTTTGAGTGGAGTAGCATCATAGATGCATTGAGTGTTTTGGGGAATTGGGAGAGATCAGTGCAATGGAGGGGTGCTGGTATGATTGCTAGCAACATTTGTTTGGAGTTTGGGGACTGGAAGTACATTTTTTAATTCACAATTTTTGTGAATAGCCACGGGTAGCAGCAAACTTCCATCTATGGGTCTTATATAACCGAGTGTATAAAATGCACTTGCGCAGGCGTGTCAATGCTTTTCCTCTTTTCATTGGTTGTTGCTGTCTATGCGGTTATATTTATAGCCACATATACAAAATATACATTTTCTGTGCAATCATCATATTTGGATTATATACCACAGAATTGTATCTGTGTGTGTTGTGTGTTTAGGTGTTGTTTGTCTTATTTAAAGTTTTTAAGTTTGGCTTTGTTTGTAGAAAATGCAAGTTTACCTGTGGCTACAGGGAAGGTTTGTAGCTGCGTTGCTTATTCACAGCTACTAGTGATTCTGGGTAGGGTTTTGTATGTTTTTTAGTGTTTCTAATCGGTTGGCATTCATGTTGTAAATGTGTACTTCATTATGATAGGTTGCAGTGAACAAATATCGGCCATTTTAATAGTTTTCTTACAATATAGTCCTCCTTTTCTGGTTTTGATTTTGGAAAGTTTGAAACTCACCATTTTGTCTACCTTTCTCATTTTTACTGCCAAACCCACACTGTGCAGTTCATGTTACCCGTGAGACAATATGATTGGCATTAATCAGTTGTTTGTCATGGTTTTGTTGACCGTTTGATTTGATAATATGTTGATAATGTGGCTTTTATTTTGTAGAAAATGGGTGGGAATAATTATTGGATGTTGTTTATTAGGAAAGAAATTGAATTTTAGTGAGGTGCATGATATTGAATCATGACTTATACATGTTGCATTCAAAATAAAAGAATGATCACAGAGCAGTAGAAATGTGGTTTTATCACCAATGCTTTTTTAATCACTAATTGTGTGTGTTAAATTGATTTTTGGGGTGATAGGAAAATGTTTGTTTTTTTTAAAAAAATGTGCTGGTGTAATTTGAAAATGTGTTTAAAAAAAAAATTGGGTTGCTGAAGTTTGTTACTGTGTGGTTATGTATAAGAGAAAATTCATTGGGTTTATTTGTTGTTTTGTAAAACCTAGTGTTTAATTTCATGACACATTTTTGGTTTTATTTTTAAATATATATTCATAAAGAATATTCACTAACAAAAACATTGTTAAAGGGATGTTATGGTTTAGTTGCGCTACTAAAAACCTATCAAATTCCATGTAAAAACGTTGTTAAAGGGATGTTACGGTTACAAGTAAAACCGGAAAACCCCTGAAATTCGCCAGTTATGGTAGGCTAAGTAACCATAGCACGCGCCACCACCGTAAACTGCGAAGACTAATACCCATGACATTGAAGATGACATCACATGTCTGGCTACCCTTTCTTTGTAGTTCACTAACATATCTACGGCAGGTGGTTTTCTTCAGTAACAGTCGGGAGGTAAAAATGTAAAATGTACTATGTTTGTACACCTTACTCTTCTCATATGTACTTACACTACTGTCCTTAGAATCCACTCACATCATACAATACGTATACATTGGGGAAGAAGCAGCCTTGAGATACAGCAATCATGTCTGTGCGTGAACTCAAGTACTTGGGTTACAAACACTTTCTGGTAATGCTGCTGGATTTTTGCTTACTTTACTTTCCCTGTATTAGCTCATATTTGTATGCATTGTGGTCTCTTTGTTTTTTGTGTTGTAGTACAATTATAAAGTAAGGGAGGCATTGTTAGATACTTATTACATGTGTCACATTGCACAAAACTCTGAAACAAAAGGATTCATCATTTTACTATCCAACATAGTGCGGTTTTGAATATTGCAGCTCTATGGCGCATGATGCACAGAATGCCTACATTGGTATAGGAGTTTGTTCATGTACTGGAATGAAGTCAGTGACAAAATGGTGTTTATAGCTAAGCATCACCTAATGAACTAATTGGCGCATCATACCTCGGCCAATGATTTCTTGACATTTATCTGCCAACATTATAATCCCTTGTAGAGGCTGTGCATAAAAACTAATGTGTTGTCATCTATGATGTCATGGGTATTAGTCTAAGCAGTGCACGGTGGCAGCGCAAGTTATGGTTGCTTAGCCTTCCATAATTGGCAAATTTCTGGTGGTTTTCGGTTTTACTTGTAACCATATCGTCCATTTTTAACAACGTTTTTTCACAGAATTTGATAGGTTTTTAGCAGCGCAACTTGACCATACGTCCCTTTTAACAATTGTTTTGTTAGTGAATTTCATAGGTTTTTAATAGAGTACATTAACAGGAAAATTGCTTTAGCATAGAGTTGGCAGTAAAGGTAATATGTTTGCTGTACCGCACCTTCACCATAACATCCCCTTGAGAACGTTTTGTCAGTGATAACTTGTCTGCCGTCCTCATGAACTTGTGGAAAGCCCAAATTCCCCTGTGTATGTATCCATTTGTGATACCTTCCCTTGCCTAATAGTGTTGGTGTATCTAACAAATCAAAGGTGTGCATGTTAAGGGTTTCTAAACTGTTGGTGGTGTTTATGTTTGTGCTAACATAGCATGTTGATTCTGTTTCGCAAATTTATAGCCGGGATAGCTGCAGGTGAGCAATGTGGAGGTTTCCTATGCAGACTGCACCTGGCTGGCGTATCTGGAATCACAATGCAAGAATCCGAAGGACTGCAGTACTGATCGCATGGCCGAAGTGCGCAAGCACTTTCAATTGCTTGTGTGAGCGCATGTCTATCTGTTGTACAACTGTCCATACCTAGGGCATCCTCTGTGTGCTGGTAAGAACGCCCCTGTTGGCAGCCCTGCAGATTCATACGGTAGGCTACCACATTTCAAGTACTCCGTACAACTACGTGGGTTGCTCTGCAAACCTACCAATTTGTCCCTGCACCACACCTGCCTTTATGAGGCCCACTTGAAAACAAGTAACAGCAACCTTGAGTGTACGCTGGGCGTGCTAAATGTCACAATAGTTTGATTGCGCTGCTTGCCTTTCCATGACCTGTGAAACAGACACACTGTGTCTGCACTGAGAAATGTGCCAGAGAGTGTGATGGGTTCGCCTGCAGGTCGTACAGTTGGAGATGACTTTAAAATGTAGGTGTGACAGTTTGTAGTGAGTCTGCAAAATGACAAAGCTGTTGCGGCTTGGTCACCAACATAGCAGTGCATGTTTGTAGCAGAAGTACGTAAACAACACATTCTTTGTAGAGCAAACACTATTACTGCTGCTTAAAACAGTAGTGTAGCTGCATGGGTTGCACTTAAGAAAGACCTTCCTTTTGCACGTATTGAAGTTGCGTTTCTCCTTGTTGTAAGCATTCTTCTATTTCATAAATCAGTCATGTCGGTGCATCCTAGTCCTGTGGCTAATGGCGTACCATGAAGTGTCCATACCACATGTGACGAGAACAGCAATGCAAGCATAAGGGACCAGTGGGCAAGGAACTAACCTGCCAAAAATGCAGTAGGGTAATTTCATGTACAGCATTCTACGCATGGGCTGCGGCCCGCAACAGGGACACTCCTGTATGGCATCGGAGCTTTACAACACCTTACGACACCCTTGTAGACCATGTGTTGCACTAAGAACCCTTACCTTCCAAAGGGCATTGTGCTGTGCATGTACTGCTATGCGGTATTCTACAGAGGGTAGTTACTTTGAAGTGCTTGGGGATACTCTGACTGGGAGCATGTCAATGAGTGGCCGCTATTGAAGTGAGGGCCACCAAACATTTTCCTCTCTGCACGTCCCCTATGGTATCCCTGTAGGTGCTGGACCTTCCATACCGGCCCTTTCGTAGTGTTCCTTCAGTGGCGTGTGTTACAAGACCAAAAGAAACAAACGCACTGGAAAAGGAAAAAAGGTAAGTATACAAAGCAGAGTTCAACAATGTAAGTGGCAATGAAGGGAGGCAGGGCCCCCTGCATCGTATACCCTCCTCAGATTGTGCGCTAAATAAAAGGAGCTGGGGCACTCTAGAAAACACTGCAGTGCAATCTGGTACAAGTGCCTCGCTGTTAAAAGAGATTGTTGTGCGTGTGACACTGCGCTTTCAAGACCTGAGTGCACAACACCTACCACAAACATTCTTCCTATATTTCCAAAAAGGGCAGCAATGCAATTTATGTAGGCCGTGCAAAATCGGAAATGCAGTAATGTTAAGAAGAACTCTATTTGTGGGGAAAAATCTTTGTGCTGTGAAACGTCAGATTCCCATTTGTAAAGTACAACATTGGCACAAGTTGTAAAAAGGCACAAATACATTTCTTTACAATGTACCTCTCTTTCTCCCTTTCCTGACCAAATGAAAAATAGCGCAGTGACATGGGTGTCTCCGTAGTTCCATAAAAACTTATGCAGGAGCTTGCAAACAGACGCATGACCTGGCCAAGAGCCTAATTCAGGGCAAACGGCACAAAAAATAGTGTTGCGTGCTCTGCAATTTTCCCTCCACAATGAAGAAAAATAATATGGTCATGATCGCGCGTCACAAAAATGTCACACAGACAAACCAAAATCAATCAATTCATTGTAGTTACTCCATATGAGTACAAATCCACATAATACAATCCACAATGACCTCCCGCTACACATTGGGCCTCATTCCGAGTATGGCGGTAAGGGATACCGGTCACCGTTTACGAGACCGGTGCCGGTAATCCCTTACCGCCACATTCCGAGTTCCCTTTGGGCCCTCGTCCTTAACGCATGATCACAGTTATTTGCAATTTCCCCATTCCCATTGAGTCCTATGGGGGCTCATTTGGGAATGGGGAAGGGCCCTGGGGAATGGGAAATTACCGCCCTGGTCAACTCAGAATAGGGCGGTAATTTCCCATTCCACCAGGGCGGTGCCGGTACGGGTCCGGTGCCAACCAAGGCGCTACTACCGCCATTGGTTAGCGCCGGACTCGGAATGAGGCACATTGTCTTCCATTCATTGTCAGTCAATGTATTCCATTCACTGTCAATCAATGTATTTACAACTGCCCCACAAAGCTTACGCTGTGGCTCGTGCAACACACAGCCATAGGCACAACCTCTGCATTTTGTTCGACAAATACACTGTGTACCAGTCTGTGCGTGACATTCACACCCAGAAACCTTATTCACCAATCCTGTGTCCTCCACAGGCCCAATGCTATGGCTGCCATCTGCAAAAGGGGCGTATGTCAGACGTACAACCCTGCAACTGCTGCAATGTCCGCAGACCTTTGGAGCTGTGTGCGTGAGGGAGTGGGGGAATACATTTCAACCAGGGTAGGGGACCTCGTCAGTAGTGGTGGCTCTGAAAAGAGCCTTTTTAATTTTATTTTTTTAAAGGTGCTCCCTTAGAAACCCCATTGTGAGATTTCTGTAAGTATTTTTTTTGTTTTGTACTTTAGCTCACATGCTTACAGTAATGTATCCTGTATATGTATACTGGAAAACAAAATATGATTGCCACTGGTTGACGAAGAAATTCCATTAGCATTGAAAAGGTGTACATCGAGAACCAATGTTGTCATTATCACAGGAGAACATCCCAGCAGCACTCAAGAAGTCACACATGCTTCGATTGATTAGAACCCTTCCAACCTCTGGCTGGTGAGAACAATCATTGGAATAGTCGCTCACTATTCGTGGCGGGATACATGAGAAAAGAACTTTGGCAGTGAGAAAAATGTGCTTCACTGCTTTCATCAACTTCTTGAGTTGGCAGTACACACGGGAACAAGGCATGGAACCCAAATTAAATGCTCCATAAAGCAAGATCACAGCATTCTCCAATGACGCCACCGAAATTGCGCACATCGCCACAGCACCACAAAGCGTCCACTGCTTCCAATTCGAAATCACAATGAAAGCCTTTTTCTACAGCATACTGGAACATATCTTCCACAAACTCATCACCGACTATGAACACAATGAGTCTTTCCATCTCTACCCGCCACCCTCACTGCACAGAGTAATGGAACAAAATGTTGACACCCTTTCCTGTGATGCACATCTCGAGCACCCGATTGGACAAATCCCACAGACCCATTCACATTGGACAGCTTGATGAGAAAAGCGCAATGTAGCATGTGCGCTTTTCCAAAAACCGCTACCGCCGTGCCCCAGCAATGCAGGAGTAGTCCTCCTTCCCTTTCCACTACTGTTGCTCCACCACTACCTCATTGGCTACTATTCAATACTGACACAAGCATCCACCAATCGCATCCATGCCACCATCATGCAACCGTGTCACTCCTGTACAACACTTCGCTTGTACCGTTACACGTTCACACTGCAAGTGTCATGCCTTTCCAAAGCACGTCCCCTACAAAGTTAAGTAAATGTATGCATGATTTCTCCATCCGCATACATCCACATGCGCACCCACAATGTGGCATGTGTAATCCTGAGGGTACAATGGAATCTGCTATCTTTTTCTTGATATTGAGGGGGGAGCGGGGGAAGCAATTTCAAGCAGGGTAGCGGATTGGATCTTCCAGTGTGGCTGTGATAATGTGTTTTTTTGTTGCGTGCTTGGGAGCAACTTTTTTTTTCTCTTTATAATCATTTGTTTGCCTCTCCTCACATTTTTACCAAATTCTGCTCAACGCTTCTTGCACAGTGTAAAAGAAAACTGCATTGTCAATCGCGCTCAAATAAATGCCATTTCTACGAAACCACTGGATATTTTGCAACCTCATGATCTCATAGTGGGTGGCAAACATCTCAGCAGTCTGCATAAATTTCGCACATTCTTCTGTTTACAACACACCTTCCGACCTGTGGCTGTGGACAAATTACACCGGCATTGTTCCATACTCCTTGTGGTGTTATGCATGAGTAGACGACCTTGGTAGTAGGAAAAATCTGCATCAATGCGTTCAGAAACCTCTTCAGGTAATGGATTAAACATCCACATGACATATAACCCAAATGTAGATTTCCATAGTGCACCATGACAAAATCAACATTTGTGATGGAGGCCACATATCTGCAAAGGTGATCCAATCCGCCGAAACTGCACTCATACTGGCAGCCCCAGAGAGCGCCCACTCCTTCCAACCTGAAATTACCAGCAACGCCACTTTGCACACAACACCTGTACAATTGGCGCACAAAGCTATCACCGACAATAAGCACTGTGAGTCTCTCCATCTCTACCAACCTCACGACACAGTAAAGGCCAACAAAGATACCGCCCCTTCCTATCAACCACACCCTAAACACCTGATTGCCTAATTACCACAGTTCCTTTTCCATGCCCATCATGCTCATAATGGCAGGCACGTGCACTTTCCTAGCTACAGCGAGGGCCACGCCCCAGTAAATGAGACACAATACTTTTTCCCTTTCCACTGGCATTTTTCCACCACTCCCTCATTGGGTGCTGTGAAAGTATCACACACGCATGCACCAACCACATACAAAAGCTCGGCATTGCACACTAGTATTTCTGTACACCATTCCAGATTTGCCCTTCAACTCTCTCAATATACGTCGCGTTTGCTACCAAAGCATCTTCACCAAAACCTTCTGCTAAACCATCCACGATCTCAGCATCCACAAAGATTGTGAGCGGCACCCAGCACACCTTTGGCCATGCCCATGCACAGCACTATGGATCCATGCATGCAACCATGTGTGCAGCTAACATTATCCACAAACGTAACATACGCAGCGGCACTTCCACCCAACTCCGCCAAACCATAAAACAGCCATCCACCAAAACATATCACAGTTAGCAGAATCCACAAACATACCACAGCTTCTGCCACCCCTACCTCCTGCCATTCACAAACTATTGTCACTCCCAACCTACCCACACCATCTTCACAACATAGGGCGTACTACAACAAATCAGCACATATCACAGTAATCAAGCACACATAAGCTGCACTTGACCCATACCCTCTTCCATTCTCACATTATACAAACACTTCACCCTGTGACACTGCACAATTTATCACTGCACTATCTCCAGCTGTACACCAAATACTGTAGCATATTCCAACTATCACCTCAACCATGGAACAAACAATTCATGCTTTTTTACTCGCTTCTGCTGCTGTTGCACGTGCACAATGTGCTCCAAAACCATTCTCCGAAGATAGCCACTCTCTAACTGATGCAGAGTCAAAAAGGCATTACAGCAGTGGGTGTGTGGCCTATGGCCATGCACCCAATAGTCTATGCTTTGAACACACCCACTGCAACGTAATGCCACCATGTATGTCAGCATTTCACCAACTTCCACATATAAACCAGTGCCACCAGCACTCCTACCCAACCTGTGCAGCACAATGGAACCATGCAGCCAAAAATGCAACAGTTACCATAATCTACAAAATAAACACTGTCTCTGCAACCCTATCCACTTTCCTTCACCTACTATGGGCTTACCACTTCCATTCACAAACGACTGTGTCACTCCTAACATAACCACATAATGTTCATAACATTGGCCCTACTCCCACCAATGTGCACACACCAGACCATGCAAGCACCACCCTCTACCTGATGCAGAGTCAAACTTGCATTGCTGCAGTGGGTGTGCTGAGGCCTAGACTTTGAGTGCATGGCCTACGGCCTATGGCCATGCACCCAATAGTCTAGTCCTTCAACACACCCACCGCAATGTAATGCAAGCATGCATGGCAACATGTGCCCTACTACTGCAATCCACCCACATATCATGTGCAATTCACTCCCCTTCTCAAAATCAAAATTACCTGCCACCACTGCCATACTTACCCACATTCCGTGACCAAAAAGATGTACGAGTTTTCATGTTTTAAAAAGAAATTTGCATAACGACATCATGGGAAAATACAAAACACACAGTGCTGGCACCATTGAAGCATTCTAAAATGTACAACCCATCAAACAGCACAACATGAAATGATGGTCAAATGTTACACTTGTACATTTCTACATGGTAAGTTAACGTCAAATGAAATTACCTAACTTTGCAGAAGGTAATCGCACAGAGCTGGTAGGCAACATTTGTATTGCTGCAGTGCACCTTCAGCACTAAATGACATGGAGACTGATACCCCCCTCAGTCTGATAGGCAGATGCTGTGTGATGGTGATACGCTCTGCCACTTGCCTTCACTGGTGGTTCACCTAAAGGGGTCACGTAGCTGTCAGCTCAGTGGCTTGGTCTGAGCCCAATCAATGTAATCACCTACCAGGCCACTGTACAGACAGACTACTTAATGTGTTCAATGCGAAGTCCTGCTACCTGCCATAGAGTCACAAAAATCACCTGCCACTGTAAAAAGCAGTACTAGCTGTCACCCAAATGTGTAGGCATTAGCACTGCTTAAAAAGCAGTAGCCTAGTCCCTAAATCTGTTGGTTTGGCAACTTGCCACGGAAAGAGGTCACTGCACAATCTATTGGCCCTTTACGACAGCTGCCTTCCTTCACCACACAAGGCAGTCGCCTGTCGAGGTACCCGCTAATTGGCGCTATACGCCTGAATACTGCAAGCACACCTCTGTCATTTTCCACTTCATTACATATGTCACATGAACCACTTCTCACTCCCCCCACCCTTTCCATTCCTTCTGACCACCAACACATGGTGTACTGTATATTTTCCAGTCCCTTTCGGCGCCGCACTGTCCTCTGATACACCATGGTGGAGGTTCCCGAAAACGTTGACGCACAAAACGCTTCCCTCCAGCCAATCACTGGCTGCGTCCAATGTTCGCCAACATCACGGGGTACCGCAAGCCAATGACACTTGAGTCCGCAGAGCAAACAGACAAATGGGTCAGCAGAGTGGACCCAGATATCACTCATTTTTTTGGGACGTACATTTCAGTCCTTTGCAACAAAACTACTGGTTGGATTCCCACCAAACACACAAAAGCACGCTTTCTGACCCAAACCCCCGCTCCTGCCTCAAATATTGTGCAAATCTGTCCAGCCATTCAGTAAAGTCTATGGAAAAATAAAATTGTGCGACCCTCCCCCCTACAACTTTGCCCCCTGCACAAAACCTCACCCAACTTGGTGACAAAATTCAGAGCTGGCCATATACTTTTTTTGCCAAGTTTGGTGATTATTCTTCCAGGGGGAGCAAAGTTATAAGCTGCAGAAAAAGTGCCCTTCCTATGAGTTTAGCAACTTAACCATAACTACACGCCCGCTACCGCGGGCCGTGTAATAAAAATTGTATTAGTTGTGCAAACTGCTATTATGTAAAAAAGAAATGGATGGATTTTTCGGTGCAAATTGTCCCAATTAATGCAGGCGAAGTATGTGTTCAGCAATGCTATTTCAGTACACAAATTAAAGGTTGTAAAATGTTGCAATGGTTTATTGGAAGTTTACATGTGCGACAATTTAAAATAGTAATCACTGATTTTTTTTTAATGTTATTGTTACTGTACTGCTAATTGATACAAAAATACTGCTGTACATGGCAGTTTACTGGGCATGCTGTTTCTTACATGGAGGTTATGCAAATATTCAGCGTGCCCATAGTTACAGCTTCTGACTAATGTGAGGGCTTTAACAAAGACACTGGGGCATTATCTGATGCAGAAATGCCCCCTTTGCTCTGGGCTATTGCTATTGGAACTAATTAGACTGGAGTAGTAATATGGTTTTTATTTGCTTGGAAGACACACTGGCATTTTGAAACTGAAAAGGATTTCTGCTGTGGAATGGGATACAGTCTGTTCACCCTTTCAATGGTTGCAATTTAATACAGGAGGAGGTTATGTGCATAGTTTGAGACTCAGAATATGTTAGGCACTATTTCTGATTTTGTTCATGCCATGGGAGAATTTTAACTCCTTTGGTATGAGGGATATATGCTGTGAACTATGTGATAGTAGCATCTAACGTCTTCTGGATGGTGTGGACTATACTTGGTTGACTAGGTTTGGGTTGAGTGAGCACAGCCGAATTCCTATGAATTCTTCAAGAAGTTCTTATATTGTAATCAGTTATTTTGTCCTGTCGCCAGATGACTCCCCATTTGCACAATGGAGTGATGCAAAGAATGTTTTTGAGTGCGATGTCCCAGACAGCTGGAAGGACCTGTGTGAAAATCCACTAAATTGTGTGTCCAGTTTCTATTTTTGTTGATCTAAATGAAAGACCGCTCTTCAAATGGTTTCAAAAGGTTGTTTGAAAAATATTTACTCTAAGGAAAAGTTTAGGAAAAGGGCCTGTTGCAAATTGCGTCCAATGCATTTTGTTAATGTCTGACTATCTTCAGGGACTATTTTAGGCTTCTTCATTTCTTCACATGCTTATAGCAAAAAATGTCTCTCGATTTGCAGTCTGGTGCCCTCAATTTTTCTTGGTGGTTGTTGATTATTGTGCTCTAGGTGTCATAGGTTAGATACCTTGTTATATTGCAATGTTTCAATGGCGGGGCACCCGATTCACAGGGATGAACATTGTGCAAGAAAACATTAAGACGTGGACCTTCTAATGTTCCCTCACAAATATTGGGAATATGCAACAGTATAAAATAGAAAACACACTGATTGTTTTATGTTCTTTAAACTGTTTTGCTACTTGATACAGAAATACTGTTGGTTCTAAATGGCAGTTTACTGGGAACACTGGTTCTTGCATGGAGTAAAGGTGAATATTTAGCTTGCCATAGTTACACGTACAACTAACATGCGTGCTTTAATAAAGACCCCGGGGCACTATCTGATTCAGGAATGCCCCCCTGTCTCTGTGGGTTTAGTGAAATTAGGATTGTGTTCCTTGAAACTGGAGTAGTAATAGTGCTGTTATGTGCTTGGAAGAGAGACTGGAGTTTTGCAACTGATAAAGATGTCTGCCATGGAATAGGATAGAACCTCTGATCACTCTTTCGGTGGTTGCTATTTAATACAGTAGGATTAGGTCTCAAACTAGCACTAAATGTCTTCTGAATGATATGGCCTATACTGGGCTGCACCCTTTTTTGGCTTGCATGTGGTTTTACATGTAAATTGTAGCTGGGAGCGGTGGTTGTGTGGAATCAACCTCCACCCATTTAAGGTTCTGCCAGCAACAGCCAGAGTGTCGAAACACATGTAGAACTGGAACACTGCATTTGAAGATTAATTTGAAATTTAATTTTTTGTGGCATTCCCTTTTTCGTGTTGTCATTTTTATTTTGCGTATTCCTTCTCGGCTGGACAGTCCAACATGTCTGACCATGAGTGGCAGTAGTGTTAATCACGTTATTGCTTGGGTGCTGAATCTATTGCCACTGAGGAAGAAGGCAACTGCGGTGAAAACAATTGCTGAAGTTGGCACTTCTCCCAAGTCAAACAACATTGTTGTAGAAAAGAGGAGGTAATTTTGTACAAGTGCCACGTCACCAACATTTAATGAACTGTTGATTTTTGGCAGCTGTGTCAACTTCATATGTTGTACTTTTTCTGTCTGCTAATGTGTAAGTTAGGAGAGTTGTATGTGATGTATGCCACCAGAGGGCATGTGTTGTGTTATTTAAAACATATTGTATTCTGTCTTACAGATTTTAATTTGCAGATTCACTAACATCTGTACATTTTTTAACTCATATTAATTTTCAGTAAAAAAGAAAAATAGGTAAAGAAATCAATGGGCGTCAAAGTCTGTTCAGCCTTTCGATTGTTGCTTTTTAATACACGAGGAGGTCATGTGCATACTTGGAGAACTGAGAATAGTTGTAGGCTATATTTCTGATCTTGTCCATGCCTTGGGAGAATTTTAACTAATTCTGTATGATATGATATTTTATTCATATTGCGCCCATACACAAGTGTTTCAAGGTGCGACGAGGCAAGGGATTGGTACAGGAGAGGACTAAACAATAATCTTACTAGGCCCAGTGACGTTGAAAACGTGAAAGTGCAAGGGAGGGGAGGGGAGGAGTGGAAAGTGCAAAACACAGGATAAAAACAATAGGTAGTACTGCCATCGGGTGGCAAGTGTATGAATCAAGTGCAGACAAGGGATGTCTAATAAGTGCAAGGGGGGACTGTAGGGTTGCAGATACAGACCCAAGTGCAAGGATTGCCAAAATCGGAGGGTAGCCAGATGCCCAATGCAAAACAGATAGAGAGCAGCAGGGGAGAGGAACAGAGAAGGCAGAAGCAAAGCAGAGCGTCTTGAGGTGCTTCCGGAAGCAGAGATGGTTCTCCTCAAGTTTCAGAGAGGCTGTTCCAGAGGGTGGCCCCAGCCGAAGAAAGAGATCTACGACCAACTTGTTGCTTGGGGAAGCGACTGACCCTGAAGGAGTTGAAGGTGGATGAGCGAAGAGCTTGAGTAGGAAGTTATTTACGAAGAGAGAGTTGGAGGTATTGAGGACCCAGGCCGCAGAAGGCCTTGTGGACAATGCAGAGGATCTTGAACTTAATCCTCACAGCGACTGAGAGGCAATTCAGAGATTTCAGTGCTGGATAGATACAATCCCTGGGCTTGAAGGCAAGGACAAGTCTTGCAGTCCTATTCTGGGTGAGTTGCAGAGGGCGGAGAGTAGAAGTAGGCAGATTTAGAAAGAGGCTGTTGCAATAGTTCAGCCCAGAGAGAACCAGAGCTCTGGAGATGGTAAGCTTCTGGGGGAAGGACAAGAAAGGAAGAATACCTCAGAGGAGGTGCAGTTGGTAATTTAACTTCTTAGAGACGTCAGAGATGTGGGGAGAAAAGGAGTGTGTGGAGTCAAAGATGCCCCCGAGGTTCTTGGCCTCACAGGTGGGAGCAGGAAGAGGGCCAAGGGAGGCCGACCGGAAAGTGACAGGAAAATAGGATGCAGGTGTGCCGATGAGGAGAATCTCTGTATTACTGGCATTAAGGCAGAGATTGTTGGTGGCACACCACTCCTGGATAGTAGACAGACAGTCAGAGATGAGAGAAGAAGAGGTGTCGGTGGGGTGCCTGAAAAAGAGCTGAGTGTCATCCACATAGCACTGAATGTTGGAGCAGAGAGAGGAAATGCGGTGAACAAGAGGTGCCAGGTGTTGGTTGAAAAGCCAGGGAGAGAGGTTAGACACCTGGGGAACACCACAGATAGAGAGGGAGATAGAGGAAAGGAAGGATGCAAGTTGGACCTGGCAGGGTCGATCAGAGAGGAAAGTGGTCAGCCAGGCCAGGGCCTGATCAGTGATAACCAGGTTATCGCAGAGATGATTAAGCAGGATGGCATGGTTAACCATGTCAAAGGAAGAAGAGAGATGAAGTAAGATTAGGACAGAGAGGAGATTAGAATCGAGGTTACAGAGCAGGTCTTCACGGATGCTCAAGAGGGCAGTTCATGCTTCTGGCTGCTCTGAAGCCAGACTGATGGTCATGTAGACAGCCAACCGATTCAGTGTGAAGATTGAGCTGGGAGATGGCCAGCTTTCCAGGAGATTGCCCAGGAAAGGAGTGATGGAGATCAGGCGATAGCCTGACAGGAGGCGTCGGCAAAGGATTTCTTGAGAAAGAGGGTGCACAAGAGAGTGCTTCAGGGGGAAGGAAAGGCTCTGGTGGTGAAGGGGTGGTTACAGAAGTCAGCCATGACAGGAGCAAGGGTATTGATGTGGTCTTTGAAGGTTTTGGAAGAAACTACCTGTTTTGAAGAGACTTTCATTGATCTGACTTGTCTAGAATCCTTGTCGGGGGGAGAACAGAGGAAAGGCAGAGAAATAGGGAGGAGAGGTGGCCACAGGTGGGCTGAAGGTAGAGGACAGAGTAGATGGAGGGAGGAGAGAATGAAAGGGTGGACAGGATGTCCAGAGTATTAGAGATGAAATGAGAAACCAGGGTGTTGCAGACAGCCTGGGAGGGGACAGGAGAGGTAGAGTCTGCAGTAGGATTGACCAGTTACTTGCAGAATTTAAAGAGTTTGCCTGAGTTGTTAGATGCCACAGAGAAATGGGCTTGGATGTGGGCTCTCTTCTTGGTGTCGACAGAGAGCCGGTATTGCCTTTGAAGCAGGCAGCAGGAAGCTAGCTATTTCCTCTCAGCCATCATGCTCTTGCGTTGAAGGGAGACCAGTTCGTAGTCATACCAGGAGTTGCACTTGGCTTTGGGCTTCATGCAGATCCTCATGACGGTGGCAAGAACATGAAGAGTATCAGAGATGGAAGAGTTGAGCATGGAAAGGGCTGCATCAAGATGTGAGTCAGTCAGCGGAGGAGTGGTGGGGAGAGAAAGTGGCTGCGAAAGCCTCAACTGAGACATGCTTTATGGGTCGGATGACCGCGAAGGTAGGTTGCAGCGCTGGAGTTGACTTGGCCTGGGGAGTAGAGTGTGAGAGATGGGAGGAAAGGAGTGGGTGATCACTCCAGGACAGAGGAGTGGTGAGAGAGATAGAGAGGGGGAGGTCTGAGGAGATCAGAACATTCAGAGTGTGCCCTGCAGAGTGAGTCGGGCCGGATGGAAGAATGGAGAGAAAGAGGGAGTCGCAAAGGTTGTGAAAGAGTCCAGAGGAGGGACAAGAAGCATCCAGGTGGATGTTGAGGTCACCAAGGAGGAGGAGTTAAGTGGTCAAGGCCAGGATGGAGGAGGATAGGTAAGCCCACTCGGAGAGGAAAGAGGTAGTCTGACCAGGTGGCCTATAGAGAGTAGCAATGGTGAGAGAGTGACCAGGAGAGAGGGAAAGTCTACAGACAAGGCATTTGAAGGAGGAGTAGGCCAGTACAAGAATCGGAGGTAGGAATCCACTCTGGGAAGATCAAGGCTAGGCTACCACCTGTGCAGTTGGGTCTGGGCGCAGAGAGGATCTACGAGCCATCAGCCATCATGAGGGATTGATGCTGTGAACTATGTGTTACAGTAGTATGTAACACCTCCTGTATGGTGTGGCCTATTCTTGGCTGTACATTGTGCAAGAAAACACAGAGGTGGTCCTTCTAATATTCTATCACAAATATTGGGAATATGCAACAGTTTAAATAGACACACTGATTTATTTTGTAATGTTCTTGATATAGAAATACTGTCAGTTCTTAATTGCAGTGTTCTGGGCACACTGGTTCTTACATGGTGTAAAGGTAAATATTTAGCATCCCTATAGTTACAGGTCCGACTAACGTGAGGGCTTTAATAAAGACCCTGAGGCACTATTTGATGCAGGAAAGCCCCCCTGGCTGTGGGGTTATTGCGATTAGGTGTGTTCCACGAGACTGGAGTAGTAATAGTGTCTTTATTTGCTCAGAAGACGGACCAGAATTTTGCAACTGAGAAAGATTTCTGCCATGGAATGGGATAGAAAGTCTGTTCACTCTTTCAATGGTTGCTCTTGAATACAGGCGGATTATGTCTCAAACTAGCACTTAATGTTTTCTTTTTTTTTTACATTGATTTGAATGGTTGGTTTGGAAAGGGAGAAGGGACTATGTTTAGTCCCTTCTCCTGATCCCTGGTGGCCATTTTTGTTTGCTTTTTTTTTTTTCGAGTCAAGGAATGGTCGCTGTGCCATTTGTAAATTAGTTTATTCATATTAGCAGCAGCGATGATAATAACATCTGGCTCCCGAATCCATCAACACCCGGAAGAAAGTCATAAGAATAAAAATGTGTGTAGACAGTTTAAGGTGAACAAATAGTGCTTTAAAATGGAGACAGAGGATGCCCAGTGTATATTGTGGATGGACACACTAAGACGTGGCTCTTCTAATGTTCCGTTTCAAAGCTTTGGAACATCAATTATGATAAATTATCTTGTGCGAGTTTCCTGGAATGACGTGAATGATGCGTATTGGAAATTGCATGAGAACCTCAAAATAAAAATGCATGGGGCTCATTTGTTGTGTGTATGGAAATTGGCATCACGTCGAGTAGGTGACCAGTGCGATGTCACATATAGTTAATGAACCCTCGTCTTTGACAGTAGTGTCAACTCCACATGTCCAGTTTTACCATCTGCCAATGTCTAAGTGTTCTGAACAATAACAATCCTCTTTCTATAATTGGCTTCATGTGTGAAATATCTAATCCATGAATACATTTACCCTAAAAATAGCACAATCTCCTAAAGCCCACCTCACTCTTATGTAATAAATATTTGCTATGTAGAAAAAGTCTTATAGAATGATATATAATCTACAGTTTTATTGGCATATATAAACATCACTCAAAAATAAATTCTCCGATAGGTTCAATAATTTAACAGCATCTGACACACTTGACATCCTATTGGCAGCTAACCACAACATAGACAATGAACAATCAATCATCGGAAAGTTAATATAAATATTCGATTATCTCTTCTCATGTACTGCTTTTCTAATTACAATATTTGAAGTGACAAGCAGTATTTCCATCTACCACACTAAAGCAGAAAACTACATGCAATGGTTTGAGGACAGTTATCCTACAGAAGAAATAAATACAAAAAAATGTGTTGAACAACAGGAAGCGCAAAAAGAAATACACCACATGCATCCTTTTGTAAATCCATTATTTATATATATATTTCTGAGGCTTGTGGAATCTGCTTAGATCACATGCTGTGCATAGGCCGACATCTAGTGGAAGCTGCAGAGTATTAGTTTGTTTTTCGAAACTCGAAAATGGGCGTCGACACAGGGCGTGCCAGTAATACTATCCCTAGTGTGACGTCCATTGTACCCATGATCCCTCATGCGTCTAGGACCCTCAGATTGTTTTTTCCCACCATACTGGTCGGAAGCATTCCGCTGAGTTCCCTGGCCTTAGCCATACTTTTGCTAAAATATTGTTATATTTCCCCATTTCTCCATCCCAACGTCGAGTCACCGAACATCCACACTCGACGCCAGCACGGAGAAAGAATCGACCGTCAAGAGCTGCACGGCGGATTTGGGCCTTGGAAGGCCTCTGGCCTCGGCCCTACAAGTAGGGAGAGTGGTGGGTGGACATACTCTACACTCTTTTGGTATATAGGTACATTCTTATATATTCCTACACTTATTAGCCAGCTGCCACAAGGTGCGTATGGAGGGTACCCCTTTCCAATTTTACCCCAAGTGCAACCGCAAGTACCCTTGGGCTGACACACGCCACGTGCAATCTCTGCTTACCGAGGGACCACCCCGAGGCTAACTGCAGAGCGTGTAGTAGGTTCAAACCGAAAAAACACTCAAGGACCGTTCGATCAAGCGCTGGGCCCACCACGCCAGGCGTCAAGAGGCCATGGCAGCGGAGGGCACCTTCAGCAATGGCAACAATGCCGTGCTTTTGGACGGCAAGGGCAACGTGGCGGCAATCGACAGCCAAGCGCAAGTCCCCGACCTCGGAAGGTCGTCCAGCAGGGTGGCTATGGGGAAGACCCCCGGCGACACAAGCGCTTCCCACAGCACTTCCACAAAACACATGAAGTCCAACCAAGACTCGACGTGCACGTCGAGTACTCGGAAAGAGGCACATAGAGAACGGTCCGAATCGGTGTCCTCTGGGCGTTCTTGATCTAGATCGCCGCATGTCTCCAGGCAACCATCCACTGTTGCCAGAAGTGCCTCGCTCCCCAAGGTAACAGAGGTTTGATCGTAAGAAGACGAAGCCGACCTCTATCTCCAGACCGCACTCCAGGAGTCTGCGTCAACAGGCCGCGCAACGGTGGTTCCCGAGTCCCAACCTCCACACTCCAGAGATAGGGACACTACCCCCGAACCTCGGCGCCAGGCGTCGAAAGGCTCCGAAGGGGCAAAAAAACAGGGTAAACACTCTTCCACCCACGGGGAAGGGGAAAAACAACAGAGGAAGCAGTCTCAGCCTCCTTCCACACCTCAAAAACATTCTACCCCACATAAACAGATAGAAAAGTCTCGGTCTTCTGTTATCCCTAAGACCCCTGTTCAAACTAGTAGGTCTAGTCAAGATAAAACAGGGAAAGGCCTTCAAGAAAGAATCATTCCCAGTTCAAGAGAATGGTCTAGTGATGACATAGTCATGTCAAGGATGTCATCATTGGCAGATTTCTACGCCAAAAACCCTGAACACTTTCTCTCTTTTACCCCGACGGGTCAACTCCCTCAGGCTCTAAGGATTCTATACCCCCAAGTAAGAAGTCCCGGGTTGAAGCTCCTACTTCAGACCCCTTCAATATACATCCCTATTCTCAATATCGGGGAGATCCATCCTTTTGTGAGGATCCAGATGTGGGCATGTTGGAAGAACAAACTGGGACAGGCTACTATGGGGATGACGAGGACCAAGAGGAGGAGGAGGAGGACAATCCAGAAACCTACAGGTTAGAGTCCCCGGTAGATAAAGACCCCCTGGTTACCGACTCCCCTGTCGACAACCAGCCTCTCTTGAATGAAGTGCTGTCCAGAGCAGCAGAACACTTCCACATTGACACCCAGGGTGCTCAGGAAGAGAGGGACTTTGCCAAGGAGTTAGTGGGAGAAAGGAGACCTGTTGCCCAGGCCATCCCTATCCTATCTCACTAGGGCGGTAAACCCCAGAGTTAAGAAGCTTTTCAGGGCAGCCCAAACAGACCCACTGTACATAAGAGGGCATCTGAAACCAGACTCCCTGGTAGTGACAAACACCCGTAAGATGGCGGGAACACCCTTGTCATCGTCGGAAGCTCCTCCCGACAAGGAGAGCAAGAAGATTTATGGCTTGGGCAGGAAAGTAGCCTCCACTTCTGCCAACCAGGCAAGGATTGCCAACTCCACCACCCTGCTGGCAAGTTACAACTGCCACCAGTGGGAAGAAGTCGCGGCACTCGTAGATTCCGCACCAGAACCCTTAAAAAGCCAATTGGCACGAGTTTCGGCAGAAGGAAGAGCCGTGTCCGGTTGCATATTAAAAGCAACCTTTGATGCCGCGGATAACTCCGGCAGATTGATAGCAGAAGGTACTGTTATCAAAAGGCATGCTTGGTTGCGACAGTCTGGGTTCAAAGCTGAAATCCAGGCATCATTGATAGATAAACCGGTGGAGCCGGATCTATTGTTTGGAAAGGCGGTCGAGGACGCGCTAAAAAATGCCAAGGATAAGTATGAGACACTCAAATCCCTAGGCCAACTACCCAATAAACCCCCAAACCAGAGATCGAATGGCAATTTTCGTCACCCACGCGGACACAATTCCCAGAGAGGGTATAACTATTCCCAGGGGCACAGTGGAACAACAGCCAGCAGTCTACCCAGGGTTATGGCAGGGGTAATAAGAGAGGACGTGGTAAAGGTAGAGGCAGCCCCAGTAGAGGCGGCGGCACACCTCCACCGACACAGTGACGCTCCGTTCAGGGTCCCTTCTCACGCAACCCCAGTAGGGGGACGCATTTCCAACGTCACCCAAGCTTGGGAAGGGATCACATCAGACAGATGGGTGCTGTCAACAGTATCCGCGGGGCACTGTATAGAACTACTAGAGCGTCCCCGAGACCATCCTCCACGACAAAAAATGCATTATTTGGAACACCAGAAGATCCTCCTAGAAGAGATTGTCAATCTGCTAGCAAAGGACGCGATAGAATTCGTCCCGGGACGCCAGGTAAACAAGGGTATTTTTTCAACTTACTTCCTTGTGCCAAAAAAAGATTTGACAATGCGCCCAGTATTGGACTTACGGCCTGCCAACAAGTATGTCAAGCCCCAAAAGTTTTGCATGACAACTCTCCAAGAGGTAATCCCCCTCCTAAAAAAGGGGGATTACATGGCAACATTGGACATGAAAGATGCCTATTTTCATATTTCCATGTTCCCAGCGCACAGAAAATACTTGCGCTTCAAGGTGCACAGTCGGCACTACCAGTTCAAGGTACTGCTCTTCGGGATAGCTTCAGCCCCAAGGGTATTCACCAAGGTACTGGCGGTGGCGGCAGCACCGCAGGGAGGCAATCCCGGTGTACCCTTACCTGGACGACTGGCTCATCACGGGGGAAACCCCAGTAATTTGCAGAACAAACATTCAAAGGACTATCGACCTCCTCTTCGAATTGGGCTTCTCAATAAACGAGAAAAAGTCAAGTCTAGTGCCAAGCACATCCAAACAATTCTTAGGAGCTATCCTAGACACTCAAGAGGGGTTGACCTTTCCTTCAGAGGAAAGAATTCAGAATATACTGCTGCAAATTCCGCAATACCATTCCGGTCGCCAGATAACGGTACGCAAAGCAATGCGTTTGCTGGGCATGATGGCGTCATGTATTTACCTGGTCCCCCACGCGCGCCTGCGCATGCGTCCCATGCAGGAATGGTTGGCGAAACAGTGGTCTCAGGCAAGTGGTCAGTGGGACGATCTAGTGGTCGTTTCGCCAACACTGGTACAAAGCCTTCACTGGTGGACAAGAGAGAATCTGTCCAAGGGGAAACCCTTTTACGATCCCGAGATACAGGCGGTAGACACAACCGATGCATGCCTGACAGGGTGGGGAGCTCACCATCTCCACCACACAGCTCAGGGTCTCTGGTCTCACGTAGTAGCCAAGAATCACATCAACCTGCTAGAGCTTCTGGCAGTATTCAGAGCGCTTCAAGCTTTCGAACCCTACCTTTTAAACCTGTCAGTGAAAATCCGGACGGACAGCACTACAGCCATGTTCTACCTGAACAAACAAGGAGGGACTCGTTCGCCAAATCTGTCCAAGCTGGCCCAGAAAATTTGAATATGGGCACTCAGACGGAACATCTTCCTGTAATCGCAACATGTTCCAGGGGATCTCAATTCCCTGGCGGATGCTCTGAGCAGAGCCCCCTCCCAGAGGAACACGAGTTGTGTCTACACAGAGAAGCCGTAGAAGATATCTTCTCTCAGTGGGGTTTCCCCACTATAGACCTATTCGCCACAAGCGAAAACAGACAATGCTCAGGATTCGCATCCAGGTTCCCCCAACCAGACTCCCAGGGGAACGCCCTGTGGATGAACTGGTCAGGGATGTTTGCGTATGCTTTTCCACCAACTCCTCTAATCAGGAAGGTGGTCAACAAGATGAACAGAGAATCGATGACGCTCGTCCTGGTTGCTCCCATGTGGGCGAGACAACCGTGGTTCCCACACTTACGCAGACTGGCGGTGTGCGAACCCATCAGACTTCTGAGCTGGTACAACCTATTGTCCCAGCACCAAGGTCAAACAGTGCACCCTCAACCCAACTCAATGAACCTGGCAGCATGGCTCCTGAGGTCATAGAGTTTGGACATCTCAATTTACCACAGAGGTGTATGGAAATCCTAAAAGAGGCTAGGAAGCCCAACACGAGGCACTGCTACTTTGACAAATGTAAGAGATTCGTAATCTGGTTCCAGAGTAAGCAAGTCAACCCAGTTGATTGCACTCCTTCCACTGTCGTTACTTACATGCTCCACCTGCTGGATGCGGGACTGGTTTTTAACTCACTGAAGGTACACCTGGCAGCCCTGTCAGCAAACACCACTTCCCATAACAAGGTGTTGTGGTGGAAAGTAAAGAGTAGTTAAGGCCTTCATGGAAGGAGTAAAGAGACTTCACCCTCCTATTTCTAACCCACCTCCAGGATGGGACCTTAATGTGGTGCTATCTAAGCTCCTGGGCCCCCCATTCGAGCCCATGCATAAGAGCAGTCTCAAACACCTGACTTATAAAACTGCCTTCTTAGTAGCTATTACCTCTATAAGAAGGGTCAGTGAAATTCAGGCTCTGTCAGTGCAAGATCCCTTCTTTACTGTCCATAAAGATAAACTGGTTTTACGTACACACCCTAGGTTCTCACCTAAGTTTATTTCTAAATTCCATGTAAACCAGTCCATCAAGCTTCCGGCTTTCTTCCAAGTCCCCAAAAGCTCGGCTGAGGTGAAACTACACACACTAGATGTGCATAGGGCGGTCCTCTACTATGTAAACAAGACCAGACCGCTAAGGAAAACAGATCAGCTGTTTGTCCCCTTAGCCACAGGCAGAGAGGGGGATCGCGTCTCTAAAGGTGCCATCTCTAAGTGGATTGTTAACTGTATCCAACTGTGTTACTCACTTTCTGGAACGACTCTGCCTTTCACGCCTAGGGCCCACTCCACAAGAGGCATTTGGGCCACCCTGGCTTTTATTGCAAATGTACCCCTTGACTCCATTTGCAAAGCAGCTACTTGGAGCTCTATTCACACTTTTACTCAGCACTACTGCATTGACACTCATTCCAAGACAGATACACAAGTGGGACAAGCAGTTCTAAGACATTTATTTGCTCATGAGCCTTCTCACATCCCACCTCCTTCAGGTACTGCTCGCTAATCTATGCACAACATGTGATCTAAGCAGATTCCACAAGCCTCAGAAGGGATACATTACTCACCGTAATCGTATTTCTGATGCTTGTATCTGCTTAGATTCACATGCGACCCTCCTTCCTCCCATCTGAGAGAAGGCGCATGGATGCTTGTAGTCTTACCTTTCTACCTTCTATCTGCTTGGACTATCTGTACTCGCGCTACTCCTCATGCTACCTCATGTCAGAAAAAACACAATCTGAGGGTCCTAGACGCGTGAGGGATCATGGGTACAGGGGACGTCACACTAGGGATAGTATTACTGGCACGCCCTGTGTCGACGCCCATTTTCGAGTTTCGAAAAACAAACTGTAATACTCTGCAGCTTCCACTAGATGTCGGCCTATGCACAGCATGTGAATCTAAGCAGATACAAGCATCAGAAATACGATTACGGTGAGTAATGTATCATATATATATATATATATATATATATATATATATATGTGTATATATATATATATATATATATATATATATATATATATATTGAAATACGAACAACATCAACAGAAACTGTTCAGGCGAGCACTCCACGAGCAAAGAGTGTTCCAATGACGTGATAATCACGGAAAACCAATAGCAATCACTGCAACTCCGGTTGTATTGTATGAAACAACCTTTATTTTTTCATTTGCAGCAATTTAAAAAAAATCTCCCAGTAAATGTTTTCTAGCCAGACGATATATATATTATGTAAAATGAGACTAACCATATTTTATGGAAGAAGAATTAGTCACCACACACTTATACTTTGTCTGCCTACTATATATTGTTTATACAACCAACACAATTAAGTGCATTATATCTTCATATGTGAAATATTTTCAAACAGATGAAGACGTTATTTAAGTATAACACTTAATCAAACAAGTAGCACCACAACAACTACTCACAAAACTAATCCTGGATTAATTAAAATAATTAACACTACTATTAATGTTGGAAAAGAAGTACAATCAATCAAAAAGGATATAGAAAATGTAAGGGGAATTATGGACAGTACAAATCACAGTGTGCAAGAAAACACTAAGACGTGGCCCTTCTAATGTTCCATCAAAAAGCTTGGGAACATCAATTATAATAAATCATCTGGTGCGAGGCTCCTGGGACAATGTAGATGATGTGTTTTGGAAATTGCATGAAATGTTCTGGCCCATACTGGGCTGCAGCCTTTTTTATCTTTATCTTTATTGTATTTGTGAGCGGTGGTTGTGCAGAATCAACTTCCACCCATTAAAGCTGCTGCCAGCAACAGCTAGAGTTTTCAAACACCTGCAGCACCGGAACACTCCTTTTTGAAGAGTCATTAGACATGATGGAGAGGTTCAGCAAGGAGGCTTTTCATGAAGTGTTTACAGATGTGCTGCTCCTATCTCCAGTAGTACCACTTGGATGAGCGAGAGGCCTGCCCACAATCTTTTCTTTCTGATGCAATGCATCTGCTGTAAGTCTTCATCCTTGGGTACTAATAGTGTCTTTATTCGGTTGAAGAAACTCTGGCATTTCGCAAATGAAAGAAAAAAAAAGATGTCCGCAATGTAATGGGATATGAAGTCTGTTCACCGTTTCGATGGCGGCCATTTAAAAAAGTTTTTAAAAAAACAAAACAAAGAAGATGGCCACCATGGAATGGGAGAAGGGACTACATATAGGCTTGTTTTTTTTTGTTCCTTTCCTTGACGGCTATTAAAACTTTATATGTATCTTTATATGTATTTTTTTGTGGAAGAACGATTTGACACAAATGAGACACTTTGGGCCTCATTACGAGTTCGGAGGCATGGCTACTCCCAAACCTGGGTGCGGGTTCCCTGAATGGGGGAATACCGGGCCATTCCGACCTTGGAGGACCTTGTATTTCCCCTTTCAGGGAACCCGGAACCGGTCCATCCCTATTCCCATTGAGCCCTGATGCTAACAGACCCATTAATGATGGGCCCATTGTTGGCATGCTGGGCTGCTCGTGGGACCCGCTAAGGGCGTCTGGTAAAACCAGGCGTCCAGAGCGGGTCCCGCAAGTGGGCCTCGTAATGGCGCGGTAAGGGGTTAACGGCTCCGGCACCTTTACTGGCACCGTTAACCCCTTACCGCACTCCTCGTAATGAGGCCCTTAATGTTTGTAGACAATGTGGGCTTCATCAAGAGTTGGACAGTATCTTAGCGGTATTACCGCTCAGGCTAATAGCATTACCACCAACTGGTCTGGCGCTATTAGTGCCGGATCAAGGGTTGAGCGGTAACTGGAATTTTCGGCGCAATTAGCGTACGCTGATTGCGCCCGAAAATGGGATTTTGTCCGGGTCTGAGCTGGAGTTAAACACACCAGACCCATGTTTGGGCGGACCCTTAAATGTGTCAGTAATAGCGTTACTGCCGCATTTAAGGGCTACCGCCCAACTGGTGATGAGGCCCTGTGTTGGGTATTATAATGAAACAATTACTGGCGCAAGAGGTGTTTTGAACAACATGGTAGTACCTAATATCTCTGTTGTGTTTTAAACATTGATCATGTTTGAAGTGATTGCATTGTAAACGGTTTATCCTTTTTACAGTTGTTAGATTGCAAACAAACATAACAAGTTTCCCTAAAAAATCATTAGTGCAAGGTGTAAGAGGCAAAGTTGTGAATTTACCTTTCAATTTGGAGGAAAATTTAAACATTCTAGGAGTGAAGTGTGACATTGCAGATTTTTTCTTTCTTTTAGTAAATGGTTTTGCCAAAAAAGGTAACATTTGGCAACAGCTTATAGATATTGGAAACGTGAAAGATGCTTTTGCGTTTCTATTGGAGCACAATGATTTATACAATGGCAGTATGACTGCACCAGACTTGTGTACATTTGAAGTTGAGTTAAAAAGCTAAAGTTATTTCTGTTGGTGGCTTCCATTCTGATGATCAGGGATGAATGAGAGCATGTGGGTCCCTTTTCGTTCTGATAGTATCTTTGTAATTGGTCCCAACACATCCGGTAGCAATGAAGTGGAACTCTTTCCTGTTGGGGAGAATTCTCTGTTGAATTTCCTAACCTAGTGAGTGTCCCAGCAGCTTTGCTGGATTTCTGGAGTTTGTTTTTTTCTCCTGCCAAGAGTGAGACTCTTTTTCTTTTTCTCCCACTCTTGGACATGATTTATGGTGTTCCTTTGAATGTTAATGTGATTCATGGGCTATGGGGTCTTTTACTCCATAGGGTCTCGTATGTTTTTTGTATGTGTGTTACACAGCACCCTCTGTGCAGTAACACTAGGGTGTCATAGTGACCCCCCACCATAGACTCCATACCCTGGGACTGACTACTGTCTCCCAGGGCATGTAAAGTCACCATTGGCTTTACTAGTCCCAAATTACTAACAGAACAGTACAAACCATCATATTGTGGACGTACTGGTAGGGGCAATTCGATTGCCCCTGGGTCTGTTATTCGAGGGGGCACTGTCCCGTCCCCCCTAGTCGAGTTTTGGCTGGTGGCAGTGGATACTACTTTTTAAATTCAACCGCGAATATATCTCTATGGGATTTTCCCATTGTTCGAGGCTAATACATTCTAACATAGCCTCTAACATACCGCCGGTTTATTTATTTAATATTAATTCACCGGTTGGTATTTTCTGCCAGAACTCTGTTTTAAAATGGCATTTGTGTTCGCCT